>NC_137976.1:65557728-65862728 GCF_963924665.1 Micromys minutus | reverse complement strand
TTACTAACTTGCATACATGTGCGCACACACACACAATCATACAAACATACATTCACTACACACACACACTCAAACATAAACATATACAAAACACATACCACATACTTACACATAATAAGCAATACACACATGCACACATACAACCACAACCACACACAGCCCCATACAGACATATGCATACACATATACATATACACATATACACACAACACACATACATGCATACACACAATACAGACACTACACCTATACACAAATAATATACACTACACCTATACATACACAAAAACAACACACACACTACACACATTCCAACACAAACACAATCACACACTTATTCACATATACATACACTCATACATATATACACATAAACACACCACACATAGATGCATACACACAACACAGTAACAGACACCATACACACCATATACATATACCACACACATACACACACAACAAAAAACACACAGACATACATACAAACAGAGTCACACACAAGCATGTACACATATTCAAACTTATACATACACACATACAGACAATACACACATGCATACAAAACACACATTCACACGCATACGCATATAATAAATGACATACACAGAGACACATACAATACACAGAGATGAACACAGCACACATACACTCAAACATATATGTACACACACATCAAATACCACAAACAAACTTACATATAAACAGAATAACACATAATATACATATACACACATTCTCAAACATATACATGCACACACCAAACACACAGACACACACAGAGACACATGCACACATACACATGCATACAGATACACTCATTTCACACCCATACACTCACACAACACACAGAGAGACAACATATGCATACACCAAAACCACACATACAAACACAATAAACAACATACAGAAAGGCGCATATACACACACACAAACATGTACACATATTCAACACACACATACACTCATTCAAACATGTACATATACACACCACTCACACATATACACTCATTCAAACATGTACATATACACACCACACACACACATACACACACAACACACACAGAGAGACAACACACACACACAAACAGAGACACACAAAGACACACACAGAGATGGGCACAGACACACATATGTACACACACACACCACACACAGAGACACTACACACCAGATACCACACACATAAACGCACACAACCACCACACACAGACATACAAATGCACACACAGCACAGATGAGTATAAAAACCACACACACTAATAAAAGTAAGATAGTTGAAGGAAAATTTGAACTAAGCTCAAGCGCTCAGTAACCTTGGCTTCACATCCACCATTTATAAAGATCAGATCTGAGCAGTACAGGCTCTCTACACCATACTCGGCACTAACCATCATTCTGTGACCAGAACACTAGAACATCTCCTTTCTCGTAACTTTGAAATACATTTTCTTTTAGCTGCAGTCACTCTGCTGTACAATAGACCACTAGAATTTAATCCAACTCTTTGTAGCCTTGTCTTAAACGCCCCCAACCTCCCCCGTTGCATTTCCACTCCCAGATAACTATCAATCCACTTCATCTATTTTTGAAATCCACTTTTTCTTTTTGGATCCCACAAACAAATGCTATGATGTGGCAGGCACTTTTCTTTCTGTGCCTGGCTTATTTCACTTAATGACCTCCTGTTCCATCTTTGTGACCGCAGATGACAGGATTTCATCATTTTTGTGGCTGAGGGGTATTACATCGTATCTGGATAGCTCACTTTCTCCATGTAGTCACAAGCAAGTGAACTCTTAGGTCTGCCCATCTCAATCAAAATGAAGGAGTGCTTGCAAGTCTGTTCAATATCTTGACTATTATTTTTGGTTGTATACCTAGAAGCGAGGGTGCTGGATTACGTTTTTGTGCTTTTCGTTGTTGAGAAACCTCTATTGCCTCCTATAGTGTCTGAACTGACTTATAGCTGAGCATTTAAACTAGACAAATATCATGTAAGTTTTCTCTCTGATGAGTGGATCCTAACTTTCCCACTGCTAAGACCCTTTAATACAGCTCCTCACAGTGTGGTGACCCCATAAGCATAAAATTATTTTTATTGGTGCATACTGTTATTTTGTTTCTGTTATGAATCTGTGAAGAATACCTCTGAAGAGTAAAGAATCATTTGACACCGCCCCCCCCCCCCACATACACACACTTTCTTGCATTAAGAAAGAAAATCCTGTAATACCTCAATTTTGTATTTATACATTCAGGTGTTACTGAAAATTGTTGGTGTTTTACTTCTTTTGATTTGCACATAGGTGCTTGAGGTTTCATTTAGCTGACAAGTTAATGTGCCCCGTTCTTCTCCGTAAGTGTGTTCAAATGTTATGTGTTGATAAAAATAAGACAATAGTTCACATACGCACACTTGTTCTCAGGCCTGATCTGAAAGGTTAGGGTCGTTGGCCCTGCCTCCCGCCAAGTGTTCTGCCCAACACTTTGGAATGTGAACTTGCTTGAGCTAGTACTTGCTTAGCATAATTTCACCGGTGGCTTGTCTGTCTAAGGTAGTCAGGGGATATTAAAATAGTCTAACAATAAAATTGCAATCAGTCAACCGTTCAGCCACCGTCCAAGGGGGAGGAGAACAGCTCCCTCTTCCAAGGGCCTGAGAAATATCAGTTTACAGGCTCCAGCCCTGCCTGGGATCCTTTCTTCATCTCCAGCTTGCCACAGCACTGGCCTCTGTGACCATCATTTGACATTAGCCCACAGCCAGGGCTGCTTCTCGCCCGCACCATGATGCGTTCAGTTCTTCCCCTTCCCTGGCTTCTGATTGGGAGCCTGGCTGCTGGATAGTGACCTCAAGGACCCTCGCTCTGCTACAATCTGTTTATACCATTCTCTCTGAAATTTAAGGTGCCTGCAAGAAGGGTGTGAGGAAACATAAAAGACTGGGCCCTGTCATCCTCAGGTACCGACGACAGAAGCCAATAGCATCAGAAGCCAATAGCGTTCCAGCTGAACTGGCATCAGCCCATGTGTCCCTTCCCGACAGGCTGCTTGCTGCCATGAAGAGCCTTCTTCAGTACGCTGCCTGCTTCTTGGCCACCTTCTCCACCGGGTTTTTGATCGTGGCCACTTGGACCGATTGCTGGATGGTGAATGCTGATGACTCTCTGGAGGTAAGAGGCCAGAATCCTATTTTGCTGTCAGATTTACAGCCAAATACAGACTTCGGTCCTGCCAGATAGTGGCAGCAAAGATAGCCAGCCGGGGGTTAACTGATTCTTAATGGTGCTTAACACTTTTGTCTTATTTAACCCTGACACTAATCTCTGAGGTAAGTACTGTTGTCCCATTTCACAGACGAGATCACCAAGTTATCTACTTTTCCGAGGTTACATTTTCAAAAGTGTAATTACTTAATGCCTGCCAAAGAAGGCTCCGGGAGTTCGCCACTTCCCTTTTTACATATCGAGCAGACTGTCTGCAGAATCCTAACCTTTCTTTTAAGATAAGTGTGTTAACCTCGATGGCAGAATCCAGAGTTCTGTGAGAGACATTTTAAAGTTAATCATCTGAGGAGTGTTGAGCAAGTAGACTCTGTGAGAGCCGTTCTAAAGGACAGCTAATGACTCCAGGCCTTTGAAAGAGTAAAATCAAAAGTATATAGAACCTACTTAGCTTGTGTTGCCAGGGGAATGCTGACTTCAAGCAGGAGAAAACACTCAGGCCAAAAGTCTCCGAAGGGCACCTCAGCACTCCGGAACAGGAGTGGACTTTAGAACTCCACCCTGGGACTGGATGAGCTAACACCTGAAAGTTGGATACCACTAAATGAAAAAGAAATGTAAAAGGTAAAGTGCACAATCTTTTGCTGTGGTATAGGAATAGGGCAGAGCTGCACATGATTCAAATCTTCAGTTATCTGCTGCTCCTAAGTAATGCTAAGGAAAATGCAGGTCAGATAATCATCATGAAGTGAGCAACTCAGATGAGTCAGGGGCAAATCCATCTCCTGTTTTCTGTATGGCTTGAGCCATGATCTAAACACACTAATGTCTATGAAGGTTAAGGAAGACCTGGGGTGGGGGAAGCTTGCAATCTTTATTATAATACTTTTAAAAATTCTCAAGTTATAATTAGAAGTGAAATTCAAAATTTTTGTATTTTGTTCTGGAATCATTTCAATTATTTTTGTATGTGTGCTGAAATTTCCTCTAATCCCTACATCACATTTTAAAACGCCTTAGAGTTATAAATGCCTGTGTAATGCTGAAAGTTTATATTTCTAAAAACTGTTATAAAGAAGTCACCTGGATTACCTGTTTTGCAGTGAGGGATGGAACTCAAGTAAGCAGTAATGCATATATATATACATATATATACACACACATATATATGCATATGCATATATATCTGTGCCCCTTGGACAGTGCTTTGGGAAAGTGTGGCTCAATCCCCCATGAAGCCATTAGTTTCTCATTATCCAGGCTGCCAGTCATAAGTGATCAATAGAAAATAATGTCACACTTGAGCACACTTTAAATTAAGTTTGTAAAAAATGTTTTTTTTAAAAATATGTAAAACCCCATCTGAAGTCATTGGTGAAATATTTTCTAAAACAGCTTGAAAGTCTTTTTGCTTCGAGTGAGAGTTGTTAACCTTCTCGGTTAAGAAATGGAATTTTAAGAAGAGTCAGGCTTGCTGAGAGGGCAGGAACCACAGCATGAAGAGCCATATTCCTTTTAGTTTCTCAATCAATTTACCTTCCAAAAAATACAAGCAAATCACTAGTTGAAATGAATACTAGAAATTATTCACTTTAAGTAAATTCTTCCTAACTTCACACAGGTTGATATTTTCTTTATCCATTTATTTGGGGGGGGGGTGTTTGATTGTCCTTAATACATCCCAATTGTAGTTTCTCTTCTCTCCCCTCCTCCCAGTCCCCCACACTCTGTCCCCTGGACCTACTGGGCCTCTGCATCTGTTCAGAAAAGAGCAGGCCTCCTAGGGATATCCACCAAACACAGCAAAACAAGATGCAATGAAAGGAGACGCAGACTCTCATATTAAGGCTGGCAATTTGAATAGGAGAAAAAGGATCTTAAGAGCAGCCAAAAGAGTCAGAGACACCCCTACTCTCAATGCTGGGAGTCTCACAAAAACACCAAGCTCAACAATCACAACCTACACGCGGAAGATCTAGGTCATGCCCATGTAGGCACTGTGATTGCTGCTTCAGTCTGTGTAGTTCCTTAGCTCCTCGATCCCTACTTAGTTCATTTTGTAGACCGAATTCTCCTGGTGTTCTCAAGGCCTCGGGCTTCTATAATCATCTTCCTCATGAGTTCCTTGAGCTCAAAGAGGAGGGGCTCAGTAAATTTTGTCTCTTCCTCCGCCTCTTCCTATTTCTCCCTTCTTTCTTCCCTCCCATCCTCCCTCTTCCCCCACTAAGCCCCCACCTTTTGCCTAATATTTGGCTGTGAGTCTCTGCATCTAAAATGCTTTTCTATTTCCTCCAGTGAAATGCCTTCTCCAAAGTGCCTATATGCAGAACCTATCCTGTAAGCATAAACCCCTTCTTGTCACTTCTCTTTAAACAATCTCTATCAATATGTTTTAAAGGGACACCAATCTTTTATAACATTTTTTAATTGGTAAGCATAACATTTATTAGGTGTGCAAACGATTGAAGGTTCTCCTAAGCACTGGCCCATTTCGACTGTTCTCTCTCTTTTGTATGTCACTCATAGTTCATGGTTGCATTTTACTTTTTTTAACCAATTGTTGGAAAAAAGTAAATACAATAAAAATGTAAATAAATACACTTGAAGAGGCAGAAGAAGTAATCTGGCTCACAGCTTTGTTAATATAGGCATGTAGGTTGGAAAATTGGTTCTTGGGTGCAGCTCAACTTGGCAAATACATAAAATATAGGTTATGAAGAAGCACTGTGCCTACAATAGTAAAAGAAATGAAGATAACAAAGGAGTGCATCTTGCCTTTCAGACATTGAGTGCATTAAAAAAAAGATGAGCATGAACTATAACAAATGACACAGATCAGTTCATATTTGAGAAGTAAATGAGTGGAATACTGTTGGAGCAGAGATGATGAAGCTGTCATTCTTCATTAGGCATATTGAAATAGGTCTCATCGAAGAAAGGGCTTTCAAGCTAAGCCTCCAAATGATGCAATTTCAAAGGGTAGAAATGGCAGTGGAGGCTTTGGATGACTAGACACTGTGCTATATATATATGCGCAGAATGAGGTTCCTTGGTTTGTAAAAGGATATAACTCAAAGCAAGAAGCATAAGGAATTCAGATATTCTAGCTTTTGTTTTTTTGAACAATTATTGGGGAAAAGTAAGTGCGATAAAAATATGTAACTAAAAACATTCTTCAGTTTTACTACTATTCACCTGCCTTAAAGAGTGAAATTCTCTGTATTTAGTAGGGGTGTTTAAAAAGAAAGAAGGAAAAAGCACCCTGGAAAAGCAGTGGGTGTGGCTCTAAATAAAATCTGAGCTGCTCTCCTATCCTCACCATCCTAGAGTCTGTTACACTTGGGAAGACTTGGGTGCTGGAACAGAATGGGCTGAAGGTTTTTAAAGTCAGTAGCTACTCAGCTCTTAGTCCAGGTTAACTGATTCTCTCAGGGAAAATCACATCCTTTGCCTTCTATTCGTTTCCCTCAAATATAAGGAGTTTAATTCAATTGCACGTTTATCACCTTTGTCCTTACCATCAGGGTGCCCGAAGTAGCTATAACCTCTGAGCAATGGTGACTTGTTAAGCCACCAAAGATACTCAGAGCTTCCCTAGAGAAAACCTTTTATTCCCCCAGAGAAAAAGTTTCATACACATGTGTTTTGACTTCACTCTTGTCCCATATACCCAACCTTCTGTCCTTAAGCTCGCTGCCATGTCCCTTTACCTCTCCCTTTGACCCACTTCCTCTTTTGCTTTTCTCCGTTTCTTTATGATTCTACTCTTTGCTTCTATCCCCCTTTCTTTTGATTTGTTCTTCTTTTCTCCTCTCATCCCACAAATAAGCACCCACAGTATGGCCTCACTGTAGTGGGTTTCTAGTTATGTGGGTTGTACACTCCGGAGCTGATTCTATGTATAGTAAAGGACAGAAATTAGTGAAGAGTTCAGTGTGACAAGTGTCATGCCTGAGGGTGGGCAATGATGACTGGGTGCCTTATGCTATCTTAGATCATTAGTGGAGTCTTATTAGAGGTCACTGCTAAGCTGGGGTTTGAAAAGCAAGTGAATGAACAGAAGCAAAGAGTGTTCTAACCTAATGAATGGAATGCACAGAGATATAGGTGTGATCTTGCTGTATGCTCATGGTATTACAGATGTTTCCTGATGTAGACATGAAATTATAGGGGCTAGGAAGTTAAAGGCTTAAAGTATTATGCAAAGTATAGGTCCAGCTCTATAGGCAACAGTGCCTCACTGGAGACAAATAAGTACATGTCTCTTAGAAATATCAGCCTTTTCTGGCTGCTCATGGTAGGTGGCTCAAGGGGCTAAAATGAATCAGGATGAGACATTTTAAAGGACATTTGCATAAACCAGGAGGAAAACAATGCGTGTGTAATTGATAATTGCCGTAAGCATGAAATGTTGAAGAGAGAAGTGGGAAATTCTAACACAGATGGATGGGGATGGTTGGTTGCATGAGCCCAGAAGGTAACAGGGAGCAATATGCCAAGGTGGAAACCACCTTACTCACTTCGGGTGACTTGTGAAATCACTCACTCAGTGGTCAAATGGAAATGGGAATTTCCATACTAAAATCATGGAGCATGCTCTCTGGAAGAATTTTGTTTTGTTGTGTTTTTATTTTGTTTGCTCGTTTGTTTTTGTTTTTTTTTTTTATCTTAGCTTAGCATTGTAGTAAAACCTGTTCATCAGCGGAGAAGCATATATAGACTATATCTTAATGCACGGGCTCTTGGTTAAATTTCATTTGTCTCTCGTATACAGGAGAATGGTAACTCATATGACCTAGCTTCCTGTGAGAAGTAAACAAGCCCGTGTATACCAACCAAGCATTTATAGCAGTTCACCAGGTAAACAGGAATCAGCCAGAAAATGTCAGATGTATTATGATCCATTGATAGTTCACTGTTTTCTTTTGTTCTGGGGGAGGAGGTGACATTTTGTATAATGGTCACCAATATGAGAAATTAACGAATGAAGTTCCAGTCTTAGTTTTGTTATCGATTTTCTTAGAGAAATGTTGTTTATTTCTCTAGGCAATGATGTGCCCAGCTTTGTACTTATGAGTGATTATTGCTTGACTCAAGGAGCAAGACAGAAAATGGAGTCCCATAGCAAAGTTATCTATCTACCAATGAATGCTCACAATGAATGAGGGCTAGAAGGATTAATCACATTACTATGATGCTAACCCTCTTGTAGGATATGTAGTTATTTATTTTCTTGCAGGGGTAGAAACAATACTTTTTTAAAGAAAGTTGCTGGTCTCTCCATTATCAGAAGGAAAAAAAATGTTTGGGTAAGATGATTTAGTTTCCAGTTAATTTTTTGTTAATTAGTTCCTGGAAAGTGCTATACTCTGAGCACAATTATGATTAAATTTTTATTACTTCAAAGGAAGGTTGTT
The DNA here is from genome assembly GCF_963924665.1 of Micromys minutus. Classification (NCBI taxonomy): domain Eukaryota; kingdom Metazoa; phylum Chordata; class Mammalia; order Rodentia; family Muridae; genus Micromys; species Micromys minutus. The sequence continues at coordinate 65,854,087 of NC_137976.1, read as the reverse complement.
CACAGTAGAATTTATTTCCTCCTCATAATCAGGTTTTCTCCTAGGATTTCTATTTGCCTTACTAATGCTATAATTCTTCCAGACATAGAGTAGGTATAAAAATTATTATGTATAATGTGTGTTCTGATGGCTTATATACCAATTCTAGGTCCTGTTTGATTTTAAGTTCTTTTAGCAGACATTAGAGACTGTGAGTGCACTCCTATTTTTCTCAGGATTTTCTACTGCACAGAGGTTCATGTTACAGGAGCTGAGGATGCATTCAGGCCCACGCACTCATGAAGAAGTTGCTACAATATGTGCCATATTGCTGAAAGAATGAACAGAAGATGATCTTTGGAGATTCACATTAATCCCTGAAAAAGAAGTATGTCTATAATGAAATGGCCATTTTTAAAAGGCCTGATCTTAGACCTTGCTATAATATAAAGAATGGATACATGCATTTGAATTATCTTTTTAAGAAGAAAAATAATTTAAGAAAAACATAAAAACCCCTAAAGTGTTTAATAAAGCTGCTAAAAAAAGTGTACTAAGCTGAAATGGTAAGGCTTCTCTGCTTTGTTCTTTGAAACGTTTTTATAAAGAAAGGAAAAGGCATCTAATCATTATTGAAATACAATTTGTGCCCTCTGCCATGGGTCAGTTAGCATTACTAACTGTGATTTTCTTAGGGCAGCATTGTAATGCATGCAACAATAGAATTATATCAAAATTTAAGGGTTTCATAAGTTCTCCTATGTAATTGTCATCTAGCAAGAAAAATTCTGGTAGTCAGTGTTATAAGAAGACAGGAGCTATAAGGGTAACTGTTTTGAGATTCAAAGTAACCAATCCCAGAATTAAAGAGTAATTTGTGACACTGTAGTTCACTGGGAAATGTCTTCATTGATATAATTTCTAAGGGATTTTAAATGATGCCAAGTTAATATAAACTTTACTTTTGAATAGTCACTTCAACTCATGAACTTAACTGGATAGTTAGTTGATTTTGCTTAAAAGCATATACACAGCCAGGCATGGTGGTCTGTCTTTGTAATTCTGGAGCTCATGAGTTTGAGACAGGAGGATTGTTCTAGTGGGAGTTTGGGCTACTGACTCTTTGTTGCATCAAACCAGAAGAAGAAATAAATTAAGAACTAAACATATATGTACATTTGAAGCAAATAGTTCATATTGACCACCTTGTACTTCCGATAAGTTAATTATCCATTTATGCGATTGGCAAAATCGACAGACTTTGTCTCCAACAAGTAACTGTTGAAAGTCTGTTGTTTACCAGGATGGGGGATGACGGAATCCTTGAAGCAGGGAGGCATATCTATCCTGCTTGCTGTATTCGCAGTATTAATTGGTATATCAATCAGAACTTGACATCATTCAGTGACACAGATTAGAATGTAACATTGTAGAGAAATTCCTGTGGAATCACAGTTTGGACGAGATAAAGTCTTGCTAGCAAGAGCATAAAGAGATATCTTAGGAAAGGGGAATGTCTTTGAATGTCTCGAGTTCCAGGTAGAAATTTAACATGTTGAAAGCAAAGGACATGGTTTTTACTATAGATAAGATGTGAATAGCTCAGTGAGCTGAGGAAAGAGGTCTGTGCATGTGTGAAGTGGTCTTTGCACGGGTAGTAGAGACATGTTGAGAACAACCACATCTAGATGTAAGTAGCTACTTACTGTGGCTGTGTGTTACCATCTATAACAGGGTCAGGAAACAAAGCCAACAGAGCATACAAGGTAGGAAGGGAAGGCACGTGTCTCTGGGTTGTCTGTGGTTCTCTCCACTCGGAGTATCAGCCACCAGTCAGGGGATGTGTTGTACCTTTTGCTTTGTTGGTGTTTTGGAAAACATGTCTATTTTGAGGAAAATGATCCATGTCTCACTCTCTGAAGAAATGGTATCACCGGACCATGAATCCCTTCAACATTGCTGCCTGTGTTATTCATACACATACCGATTTCAAGTTAAGAACAAACAACTCAAATTTAGAACTTTCTATCTCCAATTGCCCCCTTGAGATTAAAACTATTAGTTTCCATTTCCACTTCACAGTTTTGCCCTTTCAGAAAGGTTAGCCCCACTATTTAAGCACTAGTTAGCCTTTAAAGAACCTTATTTTAGGAGTTCCAAGAACTTCTGTTGGCTTGCCTTGCAGAACAGTTCCTAATAAGCTATTTTGTCACAATCAATAAGATTGACTACGGAGGGCTTTCCTAAGATGATAACCTAAAAATCCTTTCACCTTGCACTCTCTGCACAAAGGCACCTTTAAGGGTGTCTACAGTAAGTGGTGTATTAAACACAGAAGTTTGTTAATTACAGCCGCTATTCTCACATATCTTAGCTGAGTGTGAATACCAAGTGATTTAATAATGTGCCCTTGGGCATTAATACCTAATGAAATTGGGCTCCATGTTTCCTCTAATGACCTCATTGCTTTTTGAAATATGGTCATGGCAAGTAAATGATCAATAGCCTTGAAATTGGCACCACTACTGGACCATAGCTTAATATCCTTGTTATTAAGGATTGTGCCTGAGTTACATTGCATATAGCAGGAATGGTCACTTATAATGTAAGAAGAATGTTCCCCCGGCTGATTTAGACAGTAGGAAAATGTGAACCATGATTGTTTGACTAGAGAGCCATGGTTACATATCCACCATGTACCATTCTAATTAGGATAAGCTGGATTTATGAGCTGAGAGACTGAGGACATGGGGACTAATGAACCCCACTTTTCTTCATAGTATAGTGTGTCCATATGTTTCCCAACTGCATCAGTTGCCAAAGACTGCATAGCCAATGACCGTAAGGAAATAATTCTCTCATAGTCCTGAAGACTTGACCTTTAAGATCAAGATCTTTGCAAGGTTCTATTCATTGTCTCATTGAGAACTGCTCTGGTACATCCAGATTCTTGTGACTGTGGGTTATCCATGACTTGTGAGTGTGAATCCCAACACTGCAGTGCTTTTCTTTGTAGAAGTATGATAAGGACACCACAAAAGATTAGTTCAGAATCCACTTGTAGAGCCAATGCTCTTGTCAGGCTTGTAACTCAGTTGTATCTACAAACAGCGCCATAGTCACAAGTTCTGGGGATTAAGACAGGCTGAGTCTGTTAGAATTCTGTCATTTATTCCATTATGTCCTCATTTTTACCACCACCATCTTTAGTGAAGCCCAGTACAGCCAGCATTTAAGTCATGGTATTTAGAAAGTTACCATCATTTTCATTTGAGCTAATACTTTATAGTATATTAGGAATTTTTAACATTTTAAGTGACTCTGTCACTATCTTCCTTACACAGATGAGGAAATTGAAATTCAAAACAGAGAAGATCTTGACAAAGTTTACACTATAGCTATTAAGATGTCAGTCTGTTTTTAAAATTATGCCCATACGTGTGTGTGTGTGTGTGTGTGTGTGTGTGTGTGTGTGTGTATGTGTGTGAACATCTTGCTTTGGAAATCAATGTGTCAGGCTGTAGAGGATAAATTTTCCTAATTAGAGTTTTGACCTCTGTTCTTCTCTAGGTCTGATAGTATTCCATAAAACCAAGAGCATTATTTTCAGACTTAATAAAAGGGACACTCTACCAAATGGTCATCTGAAGAATGACAGCCACGCCATGAGACTCTAGTTAGGACCACTTCATTGAAAGTTGTCTTCCAATATCTGAGTACCACACACAGGATACCTTAGCCTGAAATAGAGTTCTGAAATGAGTTGTAAGCACACCATAAGCAAGATGTGAGAATATACACATGGATGGCTCAGTTGGAGTCTCCTCTCCTTCATTACTATTAACTGTTCTATTACAGTATTTCTTCTTTCTCATGCCTCCATTTCCTTGTTTGTAAATAGTCGATAACAGCTCATTGATGATTTTTAAAAAACAAATGACATGATAACATACTTAGACGGCAGATACTTCAAAGTATAGATTCAATAAAATTTTTAATCATTTCCGATTGTAAATATTTTACATACAAGGCAATACTGAGAGTTTCAGCAAATCCCAAATAGAACACTGGATAAGGGATGCAGGGAGCTCATGTTAGAATGCCACAATACTCATGTTAAGATGATTTTCTCTTTTGAAATGTTTTCCAGTCTTTTCCATCCCTCTGGACAACATTTCAACACCTCTTCCTTTGCAACTCTTTCCTGCTCTACTATCTTATTTATTCTGTGGGGATGGGGTTTAAAAAATGACTTTCCACAATAACTGTGAAGGCTTTTTAAGCTAGTTTCAGATTTCCAAGGTAATGGGACCTGTAATTGAGTCTGAAGAAACAATGATATTGCCTCCCTCCATATTCACGAGCTCCGTCAAGAATACTTGAAACTGTTCTCTGCTGAGATGTTTACTACTGTTTTTTAAAGTCTGTGACTTACAGCCCACCAATAAAGAATGACAAGGGTCAGGGAACATTCCTTTTAAGGCATGTGGGCATCGTCATCTGTGTACCAATTCCAAGTAAAAGTGCTTTGCAACCGTGTAGTAATATTAGATTACCTCTCAGTTCCCTTATATTCATGTCATAGCTTAAAGGTTTGTAGTATGTCAGTATAGCAGAGAGTAAGATGAGTAGGGATGCTCAGCCATTTATTGTTGCTCTTTTTCATTTATTGGTTCTCTTTGCTAATTTTAAATTTATGAGCCTCATAGAAAACAGCATCCTTCTTCATGAAAGTCAATGTCTGTAATGAAGATGAATTAATGTGCTTTGCTGATAGACTTGAGGCATTAACATTACCATCTATTGTTTTATAGATTTATTTATGAGTAAATGTTAGCACGTGGAAGTGAAATAGATTGCCTTTATGTGAAATCGTGGTTCAACAACAGAAGTATATTTTTAGTTCTGGTTTCATCCTCCAGGCCATGACTTATTTTTCCACACGCCCCTTTTAATCAGGAAGCAAATTCATTTCTTGGCCCAGAAAGCCTTTAATTGTCAATGTCTAAGGGAATATACTCTACTAGCATTGTTTTATATAAATAGATTTCTGGTTACGTTTCGAACTTTGATAGCAACTGTGATAGATGAATGTCCACATGACCTAGAGGAAATGGAGTTAGCCTTGTAAGATGTTTCACACAGTGTCTTTTTCAACCTCCAGGTGAGCACTAAATGCAGAGGCCTGTGGTGGGAATGTGTCACAAATGCCTTTGATGGCATCCGTACATGCGACGAGTATGACTCCATATATGCAGAACACCCCTGTACGTATACTGTAAACTTTTATCTTTTCTAGGAAGGGTGTGCCAGAGGGATGCTGAGCTAGATGTCCATTAGCCTGTTGTATGGTACTAAGAGTTTTAATTTGAGATTTTGGCAGTTAGAAATGGGTATCATTTCTGAAATGTGGATTGAAACATATTGTATCATACTTCACCTTTCCCCCTGATTTTGTAAATTCCATTATGGTCATAATGACCTGACATAATGCCTAATCCATAGCCGGCCTCTAGTAAATATTTCAAGAAATTGAAACTCATCCTTTGGTGAATCCACTCGGCATCAAGATAAATGAAAAGTGGGTCTTGTGGATTGTCCTCCCAGACATATTTTCAGTCCAGGAAAAAATAAACTTTAACAAAAGCAGCCTTCAAAACATCTTCATCTGCTATCTGGGAGTTTGGTGATCAAGATAATTTTTGCCATAATTTATGAGGCCTTTTAATAGAAATTTTAAAACTTCCCACTTTCCTCACTATATTCAGCTCCCTCTACACACACTCTCTCTCTCTCTCTCTCTCTCTCTCTCTCACACACACACACACACACACACTCACACACACACACACACATACACACACACACACACAAGCAGATATCCTGATTTGCCAAAAAGGAGGAAATATATGCCAAGTTTTCATTTTATTTCAAAAACATAATGTGTAGACTAAGCTCAGAACACAAGCTATTTATATTCTTGTTTATCTATTTACTTATTTCTGTATGCATACATGGGGGGCATGGGTATGCCGAGGTACAGTTGTGGAGGCTAGAGTGTCAGTTCTTTCATTCTTCCTGGGTTTGAATTCAGATCTTCTGACTTGGGAGGAGACCTTTGTTTGCTGAGAGATCTTCTGGTCTAGGAAGTCAAGCAAACATTAAAGATTTTACAATGTAAATACTGGTATGCACAGTTTTGGGGAAAGAATTAGAACCATTTGTTAGGAGAGTGAATATTGATATTTTAATATGCTCCCGTTAAAGTTTTACCTGTACTAGCTCACATTTGTCTGCTGCTTTTAACTCATTGTTTAAATGGTAAAGAACTTTCATTTGTATGTAAATATGTTTAAAGACAACAATAATAAAGACATATTCTAGAAAAGTAACAACTCCAGGTTCTCTTGGTCAGGAGACTATCTATAGGGTGTAAAGATTCCTTTGCATTTTCTCCTAGATTCATAGAACCAATGTAAATAACGTTTTGAGTTTTTTTGTTTTTTTTTTTTATTTTTTTTTATATCCAGTGTGTGTTGCACCTGATAGATATTTGTCCTTTGGTGCTTCTTTTGTTAAAAGTAGTTTGAGCAAACCTAACTAAGGATGCTAACTCTGTTCTGGAGGCCAGAATTCAACCCCTGAAATAAGAAATTCTTCCATAGTTTGTATTGGCATTTTGCCTGTAACAGATCTGCACCCCCAAGAACCAGACTGACCCTCGGGCTTTATAGAGACCCTCCGTAGAAAACAATGCAAGAATCTTTATAGGAAGAAGAAAGCAGAGCTGATGTAGATATGCATGCATATTTCATCTTAATGAATTAATGGCTTTGGGTGGGCCAAAGTTTTCTCATTAGTAGAAGGCCCACTTATGTATTGAGTATTGAATTAAAGAATAAGTAAAATAAATCTAGCATATAAAGGTTAATCCTCATAATGCTTCTTTTATTTATTCAGGAAAATATATGTATATATTTGGTTTCTGTTTGGAAATAATGACAATTTTTAAAATAGAAATTCCAAGCCTCGGGATAAATTACATACACGGGTATTGATAATGCTCTTGGTTTCTTTTATAGTTTCTGGGAGAAAATGTTCTGTCAAAAGCCATGTAGAGCAGAAAGTTTTCTTTTGGCTCCCAGTTAAAGGGTTCCACCCATGATGTCGGGGATGTCGATGTAGCAGGGACTTGAAGCAGCTGCTCGAAACACACTCCCCATGGGGAAGCAGAAAAGGGTGAACGCTTGTGACCAGTTCACTTCGTCCTTTTTTTTTTTTTTTCTTGTTTTGTAAATATTTTTTTTTGTTTTCTTTATTTCTTGGACTTCATACAGTCTGTGAGTTGTTTCTGGGGGAGTGCAAGCCTCTGGGGTTAGCATCCCACTATCAGTGACTGCATATTATGTCTGTTCTTTTGTGACTGGGTTATCTCACTCAGGATGATATTCTCTAGATGCAGCCATTTTCTTAAGAATTTGGTTAAGTCCTTGTTTCTGGTGGCTGAGTAGTATTCCATTGTGTAAATGTACCACAATTTTTGTATCCATTCATCTTCTGAAGGACATCTGAGTTCTTTCCAGCTTCTGGCTATTATAAATAGAGCCGCTATGAATATTGTGATGCATATATCTTTGTTGTGTACTAAGGTGTCTCTGGGCTATATGCCCAGAAGTGGAATAGCTGGGTCTTCAGGTAGTACTATATCCAATTTTCTTTACCAACACCACATCAGATAGAGGCCTAATATCCAAGGTATACAAGGAACTCAAAAAGCTAGACACCAGAGAATCAAATAACCCTATTAAAAAATGGGGTACAGAGCTAAACACTTCGTCCTTTATTATAGTCTGTGACCCCAGCCCAGACCGGTGCCACACAATTTTAGCATGTGGTTTTCCATCTCAATTAATTTAACTGATGAGTGCTTCACAGGCACACCTAGAAGGCAAACAATCTCTTTTTTTCCCCTTCCCTTTTTTTAATTGGATACTCTCTGTATTTACATTTCAAATGTTATCCCATCCCCCCCACACTGCTTACCTCCCCCTCCACTTGTCTCCATGAAGGTGCACCCTCTCCCAGTCATCCTCTTCACCTCAGTGCCTTGGCATTGCCCTGCACTGGGGAAACATGCCCTCACTGGACCAAAGGCCTTTTCTCATATTGAAGCCAGACAATGCTATCCTCTGCTACATATGCAGCTAGAGCCATGGGTCTCTCCATGTGTGCTCAATGGTTGATGTTTTAGTCCATGGAAGCTGTGGAAGGTTTGGTTGGTTGATAGTGTTGCTCTTCCCGTGTGGTTGCAAACCCGTACAGCTCCACTACACTACAGATACAGCTAAGCATGCTTGCAGCTAGCCATCAGACTAAACACGTGGACCTAAATGAAGGGGCTAGAGAAAGGACTGAAGGAGCAAACAGTCTCTTGAAGGTGTGTCTCAGAGCTGTATCCTAGGTGATTTCATATCCTGTCATATGGACAATTAGTAGTAATATTAGAATAATAATGGACATATAGTATTTTCACTTGCTGATGAGGTAGAAGGGAATTTCATGCATTAATTTCTTCTTCAAGTGTATCATATACATCTTCAAATTTTAAACATGGAAGTTGGTTATATTTTCCAGACACATAAACCACAGTTTTATTTCCTCGTTGAAAAACAAATAAAGGCAGGAAGGTCCCAGATTATTATGAAGATAAAATATAATTAGTATATGATGAAAGAAAGAATATATTATTAGTTTCTATAATTTAGGTATTGTATAACAATTCATACTCTATTTCTGATATATTTTCTTTCTTTCTAGCATTTCAGATCAAGCATACAGTCTCTGTCTAACTGCTATCCAGAGTTTTGATTTCACAACTGTAGCTACTTTATAATTTTGAACTTAATGAGGAATTATAGGCACCTGTATTTAACCTTGTACATAAATTCTGAATTCTGTGTATTGCCTTATATTGCTGTGTCTAAACTTGTGTTCTGGGATTTTCCTGTGGGAGTTAACCTGTCTGTTTCTCCTTCCCCTCCTCCTTCTTCCCCCTTTCCTCCTCCCCATCCTCCTCCCCCTTTTCCTCTTCTTACTCCATGGTCTTGCAGTGAAGCTGGTGGTGACTCGAGCACTGATGATCACAGCTGACATTCTGGCTGGCTTTGGATTCATCACCCTCCTCCTTGGACTTGACTGTGTGAAGTTCTTACCCGATGAACCACATATTAAAGTCCGCCTCTGCTTTATTGCAGGGACCACATTACTCATTGCAGGTACTGGGCTTGGTTTACTTTATTTAATAACCCTGAGTCCCAGATCATTCCTTGGTTGTGCTACACAAATTTATCATTTCTTCTCATTTAAGAGTCTTTCTGTATCTTGTCTCCTCAAGGTGTACAGCTCTTATACATGCCAGTGAGATTACTTAACAAACTTAACGTACTTGGTTTTCAGAAAAAAAAAATCTCTACGACCACCGAATACTCTTTTTATAAACCAATATAGGAAAAGTCAACTTACTGAAGAAAATCTGTGTGGGTCTCACAGTAAAGGTGATTGGACTGAATAGCTTAAGATAACAAAACGGGCTAAAAGAATTATCTGGAATTAGTCTGCCATACACAGATTTTGAAAGCACGTATTCTGCTTTGTAGTTTAAAAAAAAGTTATTTCCACATTATTTGGTAAATGTAACACTGTTATAGAAATGGATAGTAACTTATACCTTTTTGTAAGGGTTGCATGTTTACATAGCTTAGATGAACAGTTAGATATATAAATCCAAATGATATGTAAAATAAATGTTATCAACACTCCAGGAGTTGGTAATAGAGTTTCTCCATGCAGAAATGTAGTAACTGTTACATGCTTGTGCAGTGTTGACCAACATGAACACACACAACTCCAGAACATGCTACTTGGTGATGGTAATGGATGGTATGTTACATGAGAGTATAATTAACATACTGTATTTTGACCATTATTTTAGAGTGTACTTCATTTACTTTAAAAAGGTGTTTTCTTCAAAGCATTGGACCCTATTACAGCTGAGTCCTGTTTCTCATAGGTGCTGATTTTCTTCACTACATTGTTTTTCTCTTGACACTGACCTTAATTTTTATATTGTCTTGTTCACTATGGCCTGGGGAGAAATGAGCCATGTATTTTGTATATGTGTGTGTACATATTCACACCATGTAGCTCTGGCATACAGCATGCCAACCACACAAACTTCTGGGTTAAGTGATATATGGCTGTACAAAAATAACTTTGAAAAAAATGGAAACATTGCAAAGAGATACATCGTAGCGATCATTTTAGAATCACACAAATCGGACGAACACTGTGTGATTTCATCTCAGTGCTTTGTACTGTGGAGAGAGAAGATGAAAGGCAAGGATGGAAGCCGCCCAAACCTCTATTGTCCATGAATCCCCATAGCGGTATTACTGCTTTATCTGGCACCATGCATCTTTAACAGTCAACAGATCCTTGTGACTTAAGCTTGGAAAATGTTCTGCATCATTCCTGAACCCCCTTCATATCTTTCAGGTACCCCAGGAATCATAGGTTCTGTGTGGTATGCTGTAGATGTTTATGTGGAACGCTCCTCTCTGATTTTACACAATATATTTCTTGGCATCCAATATAAATTTGGTTGGTCCTGCTGGCTTGGAATGGCTGGGTCTTTGGGTTGCTTTTTGGCAGGAGCTCTCCTCACCTGCTGCTTGTACCTCTTCAAAGGTAAGGACAACTCAAAGGACAGGTTCCTCTTTTACTGTCATCTTTCCCAATCCAAAGGAAACATGTCTCATCAGACCAAATGGCTCTGACACCCTTTGCAATTTCAGTTGTTCAAAGACAACTAAATTGTAGCACTCAGGGTTGATTCCCCAGTAACAGATATTAGCAAAAAGTGAAAGCCAGAGCTGCATCTTTGTCCAGTCTTCCAGCATGGAGTAGAAGTTTCTGTACAATGATCATTGTCACGTATATAAGTTGACTAAACCAACTAAATTTATGTTTAGAGTTCAATGGACACCTTGACTGAGAGCCAGTCAATGATTATTGGTAAAGGATGTCATGTATGGTATTGGTTTCCTAAAAATCTACCTAAAATACCAATATTTTTGCATAATTATTCACCACATTTTCAGTATAATGATAATTTTGAAATACTCAGAACTTCAACTGGGGTTTAGAATCTACATGATTCCAAAAGAGATTCCTGTGTGTGTATTGTGTGTATGTGTGTGCACATGTGTGTGAAAAAGAGTGTGTGTATGTGCATACGTGTGACTGGGTGTGCACGTGTGCACATCTTTGTGTATGTGAATGTGTATACGAATCTGCATATATTTACATGGATATATGCATATACACAAAGGCATGTGAAAGTATGTATGTGTATCTGTGTGTAAAAAGAATATTATGTGCATGTGTATGACAGTGTGTCTTTGTGTGTGTGAATGTATGTTTATATATATATGCATATATATGTACATATATATGTGCATGCATGCACGTGTGTGTATGTATGTGTGCATATGTACAAACATGCCTGTATGCATTGGTGTATGCATATCTTTGCCTGTCTTGGAGAAGAACATATAATATGAATATTTTTTCATTTTTGAAATTTAACTGGCTTATATGTATTTTCATTTTTCTGCATTTATCTTTTTCAAACAGATGTTGGGCCTGAGAGGAACTACCCTTATGCCATGAGGAAGCCCTATTCAACTGCAGGTGTTTCCATGGCCAAGTCCTACAAGGCTCCTCGGACTGAGACAGCCAGAATGTATGCTATAGACACCAGAGTGTAAAATCTGTCAAATATTAATCTGTGTTGTTTAATTACTCAATCAACGTGTTCAAGTTAATAAAATAAATGATCAACTTTGGAGCAGTCATTTGCATTTCTGATTCAAATTAATTAATTGCCGGTTCAATCAAAATGTTTGCTTCTGCTTTTATGTCTCCCATGATTCTCTGTACGCCGCCCCCCCCCCCACAGGTGTCCCTGTATTTTCAGCTGACTTTGACAGAATGAAGAAATCTGTCTCAGGTGTCTTTATTGCTTTTGGAGATTAGGGCATAGTAATATTAAAGTGAAACGATGCTTCTGAAACACAAAGCAATTTTAAGTAGGTTCAAGGGCCTAATTTTGAAAGGATAGAGGGGCTCTTAGCTCTTCCTGACTCAAAGCACAATTTTAATTCTCCCCAGGTATTCATCAATAACTTGAAGGAGGGTTATTGTTCTAACTTTAAACATGTATATCAGAATCTATCATACTGAAATATTATTAAAATGGAAAAAGAAAGTGCCAGCCTCCGTGTACTTGTCTTCACTGGAAGCCGCAGATAGAAACTTCCCCTTCACATTCTAAATGTCAATGGCAAATACTGAATTAACATTGGAGTCTCGGATGATTACTCCTTAATAATGTAAGAGAGTAAGGTGCAGTATTCATAGCACCCCAAATCTACCTATAGACTGAAAATTTACCGTTCTATCATACAATAACTTGACCAGGAAGTGACACACATGTGGATTGAAAGTCCAAAATGTAACCACATTATAAATTGCCTGTTAAGATGCTCAAGAATCCAGCTGCAAAACATAAAAACAAATATTGAGTCTACTTACTATACTAGAGTTGATCTTCAAATCTATTGAAGAAAGTTCTCGTAAAATATACATATTCGGTTTTAGAAAAATAAAGAAGAATATAAAAACATGAAAGAGCCACTGTAGACTCTAAATGAGACACATGCATATTTACAACATAATCATTTTGAACATCCTAACTTTGTAAGGTTCTTTGTAAAGTTATAATATTTAATCACAAATTATTTGATGTTTTTCTAATTCAAGAAGATTACCCTAAGAATATAAAACAAAATAAAATTTAACTGTTTGTGGAGAAAAAAAAGAGAAAGGATGTTTGAACTCCTGGACCCCTCCCCGATGTTGTGCTTGTAAGTCTAACTAAGGACTATGTGAACTCGAAATGATGGAACCCACTGTGTGTGATGAACTCATGGAGATGTCACTGGGTGCCCTCTTACTGCTGTCTTCCAGAGAGACACATTTATTCCCACTACTAAGCACAGTTGGATCCTGCTAAGGAATCACAGGGATATCATTAATGGGATGGTTGACAGATAAAACTTTGTAGATTATGCATAAAACCTACATGAATATTTAATGCATTTCAAAATGCTTTGTGCTTTTTTTCCCCCTCAAACTTGTTTTCTTTTTAATTTTGAGTGTTAGTTCTGGGTGGGTGGATATATACCTGTGTGTATATATATAGTAGTTTTCTGAAGTGTTGGTACCAACTTTAGTTCCATAGATGTGGGAATTCTAGGTTCTGCAAATCTGTATAATCAGAGGCCAGAGGAAAATGGCAGTTGAGATAGTTAATGCTCAGCTTGACACAATTGAAAATCACCCAGGAATCTCAGAGAGGGATGCTGTAGATCAGGTTAGCCTGTAGGCAGGTCAGTTGTGGGGATGTTGACTCTATTGACTGAGATGGGGAAATCACCCACCCATGAGTGACAGTGAATCCCTCAGCACAGCTTCCTGGACTGTAAAAGAGATGAGGACACAATCTAAGCTCAAGCATATACGCAATAATTAATTGGCTTCTGTCTTTTCTTTTTACTAGATATCTTCTTTACTTACAATTCAAATGTTAATCTACCCGGAATCCCCTGATCCCATCCCTTTTCCCATGTCTCTATGAGAGTGCTCCCCCAGCCACCCACCCACCTACCCACCTACCCACACACCAAGTACCTCCAAACTCCCTGCCCTGGCATTACCCTACATGGGAAATCTAGCTTTCACAATACCAAAGGCTTCTTTTCTCCTTGATGGCCTATAAGGTCATTCTCTACTACATATACAGCTGGAGTCATGGGTCCCTCTATGTGTATTCTTTGGTTAGTGGTCTAGTCTCTGGGAGCTGGGGGTGGGGAGTCTGGTTGGTTGATATTATTTTTCCTATTGTGTTGCAAATCCCTTCAGCTCCTTCATTCCTCTTCTAACTGCACTATTGGGGACTTTGTTCTCATTCCAATGGATGGTTGAGAGCATCCCCCTCTGTATTTGTCAGGCTCTTGGCAGAGGCTCTCAGGAGACAACTATATCAGGCCCCTTTTTGGCATCCACATTATTGTCTGAGTTTGGTGACTGTATATGGGATGGATCCCCAAATGAGGCATTCTCTGGATAAACTTTCCTTCAGGCTCTGATCCACATTTTGTCTCTGTATTTCCTCCTAGGAGTATTTTGCTCCACGTTCTAAGAAGGACTGAAGCATCCACACTTTAGTCTTCCTTCTTCTTAAACTTCATGTACTCTGTGAATTGTATCTTGGGTAATCTTATCTTTGGAGCTGATATCCACATATCAGTGAGTGTATACCATGTGTGTTCTATTGTGTCTGGGTTATCTCAGCATTGTATTTTCTTGTTCCATCAATTTGCCTGAGAATTTCATCAAGTCATTGGCGGCCTCATGTAATACTACTTCCAATTTTCTGAGGAAACACCAAACTAATTTCCAGAATTGTAGTACCAGCTTGCAATCCCACCAACAATAGAGGAGTGTTTCTCTCTCTCAACATGCTTGCCAGCATCTGCTGTCACCTGAGTTTTTGATTCTCACTGGTGTGAGGTAGAATCTCAAGGTTGTTTTGATTTGCATTTTCCTAATGACTACGGATGCTGAACATTTCTTTATGTGTTTCTTGGCCATTCAATATTCCTCAGTTGAGAATTCTTTGTTCAGCTCTGTCCCCTAGTTTTAATAGGGTTATTTGATTTTCTGGAGTCTAACTTCTTTAGTTCTTTACATATATTGGATATTAGCCCTCTATCGGATGTAGGATTGGTAAAGATCTTTTTTCCCAATCTGTTGGTTGTTTTTTTTTTGTTTGTTTGTTTGGTTGGTTTTTTGTTTTCTATTAATAGTACCCTTTGCCTTACAGAAGCTTTGCAGTTTTATGAGGTCCCATTTTATCGATTCTTGATCTTAGAGCATAAGCCATTGGTGTTCTGTTCAGGAAATGCTCTTTACTATGGATGTCATGTGATGCTATTCCATGATCTTCAGCCTTTATTTCCCTAGAGTGATGCACAGCAAACTTGCATTTGGAGCAAAATGAACACTCTAATGAACTCTTTTGCCAGGATGCTTGATCATCCCAACAGAAAAGGAAACTTAGGTATAAAGTGTTCTTTTTCAATTTTATTGCATTGGAATGGGGTCTCTTGCTTAATTTGAACCAGCAATTCGATTCAATCCTCCCTTTTCTGCCTCACAATATGACCCTTCACCCTGGGGATACAGGCTTGTGTAATCACTCCCAACCTTTGAGTGTGTTGGGCACTCAAACTCAGGTCCTCATGTTTGAGTACCAGGTACTCTTAGCCACTGGGCAGTCAGCTTCTCCAGGCCTTCAGTCTTTTTATTTTTTAATTCACTTTAGTTTTGTCACAGAATCTATTGTACACCAGATAGTATACCAAGTATCTTACAATTCTTCTGAGGAAATACCTGGAAAACTAAAGAGACCTCTGGATTACATATGGTTTTAAATTTTATGAATTTCATTTGTATGAGACTACTTTAGAGACTAGTCATAATTCATATGCATAATTATTTTGAAATTTTTATTAATTAAAATGCTTTGTATGGCATACAAGTAATATCTTCACATTAGATTTTAAATGTTATTTGAAATATGTATACTTAATGCACTATATTTAATAAAACATCACAAAAACTAAGCATAATTACATTTGTATAGTAACAGAAATAAAACAGATATTAAATAGTTAAGTATTAATGTGAAAAATAGTTGCACAACATGCCAAAAAGCTACAGGATAACACAAACCTAGGTATACACACATGATGCTAACGGCTCAAGTATGAAAAAAAATTAGGAAGATGCTGAATTCTAGCATTCAGTTGTGACTGCTCTTCACAACAGACAGAGAGGGATAAAGCTCTAAAATTTTTTCACCTCTCTTGACACAGACATTGAAATTCCCCCTTTAAAATTGTGGATTCATTTTATTTAAATTCTTTTATTTATTAAATGTATTTAAAATTTTTTTTTCATTAAAACCAAATAACTAAGAAAAGCAGAGTAAGAGGAGCGATGTTTATATTGTTGTTGCTCCGTGTTCATAGGTGTCCCTCCATCCTCACAGGGAAAGCATGCCAGAGCAGAGAGCCCCCATCCTTATTAGGAAAGGAAAAGTTGAAGGAAGGATCCAGGACAAAATGTACATGCCAAGAACACTCGCCCCTGGGACACATCCTCAGGGACACGCCCTAGGTTATCTTCCAACATCTCACTATCCAATTTGGGACAGTTTGTCAGGAAAAAGTGAAGGCTGCTTATACTCATTTGAGGATGACATGGAAAACACAGGAAGGTCTCTTCCTTCATCAGTGGAAGAGTGGTATGTACAGAGTTCAAGTAATATCCATTTTAAAATACAGCTGGGAACACAGAGTTTATCTGATTGAATCTATTTGAATTATTTTATTTCTTAAATTATTATTCTTTGTTAGTAAGGTCATCATGGGCTGCCTCCCATTTTTCTATTTATATTTATGTTGTTTTTCAATGATGCTAATATTGAAGCACATATATAAAATACATAGTTAGTGGTCAGATATCACAGTTTGTGTTTTGCTGGATAATCATGACGATGCTGTTAGCCGCTCTCTTATCCCAGCGACAGAATATCTGAAATCATCTATGTGCAGGAGGGGTTCATTTTGATTCTCAGTTTCAGTCCCTTGTTGGGAAGACCCCTAGGGCCAAGTAGCTCAGGCCAGGGTAGACAGATGGGGGTGCAATTGTGTTATCTAGCTTTCTCCTTTCTCATCTATAGATTCAGGGAAGAGTTTTTCTCCCATTGAATCCTTTCAGAAAAACATCCTCACAGGCACAGCCAGAGATGGGTCTCCTGATATCCTTGGTGCTTCTCAGTCTGTCCCAGTTTTCAATCAAGATAAACCATCAAGAATCGAAGAAGAGACAATTACTCAACAAGAGATTCTGACTCTGCCCTCCAACCATTACCTTCTTTATTCCCAGGATAACAATTAAACATGTTCCAAATACCACAGATTAGTTTTATCAGTTTCTGAATAACTATTTATCACTCATGTCTGGCTTCTTTCCCTCAGTACATATTGTGAGGTTTAAAATAAATCTGCACCGTTGCGTGTATCTATGTAGCTAATGTAGTTTGGGCTCTTAGTTTTGTAATTGTACATTGCTGCACAAACATACTCTCAAACTCCAGTTTAGTAGTGAATGATATTTGATGAGCTTCCAATATCTTCCTTTTATAAATGTTGTTTGCCATGAGCATTCTGGAATGTGGTTTTGGCACACGTCTACATTCACTTTTCTTGGAAACATGCCTGGGAGTAAGGTTGTTCTATCACAGGAGTGTATATGCTCATCTATAATTGGTGAAGTAGTTTCCTAAAGAGCTAATACCAACTTCAGTTTCACAATGTGTGAGAGCTCTAGTTGCTACACATCTGTATGAACACCCCTGTTCTCTTTCCCTAGGGATTATATAGTGCCACCGCAGAACAAAATTCACAGTGGGTAGTGAACTATTGTATACTTTGTAAATGTATTGGTCATTTGGATATCATATAAATGAATTTAATATTCAATGTATTTACTAGTTTTCTACTATGTTTCAGGGTTTTATTTCTTTTTGAATTTTAGGTAGTTGTCACCTATTTTTTTACATAAGGCCATGATCAATGGTATAAAACACAAGTGGACTAAAGTTTTTTAAACTCTACAAATCATGTAAATGAATAAGATTACTTTGTAACACAATCCATCTCTTTATATTTCTTTAGTAGCTATTAGTATTTGTGGTCTAATTACTTATTCTTGATTTTCTGAAGATATTACCCTTTGCTTTTTGATAGCCTATCTTAATAATCTTTTATATGTTATTTAGTCAAACTGCAACATGTATACACAAGTGTATAAATCTGAGTTCATTAAATAGTACTTTTAACAAACCGTGAACACAATATAATTAGCTTTGAGATAAAGAAACTATAATAGAATAAAACTCCTGACTTATTTATATACATTCTGCCCAATTATTCTGTAATGTGGTTAACAAAGAACTTGAATATGAATATCATGCTAAGTATCTGAGAGACAATAATTCCCATAACATTGCATTACAACCACACAATTTTCTTCTTGCTTTTTCCTCTAATTTCCTTTTTATAGAATTATGAATGGTAAATTTTAGAAATAATCTTAATTACAATGTAATGATAACATATATTTCAGCTAATTATTTTATTTTAAAAAGTGATTTATTACAAATATAAACATGTAAATGCATATATATGTGTTATTTATACTAATGGTTATAGAGGGCTAAGACTCTTCTATGAAGAAAAAAGCTTCTGTGTCCAGTGTTAATGCGTTTGATAATTTACATTAGAGAAGTACTTCAGACATCATAGGGTTGACATTTTATTTTGTTTGATTTTTAAATTATCATTGTTATTACTATTAGATGGGGAAACATGGAATGACACACATATGAAGGTCAGAGAATAACGTCATAAAGTCGGTTTTCTCCTCCCATTTTTATGTGGGTTCTGGGGTCAAATCCAAGTTGTCATCTTGCTGGTCTTGCTTCTGTTTAGGTTTAGTAGAAATCTCAACTATGTATTGTTTTTTAACACTCCAGTATTCTGCTTGATTTCAGCATGAACATATTTAAATAAATGTTTTTAAAGCAGAAAATGAGTGTTTCTGTGATGGTTTGGATGTAAGCTTCTATATTTGAATGCTTAGTCACCAGGGAGTGGTGCTTTTTAGAAGGATTAGAAGGTATGTTCTTGCTGGAGGAGATGTGTCTTTGGGGGGTGGGCTTTGTTGTTTCAAGAGGTCAGGATAGACCCAATACTGTTCTCCTCATTTTTGGATCAAGATGTAACTCAAGCTACTCTTCATCACCACGAGTGCTACCATGACCCACCAGGATGTAAATGAACTCATCCTTAAAAACTGCAAGTAAGCCCCCAATGAAATTCTTGCTGTTCACAAGAGCTGTCTCTGGCATGGTGTCTCTTCACCGCAACGGAACAGTTATAAGGGCAGGTTCCATAGCTGAGAGTGTAAATTCTAAAACGACCGTAATCTCTCAGCTTACAAATGTAACAGTAAGAATATAGAAATATATTAAGAGGAAGGCACAGTTATTCTAAAACTCCTCTAATGAAAATGTAAAGAATGGGCAGCATCCATTTCTCCTTTTACCTCCCCATCTCATTCCACATTCCAAATGGGGCATATCAACTGCTTCCCTTTCTTTTTGCTCTCGAACAGCTCTCCCATTTATCTTCCACCTAACATCTGACCCATCGTTAACAACACATCATTTTAGCGAGTTAGCCCTTCAGTGAACGTGGGTAAATGTATGTTCTAACAGCCGAAGGCTCTCTTTGAACTTGTGAGTAGCTTATTTATGTTCTTTTTCAACTCTGTAATATTGTGTGAGTTTCAAGTGGAGAATTCAGTTTCCTTGCTGCTCTGTTTTATACTGTGACTAGCATCATGCTTAATAGACTTCTAATACATATTTTGAATACATGAGTAAATGTATGACAATAATATGTGGACAGAGATCATCTGTTGTATGTATAATGATTCATTTGTTTAATGGATCATTCCTTTATTCATACACACACTTGTAAAATTGTATTGAAGTGGCCATCACTGAGTTTTTAAGCAGCCTAAGGCATAGATAGGGCAGAGTCAAAACTGATGACCACAAAGTAACTGTGCTCATCTAGATATATACAAACTTCCACAAGACTCTCTCTCCAAGTGCTTTTGCAAAAGAAAGCTTCAGAAGAAACGGTGCTTTTATTAAACAAAGAAAGAGTATAGACATTTTCAAAGCAAAGAAGATATAGAGAAGAGTTTTATGATGAAACAGCAATGCATATTAAAAAACATCATCAACAGAGGCAACTTGGAATGTGTAAAACTACAAACAGTTCCTTACTCTCAGAGTACAACTGAGGGAAGTAGGAAATGAAGCCCACGAGAGAATAGTATTCCTATTCCTTCCAATATAGAAAAATGGAGGCTAGAGCATGGATGTCAAACGGTTCAATATCACTACCTGACTACAACCTACAATATGTATCTGTATTATCTATGTAGCAAATTCTTTTTAAGCCAGGCTTTACCATCAAGGATGAAACTCTGATGCCCTGATGCATCATTTCACCATATCCATTCCTTTATAGTTTAATCTTCTTAGAAATCAATTCTTTTATCGTTTTCTGTTTGTTTGTTTGTTTGGCTTAACATTCTCCCAGTAAGGGAATAAACTTGGTATTATGCATAAAACCATCCCTGGAGTAGGTATTGAAGCCCTTAAGCTCATAAATTAATGATCTTGTATAAGATGGACCCTGAGAAGCAGTGATTACCTAAAAAGTATCATTCACAATCAGTATTGTTCATATCCTCATTTTTAAAAGCTGGTGATTTAGTCCTTATTAGATTTTTATGAAGGTGTATTTATTTCCCTAAAGTAGAAATGATAAATCACAAAGTAAATTAACCTCACCACATCTGCTTCATTAAGAGGAGAAATATTATAGACAAATGGTTTCTTAATGAGAATTGGGGCATTACAGTGGTATTATCTTAGTTACCCATTCCAAGTCCTGCCCCAACACCTCTCTCTTAAGAGGTTTGCCTACTTTCATTTTTTATGTCCCCCCCCCCAAGAAATTAAATAAAAATTACAGAACTACAGACTCTTTGAAATTCTAAATAGCATTTTATTGCTCTATATTACCCTTAACGACAAAACTACTAATTAAACATGCATTGAGGTGTTTTCTATTATTCTCTTTGTGGTGGGTATATCTCTCACTTCACATTTATTAATGTTAACCTATTTTATCTACTCAAATATCTCCACTACTAAAGGATTTTTCTGCTACAAGCAATGTTACAGTAAATGCAATTTTTAATATATTCCTTCTTTTTTTAACATGAACTCTGGGTCACATATTATTATGTTGTAATTTTTATATTTACCATTCGATAAGTCTTTCTGAAGATGTAAAACCTATATATGTTTTCTTAGTCTGTGTTATTTTGCTGTAAAGATACACTATTACCATGCCAGTTCTTATAAAAGAAAGCACTTAAATGGAGCTGATCTACAGTTCAGAGGCTTAATAAATTATCCTTATGTCAGAGTGTGGGGTGGCATGCAGGCAGACCTGGTAGCTAAGAGTTTTATATCTGGATCCAAAGAGAGTAGGAAGGAAGAGCAAGGCATTGGGATTTGAAGTAGAAATTTCTCTTTTATTTGGAAACTCAATTGTGTCACATGATGTTATCCTGGACATTGTCTTCTGAGACAATGTTTGCTGAGGCAGACACTTGGGAGGATGTGTGATCTTTGGAAAAAGTATTTGTAGAACCCAGCAGACAGTGAATAACACTTGCTTTGGTTCACCTTGGAATGCTTTGCTTGTCTTTGTTTATCTTTACCTGTTGTGACTCCGTAGGGAAAAAAGCACCAAAGATCTTCTAGTAGTATTCCAGCTGCTTCTTGCTGCTTCTATAGATTCATGACAATTTGGGAAATTCTAGCCGATTCTTCTGGATTGAGGTGCTGCTACTGATTCATGTTTGGAATTGCCCCTAAAACTACATCCAAACTGGTCCACACAAGCCCCCCCCCCCCGTCCTATGTCCTATTAACCATCTTCCTCCCTTCCTTTGGTCAGTGGGCTGGAATAGAGGTTGAAGCATCTAAGAACCCTAAGTAAAATGGACTTTAAAAAAAAATCTAAGCTTTATAGGGCTGGGCTTGAGTATTTGAAAGACCAAAGCCCAGCACCAGTGAAACAATTCTACAAAGTCACACCCACTCCATTAAAACCACATGTCCTGATCCTTTCAAATAATACTACTGCCTATGGGAGGCATTTTCATTCAAAGAACAACATTATTTTTCTGTTTCTATTTCTACTCTTTGCGGTGTGTTTGGTGTTAATACATGAATCACTGAACTCTCAAAACCTGACATGAATGGGCATAGTTCAGGTCATGTGATGTTTGAATTTTATATTCACCTATTGGTTTCTGTATGATTTTAAAAGAACTTCCAGGGTTTTCTTATAATATGGCATAAAGTTTATCTTGAAGTGTATTAATATTGAAATGTATTAAGATGTCTTTCAGTTTGCCTGTGAGCAATAAAATTTGGAATATTTATTGGGTTAATTCATATTATCTTATGATATGATAATCTCTCTATAAAAAGTAAGAGACATTAATTTTCATTGCTTATATAAAGCCTTATAAGTTAAGATTAGAATTAACAAGCATAAAACACATTTATGCTGAAATTCAATGCATAACAATTATTAAGAGCCAAGAAGTAGGAAAATAGAATATTTATTTGGTTACTTAAACCAATCTCAGAAAGCATTTCATGTCATGCATAAATATGTCCCTCTCTTCTAAGAAGTTAATAACATAGTTAAAGCATCATTGTCACAGTTTTTCCAAGTGTTTGTTCTAACCTAGGTTTCTGTAAAGTACCCTTGTCATTGTATGGAAGAGTTCAATATCTAACATGACCTATTCTTTGGAATTGATAGAATTCAACTGATATATTATAATTTTAATCTCTGAAATTTAACTGAACTGAGACATAGTTAGTCAATTTAACAGATACAGTGGAGATTAAAATTTACTGGAAACAGTCACAAAAAAGATGAGAAACTAGGAATCTTTTTTTTCTCACAGAAAAACTATTTTTAATGGAAATATCAATACATTGGGTTTTGGTTATGCAGAAAATAGCTTCTTCCAGACACCACAAGACTGATGCACACACGAACCCACAGAGACTGTGGCTACATGCTTAAGACCTGTACAAGGTCAGACTAATCAGAAGCCCAGCACAGAGAAGTAGTAGCTGTCCCAAAGTCACACTCTTAATAATACAGTTATTTGCAATTAAAAATGAAAGAGAAACTCAGTTCTTACCAATGGACTGACACTGCAGGTAGATAATCATGTTCCAGTCGGCACCGTGCTCAGGCACTCTTGGCCAACACACAGTGGACTCTGCTCTTTTATTATGCTTTTGTTTTGATAGTTTTGTCTTACTGTTTTTGTTTATTTTCTTGCTTGCATTTCTTTCTCTTTCTTTTTTGGAGATCTCTATCTATATTTATTTCTATCTATCTCTCTATATGTCATCTATCTGTCTTCAATACAACAAGCTGAAGTCTTCCATATTTAGACCTGCACTCAAGTCTGCACACAGTATCCACACTTACCCTCATCAGCAATCATCTATTGTTAACGTAGACAGTCTGTGGATGGCCGCCCCTCCCTTTAGCAGATCTCCAAAGTATTCCTTTCATCTGCACATGCCCCTTGACAACAAAACTACCATTCCAGTGACAACTACTTTTGGCCCTAGAGAGTCTGGCACCACATTCCTGACCCAGGTCGTTTCATATAGCACTAGTAAATTTAGCTATCCATTACAGATGACGATCACTGCACAGATACTCAATAAGAACACAATAGTCCATTTTTTATTTCCAGTGAAACACTGAACTTTCCTACATTGGTCTCTCAAGTTCTTTTAATGGAACACACTAACAGTAGACCTAAATGGAGAAGGCAGTTAGTTTTCCTAAGACTTTGAACATCATAAATTTGTCAGGATATGGATGCTTATTTTTCTCCCCAGCAATGAAAGGAACCAAAATACCAGCACCACTCTTTTTTCAATATACGCACCTATTAATTATGAGAAATGATAAATGTATATGACTTTATTTTTATAGTCTCTAGATAGATTTTCAGAGTAAGAACTTCCCAACAAATGCAAAACAAACAAAACAAAACAAAAGAACCAAACCTCGCAACCTACATACATTAATGAGTTCAGTAATCCTGAGTATTGTGACTCTTCATTTTGATATTTCAAGATCTGATAACTTTACTGATGGATCGTGGCTCTGTTATAAGTCATAATACCCACTGACATAATGGGAAAAGGCACGAACAATTTTTTGAAACCCACAAATAAATAAATACCATGTGTTTATTATGAAAGCAACCTATTTTGTAAAGTGAAACTATTTTTATTACATTTTCTTAGAATTCCAGTAAGTGAAATCTCATTAAAATGATATTACAGTACCAAGACATAACATAGAGGAATTTAAAATGCCAGTATGGAGTTATTTTATATGTAACCACAGAGCTAGATTAATTTTCAAGTGAAAGTTTCTCTTGTAACATTCATTCTATTTCCTTTTTTCTTCCTATCTAAAAAATTCGAACTGTACCAAGACCAGGGCCTCAGAGCAACATGGTTTTCATTGTTTCCTTTGCTCGTATGCAATTCTAAAGTATTCTACATGTTGCTTTAATGTGATATTTGAGGCGTTTCATTTCTCAGCCCACACAAATGCTATCCAGGCTGATCAGGTCACTTTTCTATTTCCGTGAAAAATATTGCATTTTAAAGTTGGCTTTGATAAAATGTTGCACTTCTAACACAAATACAAAATTACAAAATGGAAAAGGAAGAGAGTATGTGGTCAAGTAAAGGAGGAACAAGCAGACCCATGTCTCGTGCTGTGGTTGTTATACTACAGGGGCACCATATCTAGTGGTTAGCTAACCAGGCTGGAAACTCACACTCTGGGTCTGGTCCTCTGGATGCAACTATTTTGAATTCTCTACTCTCTTGGATGGCAAATATCTACCCCTGCTTATTTTCAGGTTGGTATTACTCAATGTACCTCTTATTAAATCTGAGCTCCATTATTATTCATTCTTTGCAAATATTAACCTCATTGCTGATTCATTTTGATTAGAGTTGTTAAAAGTTTGTTATCATGGCAGAATGAATGTAAATAGTAACCTAACTTCAAACTTACCCATAAATTAAATACAGGTCATTGGCTGCTGGTTGCATGCACAGGTTTTCACCCTCTGGTGGATGGGAATGGACTAAACTCTTTAAGCAGAGAGAAAAACTAAAAGTTCCTTAACATGGGAAGAAAGGCTGAAAAGATAATTCTATTCAAATTAAAACCTAGGATATACAGCTTAAATAGAAATTGTAAGGAGGCACCAAACAATCAAATATAGGAACAGATTCTAAAGACAACAGAAAAGAAATGGGCTTTTCTTTTTGGATGCCTATTTCAAATGTTAATGATAACCCTGAAATCTAAATCAATATAATCATTTTAATTGACACTGCTTTGTACGGATCATATAGAATGTCCATCTGGAAGTCTGAATAATTCCCACTAACCATGCATTTTTCAAAGGGGCAAGTTCCTTTTATAATTAAACACAAGTGGTAACATTTATTGCAGATCTATTAAAAGAAATTTGAGACTTAACACATAGCAGACATCAGGCGTCTTTTACATCAAATGAAAGTGCCCTCTAATAATTGATGAAAAATCTTTAGTGTAAAAAAAAAAAACAAAATGAAACAAAACAAAGAAAATCAAAACAAAAATTAAAAAATCAAACCAACCAACTAATCAAATAAGCCTTCTAAGAAAATAACCATTTTTTCTACCACCTACATATGCCTAGACTCACACTTCCTCCTTAATTATGTCTAGTCAACAGTGCACCAGCCCAGCCAACTCTATACCCAGTATGCATTTTTACTGAACTTGAATTGACATGTGCATAGATTTGGGTTAGATTTACCTCTGCTCTGGTGCCTGCTCTTTGACAAAATCCAGCTGCTGAATATAATCCCCTGGCTTCAGATTTCCCACTATTGTCCAGGCATGAATGAGCACTACTGCCTGAGATTCACATGGAATATATTTTGAGATCCTTATTATGTAGTATATATATCAGAATACTTTTCCTGAAATTATTTTCTTGAGACAAATTTATTATTCACATCTTCTGGTTTAAGGGGTAACCAATTGGTACATTATTTGTAGTTGATATACCACATTGTGCATGTTAAAAAGGTACAGAGTACTTTAACCCATGTATAATGTATAGTTATTGCACCAGAGTTGATGGCATGCCCCTCTCTCCAAACACTTAAAAGAAAAGATGGAGCTTTTTTTCTTCCTTTCTTTCCTCCTCTTTTGTCCTTTTACATTATTTTTCTTTTTAGACAGGAGTTCAGTATGTAGCCCAGGCTATCCTCAGACCCTCAGTTAGTAACCCTGTCTCAATTGCCCAATGTCTGGTTTACAGGCACATACAATCATATCTTTGCTTAACATTTTCAAAGGAATAATTGCCCAGATAATCAAACTCTTAGACAGTCTTGATGCATGTGTAAAAAATAGAATCACCTGTATTCCCACCTCAAAAGCTCCCATAAGACTTTGTGTTTCCTTATATTCTGACCTACTCTGTGTGCTTACAAGTGAGAATTATCACCACCAAGGCATCTAGTTGCTTAATTGTATGTCTAAGTAATTCAGCACATGCACTGAAGTCAAATAACACTATCGGCTGGAAATGAAAACCTACCAGTACTCTCGTTCCATTTACACTGGAGGACCATTTCTAGAAACCACACTTTACAGTTTCCAGTGTTTTGCTGCAGACACCTGCAGCTTTACAGATGATGGGTGTGCTGGAATGATTTCAGTCAGCATCCTTGTTCTTTCTCTTTCATCTGAGATTCAGGATTAGGTCTAACACTATAATCTGCCACTTTACTCCACCCAAATTTCCTGTCCTTGTTTGGCAACCTATAACAGGCTTTAAAATACTAACAAGTCTAACTTTCTGAACACTGTCAGTTACTTGTCTATTGTCAATCATCTTAAAATGGTATTATTTATATTAGTCATAGATTAATCATTTTTTAGTTAATTCAACTTTTGGTTTTTTAAAATAATTTTATACTATTTATTTCTTGTTTCCATTATTTTAATCAGCTGCATATGGACATCTTTGCAGTCTATTTCTCTCCCTACCATGCCTCCAAGGTCCTTGTTGTGTGCTGGTGCCGAGCATGTTCTGAGTGCAGTAACTGTGCTCTGGCTGGCTGCAATGCTACATTACTTAATTGTATTGATTATACTATGTGGATGAGTGCCACGTTCCTGCCTTGGTGCCTGTGCATGATTTCAGCTGACAGTTTGCTAGCCCACTCTGAGTTTCTTCTTGGAAGGTGCTGAGCAATTGGAGCAGTGTGGAATCCATTGTCAGCTCTAAGGACAGTCCCCGTTCTTGTTTTCAGATACCGCCTTCCTGTGTTTGACCCCCACACATCATCTTTTCACTACTGTTAAATTTGCCTTTTGATTTAAATACTTAGGTGCATTTTTTATATACCTTATTGAAAGCATAGTGAATTTCTGAAAGAAGGGCATATGCGTTCCACCATGTATAGTATAGCTTGAGGTTAGGAAGAGGCAGGTCATAAGATTACATGGACCATAAAATCTGAGGGTACAAACACAAGCGATTCATATGGCATGAAGTTTTCCTCCACTGGGAAGATCACAGCATATTGATAATTTTCTCTAGACTCCCTTTGCTGGTGGATGTAGAAGAGAGTTAGTTTATGGTACCAGATTAGCAAACCCTGATTTCTGCCCATGCTCACTCCCATAAGATCTCATCCTTATCACGGACCCCTGTAGTTGTTTTTGAGAATTTCTAAAAGCAGGAAACAGACATTATGAATTTTGTTAAATTACGTGCTAAGTTCCCAAGAAGCTGTTTTCAATACACAGGGAAAAATCAGTGAACTACGTCCTCCCCATGAAGAATTGCTATTCTAGCAATAGAACAGAAGACACATATTTTTCCACTGATGTGCACACTGATGTAAATGATATTAAAATCTAAAATGTCTCAGAAATGAAGGCTTGCTTAGAAAGAATGTAGTTGCAATCAAAAGTAGAGTAATATAAATTGGGCCCTGTTGAGGGGGTGACATTTTTTAAAAGACAATAGACAGTATAGAGTTGCAGTCATTTTGGGTATATTGAAAAGGTTTAAACAAGTGTAAGATTCTAAAGGAGTGGTTCTCAACCTCTCTAACGCTCTACCTCTTTAAGAATTTCCCTCATGTTGTGGTGACCCACAACCATAAAATTATTTTTGCTGCTACTTCATAACTTTGATTTTGTGGCAGATATGAACTGTAATGTAAACATCTGTGTTTTCTAGTGGTCTTATATGACCCCAGGTTGAGAACCTCTGGAATAAATGCACAAAGAAATAAATTAAAAGATCTTAGCACTCAGAACTGTGAGCATCCAATGGAAGGAAAAGCAGGTTGGGGTCAGATTTCATGGAGCTTGGGCTCAAAGATTCTGAGTACTTTGGCCTGTCTTTCACTGAGTTTGGGGTATCAGGAGAAAATCTAATTGCTAAAATTGAAAAAAAAAAAACTTTTGTCTGAAAACATGGTGTGAAGACCATGAACGCATATTTAAAGGCAATGGAAATAATGAGCCAAAGAATGAGCCGTCAAGCCAGGAAAGACACAAAAGAAACACAAACACATACACACACACACACACACACACACACACACACACACACACACACACATCTTTAAAAATTCCAAGGGGGCAAGTTTAAACTTTAAAAAGAATCCTGGTGCCCAGAAACTAGTGCGGAGGAAGGAACCTAGGTAAGGAGAAAACAAGGATGCTCATCACACTGAGTCTGTAAGATCTCTCCTGGTGGTACTGCTTGATGCCAGAACAAGTCCATCAAACCTAGAGAATGTACGGTACAGCGCTGAGAGGTGATGATATATCTATGTAAGCTCATCAGGAGAAGCAGACAACATCAGGTGAGGGGTTCTACTATGAGACCCTATACCTGTGTGGGAATGGGGAATATGTTTCTACATCTTTGAAAGATTTTCCTGGCTACTGTGTTGTCATTACAATACCTGAGATCTAAGGCAGGCCTAGTGGACCAGTTTAGATCTACCATTGGACTCTAGTAAGGACTGACAGTAATGTGTTATCTCAGAGATGTGCTAACATAAAACATTCAGAGTCTAAAAAACTTGAAAATAGGAACAGAAGCCTTTTCAGATGACAGAGTTACATGAAGTAATAAAAACAGAAAGCACAAGTCCTTGACTGAGATGTAGGAAGTTTGGAAATACTTTGGGAAGGCATCTGAGAAAAGACTGGAGTTAGATTTAGTCAAGTTAAATTGACAATCTAGTGGATATGTCAATGATTTTATGAAACAAACTCACTAGCTAGTGTGAAATTTGGCATAGATTTTCTTTTCATTCCCTGCCTCTGTTCCTGCCAAAGGATACTTGGAAATCTTTCATTGCTACTTCTCCTGTTAGTCTTCAAGCTGAAAAATACATCTGTTATAGTTTGTCTATGCTCAGCGCAGGGAGTGCCATAAGTGGGCGTGGCCTTGTTGGAGTAGGTGTGTGTCACTGAGGATGTGAGCTTTAAGACCCACATCTCTGCTGCCTGAAAGTCGGTATTCTGCTAGCAGCCTTCAGATGAAGATGTAGAACTCTCAGCTCCTGCACCATGCCTGCCTGAATGCTGCCAATTCTCACCATGATGATAATGAACTGAACCTCTAAACCTGTAAGCTAGTACCAACTAAACGTTGTCCTTTAGAAGACTTGCCTTGGTCATGGTGTCTGTTCACTGTGCCTAAAATAGAATTTCTTCTTATGTTGTTGCAATAAATACAAATCCTGAGGGACCTGGAGTAGACTGGGCTCCAGAGAACACATTCAGCAAGAATAAAGGGACCCCACCTCTTTTCCTCCCCACAACATCATTACCTACAGTTTATGTCTTGGCAATCTTCTACTTACAGGTCCACTTTCTCTCTGCTACAGCTGGGGAATGAAACTTCTTGTAGAGTCTTGTAATTTTTTTTCCTCCTCCTTCTCACTTATTTCCCTCCATCAATTTCAGAGAGTATTTTATTCCTTGTCTCTCATTTCAGCTTCAACTCAAATATTCTCCCTCTCACCACTCCCAAATCTATGCTTGAGCCATTTTTAAGTTATTTACTTTAAGCTGACTCTCTAGCAGAGGCTTGATGAAGATGGAGATGTCAGAGTATCAAATACTATGATGTGGAAGACAGCAGGAGGCCAATTAATGCAGGTGATTCCTAGCACCTATGTTTGCCTCCTTCAGAACTAGAATGCCAGTGTTTTCTATTCTAAGAGTGTAACTAAGCAATGCTGCAGGGTCTGTCCGCTCACTACTAAAACATTACAAAGGACAATATTTTTTCCTGCCATTCACTGTCCTCTTTTGCACGTGTTAATGCTGTATGACCAGTATCCAGGAATTTCAGCTAAGCCAAAGAATTGTGCCTAACATTGTGTATATCAAATACAGCTACCGATTCTGGATAAAAATCAGTTTGCTTTTAGAATTTCTTCATATGGAGGTGGAGGACCTAATACATCAAAACGTGGAGCAGGGCACAGTTCTGTGTCTTGAGTAGGAAGGCAGATTCCAGCTGCTGGACTTCCAGCCATTTCTGCACCTGGAAAAAAAAGGGGGAGGCATCATCTCTTGGGGATCAGGCAGTACACGGAGAAGATGAAATCTCTCTTTTCTTGGATCACTGGAGCAACAGAGATTTATCTGTGCCCTTGAGAAAAACATTTACAGCCACCTTTCCGCCACAGTGATAGCTGAGTCACTCTAAGAAGCAAATTTCCCAGAATGATCGGCTTATGCCATTACTGATTAATCCGACTGGAAACATTTACATTGTAGTGAGTGAAACCAGAAAGAAACGTTCTCTAATAGGAACCAGGGATATAATTCCTCTAAATATTAATGCTGTCTTTGCTGAAGGTCTTGTCATACAAAATTCAAGTGTCACTAGAAACATTAGGCTATTATTAGAGGTCTCTGTGTCATGTTTAAGGTCTCAAAATACTGTAAGTACAAATATTCCAGTGTTTCATTGCAGTACGTCGTAAGCATGTTGAGATAGGCTGTAACAAGTTTTCACTTAAAATGTACGCATAATAAAGACAAGGCATTCTAAATTAAGGAAAAACTTTGGAATAGATGTTTTTACAGATAGATTATATATAATACAGCCATTAAACAAGCATTTCTTGTTCAAAGTCATAACCTTGAGAGAGCTTGAGATTTTCCAGTAGCTGTTTCAGAAATCAGTATTTCTTTGAGGGACTTTTTTTTGAGTCACTGGAAAAAAAATCAATAGTAATATTTTATAGCCCTCTCTTTTTGCATACTTTTTTTTTTTATCCTGGGTATTTGTCTAACTCTGAATTTCATTGACATTTTTATATATTAACTTTAAAAGGAAACACAAGCATTTCCACATATTTACATATTGATTGTATCCGCTTTTGAGTTATAATGGCAAGGTCATTACTCCCCCCTTGAAACTGTACAGGCTACAAAGTCAAAATTGTTTCTCTCTACCTCCTCCCAGAAGAGGTTCACTCACACTCCTCAAAGGCCTCAGACTGGGTAGCATCCAGAAGATTACAAAGAACATACCACAGTTACCAATAGAATTCAGAGAGCTAGACATCGACTCACTACTGGAATCCATAGGCACATTACCAAAAGGACTACTTTGTATGGATTATGAAAACGAAAATGTATTAAGTATGTGCCACCTCTTGCTCCAGTATTTTTCTTAGAAGAGATTTTTCATTGACGATTCCAACTCCATGCTGATATATTATATTATATTATTTATATTGTATTTACTTAGCTCACTTTTCTCTTCTTTAGCAAAAGGATAAAAAAATAGTATCTATCTCTGTAAGAGGAACACTGATTGTTCTAACAAAGAAACTTAGGAAAAGTTTCTTTTTGCTAAAGTAAAAAGAAGATGGTAAACAATGCATGAATGGCGTTTAAAATGAGACCAGATACAGTAAAGCATCACTGCTCTTTGGTAGCATCAAATATAGTGCCATATTAGGAACACATAGCAACTTAAATCTGTAACATTATTTTCTTATCAATGCCACTTTAATGCCTATATAACTATTTACATCACCAACATTATTAGATATGATAAAAATCACACAGTAAAAAATATAGTGAGGTAAAACTTTTGGAAGTACATAAGCTTGGCCCGAGGTGCCTAAGCTGGTGTATGCTATCAAAGGGAATTGAAGCTGATCTCTTTACCTCAATAATGACAGTATGCGGAACATGTGCATGAAGGGTAGCTGTATTTTCCTGGTAGACTGCTGGTGAAGTCAGTGCAAATTTAGCATTAGCTTAGCCTGCAGCTGGGGAACATTTGTCCAGTGACTGGACACATCTATTATTTATGTCAGTTTTAATTGATTTATCCTGCTGACATCAATATTGTGATCTGGGTGATATAATCCTGACAATTTGCCCCTGTGATGAGAAAATAGAATCTCGATACTACAAATTTCCCTGTTGCTTTTAAGATTGTTATGAAAACCACAGGTGTTTTATTGATAATCTAATTAAGCCAATGGCCCTTAGAAAACTTTGAAATAGTTTGTTTACATACACACTGGTGAGGTCAGAAGTGGCTGGAGCAGGAGGCTGATTTATTTGTTTGCATGAATGTTCAGTTATAAGGCATGTATGGAAGTCAGAGCATAGTTTGTAGAAACCACTTTGTTCCCTCCCACCATGTGAATTCCCAGGGACTGAACTTAGGTCAGTGATAGCCTTTTCCCAACCAAGTCATCTTGTCAGCCTTCTGTTTACCTTTTAACAACTTAACTCAGTTAAAACATGTTGAGAAAAGCTATAGCTGTACCAGAAAACTGTTCGTTGAAGGACCCTTCTATTATTCAATCCTGTAAAACCCACACATTCATCAATGAGCTATTATAATTAGAGTCCAAGTTTCATATGTGATTCATAGTAATAGCAAAAAAATTTGACTTACTTTAGCACGTGTTTCAGCTTTTTCTTTTCTCCCCTTATTGGAACACTGGGAGACAGAGAAGAAGGAAATCTCACTGCCTTGCTCTACCTGGCTTTGAACTTATGTTGGCCAGGCCGAGCTGGAAAATGCTGTCTTTCTGCTTAAGTTTCCTGAGTGCTGTGATTACAGACAGGAATGACCGTGCTTGGTCATCTTTCCCTGCTTTATCACTCTCTATTCACAGAGAGGAAAGGATAGAAAGCCTGAATGTGAGTCATAGTTCTATGGAACACTAACTGGAAGGCTTCGTCTTCAGTTGTCTCTGTTTCTGCATCTTCAGCATGTTGAGAATGGCAGCAAGAGTTCCTCAGAGAGCCCTCTGAGAGAACAAGTGAAAGTCCTGTGAAGGTTGACTTACCTGCCATTAGCAGAAATGTATGAATCATGCTGTCTTCACTTCCTACATGCCATAGGGTATTTACATGTGGTATATAAACCATACAAAGAAACTAACAGATCCTGTAATTAAAGAATCCTGAGGCACCTACAGGGAGAAAGAGTTGACTATGGAAAGCCTTGCTAATTGTCCAGGTCTCTGCAGCCCTCCTTGCTCTTCCCAACTTAGGTCACTCACATTTAATCACCGCTGGAAAAACCAGCACTTCTCTTTTTTTCCCTCTGAAAGAGGAAAAATGAAAAAAAAAAATCTGTGAACTTGCAGAAAAGGATGGTGTTAGAGAAACTGCAGAGCTGAAAGGCAGGGTGAAAGGCAGGGTACCAGGGCCATCAGCCATGAGGGGCTAAGGCAGAGTGAGCATCCTTGGAGGAAGCAGAGTCAGAGGTCTTTATCAGGCTTGCTGTACAGACTTCATAGTAAACTAGCAGTGCCCATTAACATGTCAACAGAGGTCTGGTTGTCTCCTGTCTTTTCTAATGAATGTTAGGCACTTAGCTACCCCCAGCCTTTATCTGTTTCCCACTCACCTCTCAAACCTGCAATTCATTTCCCAGGGTAACATTAAATGCTTATTTCGTTAAATTGGGCTTCTATTCAGCCTTTCAGCTCTACAACTTTACTTTCCATTAGGTCACAATTTTACCTTCATTCTTAGAGAATTATTTTTGGTGATAATACATTGTAAATGTCACTTGATATTACTTTTCAAGTATAAACTAAAACACAATCCAACAAACTAAAAGACACACACACACACACACATACACACACACACACACACACACACACACACACACACACACACACACATATATATATATATATATATATATATGGGGGTCTTGCCCTGACATTGTTTGTATTTGCTGTTAATTATGCTTCCCCAAGAGGGACTGCCTAGGATGAGAAGTGAATCACATACTCAGGTGACATCATTGGAACTTTTGCCACATTTAACTTGTAAAATAAAAGCTAGAGCTGGTGATTGGGCAGGGGAGGGGAAGGTAGAGCTGAAGTGTTTGGGGGAGAGAGAGAGGAGAGGAGAAGGTGAAGATGGAGGAGTGGGAGGTGGAAAGAAGATGGAGCTGAAGCACGTGGCCTGGAGAAACCACAGGTTATGAGGGTTTATAGCTGGGGAATAGAGTAGTGTAGTTAGTGGTACATCTGTCCAATATAGAGAAACAGCTTGTATTCATATTAATATGCTATGTTTTCTTCGCATGGGCTTATTTGAGTTGGAGAGGTTACTGCAATGTATGTAATTTAGAAATCTAATTTAGAAATCACTGCAACGCCTGTTTCACTGTTTTCCTCACTCTGAACTATGGAATGTACTAACCATGACAGATGGGATCCTTGCTCTGACGTTAGTTCAAACTTGCATGGATTCCTTAAGAAGTGGTTCACTGTATGTTCCTATTCTCCACATTTGCTGGGAAGGGGGAAAGCAAAAGGAAATGGGGAGAAGGGAATGGTTGCAAATTGGAACTTTCTTTTGAAATACCAATTAAGTCAAGCTCCCAAAACGTTATCAAAATAACAGGTAACATTGTGAAGCTGACAAGAGGCTCAGCTAAGGTGGCATTTTACTCCCAATTCAGGGGGGCGGAGTTGCTACATAACTAGGATTAAAGCCTGAGAGGAAGGGGGCAAGAGCAAAGGAGAAGCTGGCTCTCAGCTGATCCCTCACCCTAAGGTGCTCAGTGCATATGCACTGCTTTGTGGCAGAGGAGTGATAAAGAGCTGGCACAGAAGGAGGTGGGGTGGAGGAATGAGATGACAAAGAAAGGAAAACCCTGCGTATGAGTGTCTGGCTGGATCCTGGAACAGGAGGTGTGCACAGGGCAGAAGAGAAAGGCGTGGTTTAAAGTCTAGGAATGAGCTGATTCCAAACTGAGATTCCTGCTCTTTATCTTCTACTTCCTTAACTCCCGGAAGTCAGGCAGCCCTGTCCCTGCTGAGATTCAGAATGAGTTTGCTAGGGCTGCCCCAGAAAAGTACCACAAGCTGGGTGGCTTTATCAGCATTCTTTCCTCCTGACTCTGGAGGAGATATTCAGGATCAAGAATCAGCAGGGCCCCTGTCTCCAGAGACCGCCCTACTCAGCTTGCAGATGTCTCTCTTCCCCTTTTGTCCACAACATTGTTCCTCAGTCCAGTTCCTGTTCCTGTCTCTGAGCTAATCTTCTTTCAGAGAAATACCAGTCAGCCTGCATTAAGATCCACACTGCTTATATATTTTTAATTGAACTGGTTTTCTAAAGGTTATAACTCCAAAGACTTTCATTCACCAAGGTAGACTTGTTAAGATGAACTCAGCGGAGACACCACATGGCCCACAGCAGGATATACCAGAGGGGTTATTTCTTCTTCTGTAAATAATGAACTTCACATAGCAAACATGGACACAAGAGGGAAGATTGGGTGCGTTAAATGTCAAGGTCTCCTGAACTGGATCCAGTGACTACATAGAATCCAACTGTAGAATACCTCATGCAAATGCAAAGGTCCTAGGGAAAAAGTAAGATTCATTTGTCTGAGCACTGAATCCACAGAGTACTGGGAAAAGATGCAATCACTGGACCAGGAGATGCTCCTCTTGCCTTGTGTGTTTGGCTGAGATCCCAGGGACCTTTCTCTGAGCAACATCTCATCGGACACTGCTACGAACTATGCTGTGAATACCTTTCCTATATATGCCTTATAAGAATGCAGAGC
Source organism: Micromys minutus (assembly GCF_963924665.1). NCBI lineage: Eukaryota > Metazoa > Chordata > Mammalia > Rodentia > Muridae > Micromys > Micromys minutus. Next base: position 65,817,937 of record NC_137976.1, on the reverse strand, counting down.
CCCATGCCTACTTTCTTCCTTTTTCTCCATCATATTTCTCATTTAATAAATTGACAACCCAAGCAATAAAATATGGCAGGAAATTATATATATATATATATATATATATATATATATATATATATATATATATATATATATTCCTATTTTATATATTTTAGTAATAGCAAGGTTCAGACAGTTTTAGCATTTAATCATCAGTTAAAATTTTTCTCTTGGCTTTTCATTTCTAAGGGCAATGTTTGTGAGATCCTGAGCATCAAGGCTTTGACCCTTAAGTCAGAATAACAGAGCAATTTCAATTAATATATGCAATAAGTAGTGGTATTAAAGTGAAATAACTTTTGAAGAAATAAAATAAAGGTCCAGGAGTAGCTGAGGGTTAATACATCAAATGTATTGAATCCATTAAGATGATGCCAATGACCCACTTTCTCCATCCTGTGTCCTAAGGTAGGGGACCATCCTCTGTGTGTCAGAGATGGAAGAAAGTCAGGAACTCTGTCCTGTATTCTAGCAGCTCATCAATGTCACTCAAGCAATTTCTATCTATTTATTTCCCTTTCCTAATAAAGCATGTGTGTGAAACTCACACATCAAACGTTCTGTGAGGACATCCTTTGTAGCAGATGTGAAGGTAGATATAGTTCATTTTGTCCTTATGGTGTTTTATGGAACTACCACATCAAGAAGGGCTCTCATTGCCCTGGGATAGTTAATACTTAAAAGAAAATGGGTACATTCAGAGTGTGAATATATAAGAAAGTTCTTATCTAGTATATAAATACAGTATGGGTCTAGGCTCTGAATTGTTTTAAGATAATCTCTGGAATTTACTTATTATTGTTAGTAGCTAACAATCCCTAGGAGGATAACATTTCCCACTGTCTAGATTGCTTTCCTGTACTTTATCCTATCAAAGATAAATGAGAATACCAAAAGGCATTCCTGTAGTTCAACATTTGCATTAAAGGCTGCCTTCTCTGCTAGGTGAGCACCTTCAACTCCGGGAGGGAGGGGGGCAGAAAAAGGTGGAGCTGCCTCCTGTCCACTCTGAGATGTCAAGAGAAATGTAGATGAGAAGAAGCACTTGAGCCACTCTCCTCCATGATGCAGAGAAATAGAAGAGACACTGCAAGAGTCTCTTCTTTCAAAGTAAGAACCAGAACCTTTAATACTACGTTTGGGCGAAAGCATGGAAAATGGCAGGAATTCAGATCCCAGAATGTAATCTCTAATATCAGTGCTGGCCCTTTAAATGTCTGAATGTTCAGAAGCAATGCTTTGTATCATTACTGCTATATTGATGAGCTCTTTCTGAAATTGACATTTATAAAATAGAGAAAAGATCTGAAAAGTCTCAAATTATTTCTGAGACTTGATAGATTTGAAATAAACATTACCTTTCTATAAGACAATTTCTTGCCTTTATTCTTTATTTATCAATTTATACACTTATTTATTTATTTATGTTTATGATGACTTAAGCCTAATGAGAGGCTTTAATTTTAAGACCCAGTGTGTGTATGTGTGTGTGTGTGTGTGTGTGTGTGTGTGTGTGTGTGTGTGTGTGTGTGTTCCAGCATCTTGTCAGGTCTAGGTTTTCATTACATCTAGAACAGCTCCTGAGAAACAACCTACAGATGCTTCAGTCTTCTCTCGCAGACACAGATGCTTCCACTGGACCTGTTTCTTCTGACCTATCCTCAGATGGTTCCACAGTCTTTGGGCAACAAAGAAACCACCAACTCTAAGACTGGACAAACATCCCCACTCCCACTTTTTTAGGTTCACTGAAGAAACACCTCCCCAAACAAGCATGAAGTAGTCAGAGATTATGACAACCCTATTCCTGCTCTACCATCGCGTCTAATTTTGCTTTGTAATTAAATCAAAATGGGGGAATGTTAGGATTCTTCCAAACTCTACCCCACAGTGACTTGGCACTTTAAAAGGGGCTGTTTGCCCCCTCCTTACTCTCTTGCTCTCTTCTCTTGTTCTCTCTTCTCTTGCCCTTACCTCTTTGCCCCCCTCTCCCTATTCCCTTCCCTCCCCACTCCACATGCTCATGGCCAGCCTCTACTTCTCTACTCCTATTCTCCTCTTCTCTCTCTCTCTCTCTCTCTCTCTCTCTCTCTCTCTCTCTCTCTCTCTCTCTCTCTCTCTCTGTCTCTCTCTCTCTTTCTGCCCCTACTACACTCTTAACTCCCCTCCCCATGCCCTGAATGAACTTTATTCTATACTATGCCATCATCGTATGGTTGGTCCCTCAGGGAGAAGGGATGTGCAACATGGATCTGCCAGAGGCACCCCCTTCCCTCATACCTCAGCACACCTCCACATAACACACTCCCTGCCCTCTTTATCTTTTCCCTAACATCAGGCTCTATACGCATGTTATTGAGACAATGTGTGAGACATAATATACTTTTCTCCCTCCAAGTTGAGGCTATTTAGGCAAGTTTAATATCATGTATGTGAACCACCATGCAGCAAGTAGAAACACATTACATAGCATTGCTACAACCGCAGTCTTTAAAAAAAATGTAACACAATAGTCCCAAAGTATTTAAAATGCAGCAAATGATTTTCCTTAAGATTTAAGGTAGCCTAATGGAAGAGTTTTCCTCACAGTAGAGAAGGGCCAAAACATAAGGCTATGTGCTCTCCTTTACAAATAAGTTTACTTAAAGAAAGAAAACCACATTTTAAAATAAGTATTTAAATAAAGAAATAGAGATCAATATTTCCATGAATATCCCTTTGACAAACATTTTGTTAGGTTTAGTGACATAATTCTCTTGATACTACATGGAAAGCAATTTTTATTTTAGGAGAAAGGTGTATTTGTTATTGTAGAATTTAATTATTCTTTCCAAACAACAATTTCTCAAGTTGATAGTGGCTCATCCTTCTTTAAGTAATGACTTTAAACTGGGAAATGTATAGAAAATAAGAATCACTAAATATTTTACTGTTAAATCTATTTTTGTTAGTTCTTTGAGAATTTCATTCATGTGTAAATAATCATAATTATTCCAAATCCTTCTAGAAACTACTTTTAGTTCAACCCCTACTTCCCACCCATTCCCACGTCTATCCCCACCTCCCCACAATTCCTAGGTCAACCCCCACATCCCTACCATTTCCAGGTCCAACCATACCTCCCATCATTCCCAGTCCCACCCCTACCACCCCACCATTCAGGTCAATCCCCAACTCCCCAATATTCCTAGGTCTACCCCTGCCTTCCCAGCATTCCTAGGTCTACCCCTACCTCCCGAGCATTCCCAGGTTCATTCTCCCTTCCTACCTACTCCAAACTCCCAGTCCTCCTTGTTTATTTTTAATAACCACTGAGTCTCATTTCTGACCCATGGGTAGAGACCATCCATTGAAGTATGGCTGACCTACCAGGGGCCATAACTTTAAGGAAAATTTACTCTACCATCCTACAGAAGCCATTAATTGTCAATAGCTCCTCATCTAGGAATGGGATCCTGTATACCTCTCCCCATTCCGTGCTGGAATGTTAAATAGCTTGATCATGCGCAGACAGCCATAGCTGCCCTGGATTTTCGAGTGCAGAATCCTGTCACCTCTGAAGACAACGTTTTATGCCAGTTCTCCTCGGCCTCTGGCTCTTACTATTTGGCCCTCTCTTCTGCCATGTTCTCAGAGCATTGTGAAGGATGTGGGGATGGTATATATGTCCCTTTTGTGGTTGAATACCCCATAGACCTTTAGTACTACATTTGGAAGTTAAACTCCCTTAAGTGTTTGGTTTTGTTTTTTCCATTAGCTTAGTTGTTTGCCTCTCTGTTTTAGATGTGACAATTCCACACTGGCCCAAGTTTCTGAAAGGTAGCCAAGTTAATTTTTATCAAGAACTCTTCAGTCAGCTCTGTGATAACATAAAACCTGGCAGGAAAAAAGAAATCTCACTATCTCTAGATAAAAGGACAAAATGCTTACAGGTGAAGAAATGATGACCAACTATAGCCACACAGAAACCAACAAGTGTTTTGTGTTTTTTTTGTTTTTTTTTTATTCTGATCACAGATAAGACTAAGTGCTACTAAGTCTCCTCCCCCCTTTCGTTCCCCATGTAAAAACTGGAAAATGATGACCAGTCTATAATCTTGGATGGAACATATAGGAGGGGTGATGATAGAATCAGGACTTCTAAGAGATTTTCCAGCATAAGGACATCAGAGCTGCCTGTCTTGTGTCCAATCCTAATGGTTTCAGACTCTCCTCTGGCAACTGTTACTTCAGAAAACATGGTTCAGTGTTACTTGAGATGAGTTAAATGAGTTGGCAAAGGCTTAGTGATTAAGACACTAACTGCAGGGTAGGAAGAAATGACAGCAAAGTGAAACCATAACTCTTCCGAACTGTAAGTGCTCCCACTCATTCGGAGTGTTTATCTCCACACATTTGTTTGTTTGCAGACTGAACAAAATGCTTAGGCTCTTTTGCCACTCTCTGCGATGAGTCTGAGAGGCGATGTTCTCTTTGCTGTCTCTTCTCTTTTCACCACTGGTCTTGTCTGCTCTCTCTTTAATACGTACCTTTGAGTCTCCCAATAGTTATGCATTTTCTAATTGTGTAAATTTGCTTTGCAATGATAGTTTTCCACGATTTCATAGGGGATCCTGGAAGGACGTCAGCAACTCACCATAAACGGGATCCAAGTCTCCAACAGCAAAAACAGCCACGGTGCGTCTGGGGTGGTCAACTCCGAACCTTTTCAGCCAGCACTGCAGACAGAACAGCACTACTCCACAAAGGAGAACCACTACGAAAACCAGCAGAAGGATCCTGGCACCCAAAGGTAACAGAGGAAAAGTCAGGTGGAGCATGTGAGTGTCTGTCACTGTCTGGGACATACAGAGTCTCAGGTATGCTTAAGCAAGTGATTGCCAATGTGAATGTCAAGTTCTTGGAGGAATCCACTATCACCTTCCATTGCCAATGTCCTTAGGGAGGGCTGGTGCTGCATCTGGGGGCAATAATTTGTTCCTTGAAAATTAGAGGGTTAGTCTAAAAAGTAAAGTCACTCTTTCCTTCTCCCCTTCTTCCTTTCCCCTATCTTTTCCTTCTTCTTTTATTCACCATTCTATTCATCATTTGATCAATTAGTATTTAAACAAATGTACATGTTTGAGATATTGGGGTTAAGAATTTAAGAGAGAGAAGGTGGGATGTCTGCCTTTGAAGAAGTGAGTGCTTTACTAATAGAATTGTGGATGTTAAGTTGGGAAATTATGCAAGTTTTGATTTCGAAAATTAGAAGATATGTTTTAAATGTTGTGGAGTAATATCTCATTAAAGACACATTTGGCTATGTTGGATGACTTTTACAACCAGGAGTGGAAGAATCATTTGGAACGTTTTCAAGAGGGAATAATTATTTTACCATTAACAAACTCCAGCTATAGAATAAATTTTGAGTCTTAAAAACAATAGATGGTTTATCACAGGAGGCATTTAGCAAACACTGCCCTGATACTGATTTTTCTATGGATATTGACTCATACTTGTCCGATTTTCCTTTATCTGTGCGCATCTCCACGATACTGACATTAGTGTCAAACTAATCACTCATCAACTTGTAAAGAAAGAGACTGTAGAGTGTGCAGATCTGTTGGGAGGCATGTCACATCTGTGTCCCCAAGGCTCAAGGATCCTTTTGAGAGGGAAGAGGCAGAAAAAAAAATGTCAGAGGCAGAGGGAGTGAATGTCTGTAATGTGACTGTATTTGATGGACTTGACTCTTTTGAAGTATGGAAGAGGAGAAGTGTACATAGGCAACCACATGTTTTAGAAAACAGTTTGCAGAGAACCTTACCAGATATACCAGTCATCGGGATACCGCTGATCATAATTTACACACCTAGTAATACAGAAATAGGAGTAAGTGTCCTTAGACAACTTAAAACTATTCTTTGGGCCTTAAGCTGTATACTCAACACATCTATTTCCCCGGAATGCCCACCTGTTCCCTCTTCTACAGATTAGTTTTCCATGCACTAAGGAATATTTACCCCATCTCTACATCATTCAATGCACCGAGAAGACAAGTAGATTTGCACTAGATGTGTAAATAAAATACTTCGTTGTGGTAGCTTTGATTCTAAAAATAGAAAATCTGAAACATGGAGAAGTTAGCTAGGAACATTTTAAGGACAAAATTTCAGAAGCATTAGGTGGCAATAATTCTACCACTCTCGTTCCACCTTTCAGCTCTCCAGATGGAACCCTTTAAAATACAAATTCTCAAAGGTGGGTTTATAATCAATGGCAGTAATTTCTAGGATATGGACAGGCACGTGGTATTCAACTCAAGCATTGGTACCAGAGACTAGGAGATGGCTGCGATAGAACTAACCATTCTTTTGTTTGGAAGAATGTTGATTTTAGGACTTTCAATTTAGAAAGTAGTGGGATGCTTTAAGTGGAGCTTAGTGGGCTATTCTACTAAGAACATGGAAGACTTTGTTGCAGAGAGTGATTTAAACTGTGCAGACTTGGCCCAAGTGGAGAAGAATTTCAGCATGTGGCTTAGAGACTGTTTTGGTGGTATTTTGATGATGAATGTGGTTGCTTTTTGCCCTTGTCTGTGCTGGGAGACATAGTATGCTGAACCTACAGGGTCTTCCTTCAGAACTCGCTATGCTGGCGCTGTTATGGCGTTGCGGGAATACACAATGGTTCTGGTCACTAGAGCCTGGTCAACTTCCGAGATGGAGATATTTATAGCCATGCTGCCTTCAGGCAGTGTTAAAGTTACACTGAACACAACAAAGCTTGAAAACGTTCACAATATATGGCTCCCAGCATTCTTCGGGACTAGGTGTTCCAGGACTTTAGGCAGAGGACATATCTGATATATATGGTTTTTGATTATTTGCTTGTTTGTATTTAGTTTTCCTTCTTAGTTTGTTCTATGCCAAATTTAGAAGACAAAATTCTTTTATGATAGCACGATTTAACTTATTTATTTATTTATTTGAGGTTTGGATTTGGAGTATGGTCTTATTTGGGGGTACCTAGAGTGGCTAACAATGTTCATAAACACAAGTAGCTAAGAAAAAACTTGGACACTTGAATGTAACTTTAAGAAGGACTCTAAGAAAAGTCAGCATCAGACAATAATAATCAATAAAAATCATCAATGACAAATCTTATCCGGGTACATGGTGTCATCGTCACCAGTTCTGGGAACTGAGCCCAGCTGCTAATGCCTGTGCTACCACCTGAGCACAGAGAGCAACCATGAAAACCCTCCGGGTAAAGGAGGATCCATTTGAGAAATAAGGAGCCTCATTTTTCTGGTAGAGACTCATTTGAGATTGTGTAATATTTTTGTAATTTCAAATTTTGTTTATCAATATATACAAGCACACATATATATGACTTTTGTAGTCACACACACATATATGACATAAAATTCTAAAGTACTGAAATGCAACAATCTTAAAAACATAGTATGCTACTTAAGCTATGAACAAATCAGGATCTCTTCTTGTAGATCCTGTGAACTCTAAGCTCCAGGCTGGAAATATGGAGTATTTTATCTACAAATAGAAATCTCAGCCAGTATCCTTTTCCATTTAAGATGGTCTATATAATATAAAGTCAACCATAAGTACTGAGAACCTCATTTTGTTTGTTATTAAAAACTGCTGAGCCATTTAATACAGATTTCAGGGTTAACACACACCCAACCTCATTTCATTTTCTCCTTCTGAGCCCTTTGCACCCCCTTGTGGAGGTTCTGAAGAATAAAAGTTTGGGAAACATCATGGGATAAATGAAGTTATAGAGTATTTCCACAATGACTGGCATTAGGACCATGGACTTCGTTCTGATCTGCACACCTGAGATCCAGAGAATGACGGACATTAGTTCCCACAGTTGAAGAATTCAGGAAGAACCTACAGGGCTATTCAGAAGCAATTTTTAAGCTAGAAGATGGGTCTTCTGACTGCAGGGATACCCTTCTTTCTTCCTGGATTTCAGTTCTTTTTCAAATTGTGTTTTTCAAAAGTAACTTTTGGGTTTGTTAATAAACTCTAACACTATTATAATGGCTCCAATTTTAAATGTAATATTTTTAAAGTAGAGAAAGGTTGTATTCTTAAAACTAAATTTGTCATTGAATAATAGTCTGCTGAGTATAATACTTTAACAATAGGGTGCTGATGTTAGTGCTAAACTAGCCATCAGTCAATTTATAAAGAAAAAGAGTGTGCTGTGCAAGTTTAAATTGAACAACTATATCGCACCGGTGTCCCCAATGTTCAGGGATCTTCATGGAATTTTGGGGTAGTCAGAAAGTGTGCAAGACCAATGGTGGAGCACATCTCTAGTCCCAGCACTCTGGAGGTAGAGGCAGAGACAGAAGGATCTTTGAGTTGGAGGTCAGCTTAGTCAGCAAAGCAATTTCCAGAACATCCAGGGCTACACTGAGAAATTCTGTCTTGAAAATAAACAAAAGACCAAAGCCAAACCAACCAATTGACCAACCACCACCACCGACAACAGAAAGAATTTAAGAGCCAGAAGGAATGAACATCTGTAATGAAATAGTGTTTAATAGAAGTGTGAGTTCAGTTGGACACATGAACTCACAATGGCTGGAACCACATGCATAAAACCTGGAAAATATCGGAGACAGACAAATTCCAGGCACACTTAGTGGATGAGCTCACGCCATCCTATACCTCTCGAAGAACTATTAACAGTTGTTAACTTTTGTTCTCTTCCTCTAGAGAGGAAGAGCTACTTTTCTTGAAGCACTTAAGCTCTAAGAGGCAGCTCACTCTCTAGGAAATAAAACCCCACCTCTGTACACGCACACAGGCAGCACTAACTCAACTCACCGGGTCTGAAAGGGCCAAAGAAACTGCAAGATGGGGGAAGAGAAGTACAAGAAGTTGGGAGAGGAAAGGTGGGCAAAGAATTGGAAAGGTAGGTTGGATCCAAACATTCTATGCTTAGATGAATGGTAAAGAAATTGCCTAAGCCTCTCTCTCATATTTCATAGATGTGCAGCTCCCCTAACAATGGGAGCAGGTGCTGTCCATAATGCTGTTACCTGTCTATAGATCCTGTTCCCCTAACTGGGCTACCTTGTCGGGTCTCAGTGGGAGAGGGAGTACATACTCCTGCAGTGATTTTTTTTATTTGCCAGGGTGGGTTGGTACCCAGAGGGGAAATGGAATAGGGAAAGGGACTGTGTGAGGGGGGAGACTCAGAGAAAGAGCAACTGAGATTGGGATGTAAAGTGAATGAATAAATAAATAAATAATTTTAAATTTTTACTGAAAATAATTTCAAGTAAAAAGAAAAAAAAATAGAGATGTAAGAGTTATTAGTTTTTAAAATTTCAGAAACACATGAAATGATTAGAAGCCTCTACAAGATGTCAAAGGAAACACACTGTGTACCGGAGCCTCTAGGCTCTTTTTCATTTGGATGTTGTGGAATGATTTCTCCCAGCACAGATGGCAAGAGTGAACCTCACTGTTCTCCCCTGCGCCTGCGCTGTAAACCTATGAACTGAAGTTGCAAATCTTTTCATGTGGTGACTTCGAGAAGCAACCTGGAGAGCTGCTGGGCTCCTCCTCTCTTTCTATCATCCAGAGATTCCCACATCAGAAACTTCTCTGGATCAGATGCATGTGAAATATTTTACTTTCAAACATCAGTGACATTAGGAGGGAGCCCATTACTCTTGTGAAACTAAGGAAACCCAGTCATAGGCGAAATGGCTTGTGTGGCATAGCTTTTTTGGGGGGGATACAAGACTGTAAATAGACATGAACTAGCAGTGGACTCCCGTTCCTTAGCATCCTGTGGTACCGCAACTGAAAATTTCAGACTCCCTATCTCCATAAGGAGTCGACACCCAGTATTCTGTTTCAAAATACTTTAAAGAAATGCTGGCAAAGAATTAAGAAGCAAGTTCAGGGAGAGTATCTGAAAAGAAAATAGGCGAAAAGTGATACCAGTTTGCTATCTGAATGCTGAAAATCTTGCATATAGCAGTGGGGCTGATCTCTGGCTCTGGCCTGTGCTTTCCTGCAGTTAATAAAAGGAGAGAAAGTCATGTGGAGAGGAACCGAGGAGGGAGTCTTGCTCACCAATCGTACAACTATTCCTTGTTACAGAAGCCTGAAGAAAATTCAGCTTACGAGAGAAACAACATCTTCATAATATTCTTGGAATAAATGAAATAACAAAATTTCATGGGCAGTCTTCTTTTGAACAATAATTTCTCCACGTGAGCCAGCGTGTGATTCAGCTGCAATCATTTGGAAGTGGGAGTGGAGCAGATCAAGTCATCTAGAACTTGACTGTAAATTGCATGGTCGCTACACAAAGCACAGACTGCTTATTCCTCAGCTACTCCACCAAGTGTGCAAGAAATTGAATTAAAAGTGAGATATGAATATGCCATTTTTGATAAAAATACTGAACACTGTATTCTCAGTTCTAGGTACAAGTCTAAGTTTGGTCTGTTATTTGTTAAGTTATGTCCTTACCTTCTACGGCAGGGTCTCACTCCTCCAGGATGTCCTTGAACTGGTTACGTAGCCCAAGCTAGCCCTGACTTGAGATCGCTATGCCTCAGCCTTCCCTCAGTGTTCCGAGACTATTAGCATGCACCATCACATCTTGACCTTTCCCTAATACTAAACTAAAATGTTCAGCTCACTGGGCCGAACAGATTGTTGGCATCTCATTAGGAACCTGATTCTGGCAATTAATTCACAAAGTCATTTATATTTATATATCATATTCATAGTTTGTTAATTACTATGTACTCTTTGACAGTGTAATTGGCTACTTATAGGGAGAAGAGTGGATTAAAAGTATAACTAATTAAAATGAAAGGAGATGCAACGTGTTTTATCTCAGAGAACCAATTCCAACATTTAGGTTGTATATATAAAGCAGAATGTTTATTTACATTAAATATTACATTAAAATGCAGCTAGAGAGACAAAAAGAGTACTTCCAACCAAATCTCAAATGACCAGTGGTTAAAAAGCAAATTTAAGAGAAACTAAGAGTAGATCTTTTTATAATGAATATAACCTGTTTGTGAAAGAACGTCTTGGACCATAGCTGAAGTACTAAGAAATAATGACTGCTTGGTGTTTAGAATGTGTCTAATTTAGCCAGGCTTCCACCAGAGTGAGCCTCCCCCTTCTGGTTATTGTCTCTCCTTTACCCTTTGGCATCCAAATATAGGTCTCCTTCTTGGTTTGCAAATGGACTTTGCCCTAGTTGTTTCTCTCTTACGTTTTTTCATTCCTAAAGACTATTTATAGTTAACCATGTCTTTGGTCTTTTACTCTAGTGGGTTTAAGCTTCTAGATGTGAGCAGCCTTGAGGTCCAGAGTTAACGCTATGAAGAGTCGCTCAGTTATGAGACAGAAGAGATCGCACAACAGTAGAACCAGACTTCAGGGTGAAGAAGCAGCAGTGAGAAAGGGGCGTGCAAAAGCCGAAAGAGCAACACATCCTTAGCAGACTGTCAACAGGAGGCTCTGAAACTGAATGATTCCAGGGCTGAGGACAGCTGCCTCCTGGCCTTCTCCTGCCTCAGACACTCTGCCCACAGACAGGGCTAGGAGGGCAGGGGCAATGATGACTGGAAACAGCTGGCTGGCAGACTGTTCCACCCAGAGCACAGTGCTTGGCAGAGGTGCTTTCCTGACACTTGTGCTCAGTCACGTTGCATTACAGTCCCCATTCTTCAGCAGCAGCAATATTAATGGCACCTCCTCATCTCCTGCATACAATTCTGAGAACCATTAACTCTCAAAAAATAACCAGATGGATCAATTATTCACACAACTCACACCCGATGCCCTTAGAATCACACACATAACAGAGGATAAAATGTTGGTTCATTTAGTCATATTTGCAAACGAACCGCTTTGAAACTTGCTTGAAATTACCATACCTATCAGTCTGGGGGCAAAGAAAGGGAACATCACAGTTCTTTTCTGCCCTAAAAACCATGGGGACCTCACAGGAGGAGAACCCAAGGGAACGGAAAGACCTGGAGATCCATGAATTCCTTTTTGATTTATTCAACAAAGTGGTCACATGACAACTACATTTTTGTTGATGTTTGTTTGTCTTGTTTGTAGAAATCATTAATTTTTTTAACATGATTACCTTTAGGGATTTCAAATGACTTGAGTCTGTTGATGCTTTGAATTTTTCAAATGCTAAATATAAACAGAAATTTTTAAATTTACTTACATTTCATTGTCTTCACAGGGTACATCCGAGAGCACTAGCTGAAACATATTTATAACAATAAGATTCAAGCATTGCATTGGCAATTCAAGAATTACCTTTAATCAAAGCAGTGCCTGAAGACAGTGCAATTTTTACATCTCTCTCTGTCTCTGTCTCTCTCTGTCCCTCTCTGTCTCTCTGTCTCTGTCTCTGTCTTTGTCTCTCTCTCTCTCTCTCTCTCTCTCTTTCTCTCTCTCTCTCTCTCTCTCTCTCTCAAATTAAAAGCTTTGCAGCATAGTTTATTGTTGGTACACAGAGTTTTAATTGAAAAGAAAAGTCTCTGGGTAGATTCTTAAATTCAGCAGGAGCAAGAAAATCTACTGAAATTCTTTTGTATACTACAGGGATTTGAACAGTTTGTTGTTTTTCTGTAGATTTTGCTTGCTCTAGTGAGCTACTGGGACCCTTGAATTTCTTTGTTTTAGAGTTTTAGTGAGAGGCAGGAGGGTCATTATTTAGGTGTTCTTTTCATGTAAGGAAACAAAAATCAATCCTATAGGCTTTTAACAGTAGTTAAGTATACATAGAAAGGAAGTACTTTTAATTATGGAACTAAACTTATGGTCACATGATATTCCCTTTGGGGGGAGAAATAAATATAACCTATTTTTGAAAGAAGAAAGAACCTTTGAGAGGGTCAAAATCTCCAGCAATATAACAAAACATTGTCTTAGTTCTAGGTGCTGAATCTTAGAGGCTACAACATTTCCCACCCACGACCTCAAGAAAAGAGGTGTTTCTTTTTAAAGACCGTTTTTGTATGTGACTTTGATTCTGAAATGACAGTCCTTTGTACAATGAGAAGCCTTTTCAAACATCACTTACATTAGCACTGAGGATTGGTAAGGTCAGTTGAAGCATTTATTTTTCCAGACTATCATTTGTAAATATGACAACAAAGAAATTGTTACAAAATTTCAAATGATGGGCTTGGTGTTTCTTTGTACTTAATATGCACTTTCCTTTTGATTTTTAGCACCTAGGATTTATGCCATATGGAGCAATGGATTGGCCATCAGAGAGCATGATAATGAACAATTTATAAGCACAGAAAATGAGCTGTATTCTCTTTTGCTAGAATGCTGCAAAGAGATTTGCATACTAACCGGGAGGAAAATGAGCATCCAAAATCTGTCTATAAAGAAACTTTGTTTATGATTAGATGTAAACCATTCAGGATCTAGCTTAACAGATAAAACAAATTAAGCCAGCCTTTCCCTTTCAAGTCACTTCCTAGTCTTCTCTGTCTGCTGTACCCTAGGAAGGAGTGTATGGTGTCCCGTTTTCACCTCCACAGGGCCAATGTGTTAGCTGCCAGGCTCCCAGATTGTAATGAAATAGACAAAGGAGGTATTAATTCGAGGTGGACTTCAATCTTTCAGATGCCTTGCATTCAAGTAACAGAGATACAGGGATGCCATTATTTGTTACAAAACGATGCTGCCACAGGACAAGCCACATAAACCTGAATATGTCTCTGCTGCAGTCGGTGCTGAAAAACTCTCAATAATTCAGTGAGTTGCAGAGATCGGTGAACATTTTCTATATTAATACAGACATAACATTTCTGTGTCAATAGCGTTTCTGGGCTTGAAAACATTCCAAAGTATAACAAAGTAAGAGTGTACATTTACAACAGCATTGCAGCTAGTAACGAAATGCGACTTGGGGTCATGAATTTACTGGTTTTCATTCTTGGAACAATAACTAATATAAATCATAGGGTGCCAATAACATCTTGAAGGAAATCCTTTACATGCAGTAGTAAAATCACACAAAGGACAAATTCTCAGTATATCAACCCCAAAGAGACCTCCAACGGCTCCCAGAAGTATCAATTATTACCTGGAATAGAGGCAAACACAAGCATCCCATCGTAGGGATTTTGGAAGCGACACGGAAAGGACTGGATCTTGACATACTAAAAAACGGATGATGTCTGTGTCTTACCCACTTTGATCAACTCTCTCAGAATGTGTTTAGGCTCTGTGTTGCGTGTCCTGCTGCAGTGTGCATTAATGATGGAATATGTCACCAATGAAGGGCACCCAGGGACGGAATGTAAGCTGCACGCTCACAGGTACTAGGAGCTCAAGGAGTTTAAGGTCAGAACCCAGGGACTGTTTGTCAAGGCTTTTAAATGCTGACCTGCAAAGCCAGCCGGCTGTTTGAATAACTTTCAGTGTTCAGGTGCATATTTTATTCCAGGAAACATGTAAGGTTTTCCTTTCTTCCTTCTTCTTCATTTATTGTTTAAATAACATCTTGTACCTGTAAACATTAATTCAGTCCTCTAAGCTTGGCAGATCATCTTTGCTCTTTTTTCCCCTACATTTCATTTTGAGTAGGACATTGTCCTCAGCCTTAGGTCTCCAGTGACCAGATTAGCAAGTTTACAATGTAAAAACACAGGGAGAAGGAGTGGATAAGTAAATATGGCCTCTTATATAGCTAAAAAATACTAGAATGTAATTATTGGGTAACATCTACTAAAATAAAAAAATCTTCTTTGGCTACGGCTTTACCTTTCAAGGAGCCATCTACACCTTTGCATTGTTTAAACCTATAAAGGGCACATAGAATAGTTGGCCGTGCTGCTCACAAAACACCGGATGTCCATCCACATGGTCAGACACAACATGGCTACATCCATGCAGTAGAATAGGAGAAAGCTATTATGGTTATTTCCAGAAATTATCTTTAAACACGAGGACAGACACAGAGTGAAGCAGAGAGGGGCATCTAGTGTTATTTTTCAATGAAAGGAACAAAAGATGGGAGTCAGCCTATAGCATGTTAATTTTTTTATAATAAAAATGGAAGGATAGTTGGGGATTTTGTTTTTGTTTTTGTTTTTTTGCTCGTATATGCACAGGATGTGACATCCGTTGTCAGAAGTGTTTGTAAAAGAACTGGAGACTAAGAAAAGATGTATGGAAGAGAAACATTTTTACTACCAGTTTTTCTTTGTCTGTCTGCTACACATGCATTTTGTCTGTATGTCACTCACATGTTTTCTGCATTCATATTTAAAGGGTCAAATTTGACACAAAATGTCGAGAATGCAGAAGCAAAGTACAACCTAAATTCCACAATAGTTTACCAAATTTGATGTTAATTACTATATAGGAACTCATTAATGATAACATACATAGATTATGCTAGAAACAAATGGAACATACTAGTTAGCTATACTCCAGCTCTGAACTTGATATTAGGGCTTCTGGATTATTTGCACTGCATCTGGACAGGCAGAGCAGGCTCTGTGACAGCCATGGTCTGTTTAGTATGCAGACACAGACACAGCCATGAATTTCAAAGCAGAGGAAGGGCTCAGTGCCAACACCAACAGGAGAAAAGTAAACCAAGCCTACAGTATTATGTGTGCCTCAGACAGCCTCCATTTTGAGTGTCTTTGAAGCCTGTAATTAAACAGAATGAAAAATAGGCTTTTCACTGGTGAACTTATTTATTAGTCGGTCAGAAGCCTGACTTCCGTCAGCGGAGTCAATGATCTTAAGAATTTCTGGTAAGGAAGGGAAGGCCAGATGATGAGGAAAGAGATGGAATGGAAATGGGCTCAATGCTTAGGTTTGCCTTAGCACAATGACCAACCAGATACGGGGAGTAAATATGTCTTGTCTAGAGGCATACCGACTGAATGGAGATTCAGTCTATGGGTACCCCGATGCAGCGAGCACCACGGCTCCGTTTCTGCTGACATTAAAACCAGGGTCATTACTCCTTTTATCTCCCTTCTCTGTGAGACTCTTGAGCTTTGCACTGACCAAGGATGGACCATGGTACTTTCTCTATGTATTTATCACAAGCATCAGCGCAGGTAGGTAGTCTTATGGGAAAATGGCGATGAAGAAAGACAGTTGTCCTGAATTCTTCTTAGATGTTGTATTTGAAGGTAATTGGAGAGCCACATGGAACTTGTATCTCCTTTTAACCCGGTTTCCCTAGTTGCAGCATCTTGCATAACAATCTGTGGTACCACAACTACAAAACTCACTGGAACAGCATAGCCATCCACAGATGTGTTCTCTTTACTACTTATGCGGTATCACTAAAACATTTCCTCAACTGTGCTTGTGAGTGAGCATGGGCATGTATTAGTGAACTACACGCAGGGAACTCTAGTTGAACATGGGCAATTGATTTTGCTACTATGTGGTCACTTAGGTTCATATGCACTTACATTTGAATATAAGGATTGGAGGAAGCAAAGTTCTCAAAAAGAATGGGAAAGAAGATAAAAGGGACACTTGTTATTGTAAAATCAGAGGAAACTGTGCCCTTTGGAATTCCTGAGTGCTTGCATGGTGAGCCTTAGTTCTTGAAGTTTGTAACAAGGGCACAGGCACATAGACATTTGCACGTCCAGTTGTTTTGATTTGCTTGGACCTTCTCTTCGCTAAGGAGAATGGAGCACACTGAAATGGAATAGACTATTGACTGTGAAAACCATTGCTGGATTCTAGCAAAAACCCATATTCCCTGGAGCACGGAACTCTTACTGATGTTTGTCCTTAAAGGTCAGAGAATCTCAGCTGTTCAAAGGGAGCAAGGGACCAAAATTCAAAGGATCAAGTGGGAATAAATAACAGGTCTGAGTGTGTGTTTCTTGAATAAAGGAAGGTCCAGACAATAAGAAAGGAAGCATCGGCTGTTTACTTTCTCCATGGAAAGCAGGGCACTAGAGCGAGGCTCTAGGAGTTGAGAGACCTCAGCTGAAGTCACCACTAACCACTGATGTAACAGTGAAACAGTTGTGTGTCTTTTAATGAGATGCTTCATCAATTTGTCAGACATCTTTATATGAGGCCCCTCCAACCTTCTTTGTCCTTCCAATTTTAGTTTGCCTGCTGCTTAAACAAGGGCCCGAAGAGTTGTCAAACTTTGGTTTTTGTTTTTACTTTCTTAATATGGCCATGATATTCTCCTGCCTCACAAAAGAACTGGATTCTTGTTTTGTTTTTTTTTTTTTTTTTTTTTTTTTTTTTTTTTTTTTTTTTTTTTTTTTTGGAAATGTGCCTCTTCATGTATCAGTGACTGATTCTGATTCCTTGGCCTGTTTGGCTGTGGTACTGCATTTTCTGCCAACATTTCCCATTTCCTGGTCACTCTGTGTGACATGACAATGATGTGCCAGCCAATAATCCACATTCCCTCTATGATCTATATTTTCCAGAGAATTTTTGAGAATGCCAAGTCATAATACCAAATGGATGACAACTTTTTTGTTGTTTTTCTCCCCACTCTGGAGTGGAAACTTAATAAATAGATGTGTGTTTTCTTCTTATACTCAGTGTATCTGGAGTACCTAAAACATAGTAGGTACCCAGAAATATTTGGTGACGACATTAACAACTTGATTGTCAACGGAATCTTCTAGAAATTGGGAGAAAGGAAGAAGACATCCTACTCATGTGATATCACATTCCAGTTGATGTAAGAGGACCAGAAGGTACTTTGATTTTAGGTCACTTTTGTTGAAGTTTCGTGATGCTAAAACAATATAAATATGAGAAGCTACCGATTAGATCAATCTGAAGTGCAGTGAAAAACAAAGCATTAGGCTGCTGCAAAGGAAGAGCAGATGGATCAAAGAGCAGTGTGGGGGACCCTGTGTGTCTATTGCTTTTGGAGTAGAAAAACTTGACATTGGTTTGTTCTACACTCATTACTAGATTGTACCAGCAACTAAGAGAGCATGTCTGAAATGAACCATTAAATGTAGTCCTCTGCAGATTTAACACAAATTATATCACTTTGAAACTGCTCTGACATAACTTAGGGTTAAACATTTGCTTCAAGTGCAGATGCTCATGGTAATAATTGACAAGCTGTGCTTAGTCTAGATGGGTGAGGTTGCTTTATTAACTTGGGACATCATTAAGTTCCTTTCAGAAAGTGAATTCTGGTTATGCTTTAGAAAACTGTTGAATAAACATTGTTGTTGCTAAGTAGCTGAGCTGATTGATGTATTACATATTATGTGCCCAATACTAATCTCTAACTTCAAGCTCCTTGAACATATTTCAGGAGACTTTCCTTTTTGATCAATTATTTGAAGTATAGGATTTTTTTTAAAAAAAAACACCCCTAAAACCTTTGTGGGACCACGCTTTTGGCTTTTGGCTCCTTAGTCACATGGCTTTTCCCTTTAATCTCAGCTACAGTGCTGGTGTTGTTTCTCTTCATAAAATGTACAGTCAGTGTTTCTTTAAAAAGGTTAAAGAAACATTCTTAGATATTTTGTTACTTCAAGATTGGAAGAGATGGTGCATGAGTGTGGAGTTTAACAATGTTTACATGACCCTTAATAATGGCTACACAGGACTTGCTATTCACATCTGTTGTTATGAAGCTACCAACACTTGGAGTGTAGATGAGACAGGACTCCAGGAAAGTTAATTTGTTTCCATGGCCCAAACTGATCTAAATAACCAAGCTTTTCTGATTCAAGCAAGTCATATTAGCTATAATCATTGTGTGCTATGTTTCTGCCACTGGGCTATGGAGTTATTTCAGGCCAATTCAAATGGTCTTTTCTATGACTGATTTACATAGAGTAATTCCTTTTACAGGTTGGGGTGCACCATGGAACTTAGACAGCTTGCCAACATTCCTGAGGTGAGAAGAGGAATCACAGAATATACACAAGAAAAGACTGTGTCTGTCAGAGTATGTGTAAGAAAACATTTCCTCTTTAATTTCAATTTATTGCCTCCCATCATTTGCTTCTTGGGGCTATATGGGATAAATCAATAGATTTATAGGCCTTTTTGGTTCCTATTGTGTACCAGATTCTGAGGATCACAAAATGAATTCCTACAAAGTAGTAGTGGACAGAAGCCTTTTGAGGGGATATTGAATGTTTTAAGTATTGTGCCTGTTTTACAGTAGATTTTGTAGAAGAGATGATATTGGACATTAATTATGAAGAACATATAAATTAAGAAATGGAGAAAAGTCTAAATGTGTAAGACTAAGGATTGCATCCGGAGGCTATAATGTAGGTATGAGCAGGGCATAAGGCCAGATCTGGAGGGTTTACATTATCAGAATAAATGATTAGGCACAGTTTTCGCTGTATGAAAGACATTGGTCAAGGGGATATTTTTCTCAATATGTTGTCTAATTATGGTTCAGGATGAAGAAAATTTCTTAAAGGGCTTGCCATTACCAGCATAGCAACCAGAAAGTAGTTGTAGATACTTCAGATAATATTAATAATTGGTTAATAATCATTCATAATGAGCAATCATATAATAAATTATTTAAATAGTTAATAGATAATTAATAAGGAAATCATAATTAATAATCATAGAGTCACTTAGTATTTATTTAGATGTTAAACATAGTAGTAGTTGTTGTGATTAAATAGGCTTTAAACCTAACAAAATGTCCAAGAAGGAAAATACTTATTTTCTTATCACCTTATTTTGCAAGAAATTCTCGTGAATGACTAGTGTGAAAGGAAATGAGAGATTGAAAGTCAGTGCTCCAGGGAACAGTTTCTGCTCCATGAGTGTGCCTTTTCGCTGTGGCTGAAGGAATGAGCACTTTGTCTTTGTAATTTAGACTATAATTTGGATTGTGATAGGGTGACACTAAGTGGCTGGAAATGGAAAGGCTTTGTCAATGGAAATCAAAATAAGGACAAAAAAATTATACTTGTAGTGACATTTATGACTCCCTAGCAACAACAGGAGAAAATTATAATCATAGTAACTCAGAATCATTTAAAAAATCAACACCTAGCAACTTCCTTCTGTGAAGTTTATGACTCTAACAAATAGATGACAAAAGCCAACAAGAATGGAATCGCTCAAACTGAATGGGAAGATAAACCCTGCACTTTAAAATGAAGTAATAATATTATTTGGCATGGTTCTGCTACTGCAGTCAGCACATAGTTTTATTGTTCTTAGTAATTTTCAGAATATTTTCCAGAATATTACATTTGTATCTACTGAAAATCAAAAATTCTTCCTAGTCTAACATTCATTTGTTTATTGAGTAAACATTGTCTTGAATCAATAGAATGGTCACTTTTAGTTAACTTGCTTAATATTGGTAATTATGTCTTATTTAATGTATGCCCAGCCCTGTGATTATGTCTAACCAATGGTGACAGGTACATGTTCTGTCTACATATGAACCATTTCTATCAATGTAGTAGTAAATGTTCTCACAGAGACTCCCACTTAACCTCTGAGTAATTTTCACAAAATGAAGACATTTTCTTCTTAAACTGGGGTTCTTTGTAGAGTTTCTATGCATTGGTTATAATTCTGACCATAGAGGTCAATAACAAGAAAGGGTGTTTGATGAGTCTTTAGCCATTAGGCCTTCAGCTTCACAGAGATTTTTTTCCCCACCATGTTCTCCAGTTCTGGATTAACCACTTTTCTCTCCTCAGCTGAAATATGGTAGTCGCTAATTCATGTGGGAAAAAAAAGTTGGGGAAAGTTGGCAACTTCATTTTCCCCAGTTTTTCTAGTCTGCATTTCTGGCATATGTCTCTCTTTTGAATTTTTTTTCTCTCAGGCATGGGCTATGATGTAGCTAACACCTTCAACACAAGTATTCTGAGGTGCCCACCATAAATTGCCTTGGTAATTAGGTAGGACATAGTTAACTTCAACCTGCTATTCATTAGCTGTATTTATAGCTCTTACTGTCTGAGGACGCTCTACACAACAGCTTACAGCCTCATTTACCACACAGCTCTATTCTTCACAAAGCAGCATGTACACTTGCAGCAAAATATCCACAGGACTTAATAAATATTCCTGCATGTATATAAATGTATGGAATCATTCATTCCATACTACCTGTATGATATTTCTCCATCTACCTCATTACTCAAAAGAAACATATATGACTTTCTGATAGCCTCATGTTCTGTTTTGTTAGCATATATTATTAGTACGAAATATTGAGTTTCTCTGTGAATTTTCTTATCCATAAATAAATGCAATTTAATCAAGATTAATCCATCATTTTTATTCTTAGTACTCAGCCACCAACACACAATTTTCTTTGCCTCAAATGTCTCTCAAAGCCTATTTGTCTTTCCATAATAATTAAGGACTAGTCTCTCCAATCATTTATTATTTTTATTATAGCTTTATTTTGTTTTTTACCTATTTTCTACTTCCTATCAATCTCTTCATCTCCCATTATAATTTCCTAGGCAGACTGAATTTTCAAAGCTTTAAAGTTGATCACATAATTCTGCCCCTTAAGAAACAGTATTGGCTTCCAACAGCTTCCAGAATTAAATTTCAGTCTCTCTAATTTTGTGCATAAAGGAAAGAAGTAGGAGGAGGCAGATCAAGTGTTTCCGGACCTTAATGAGCTCATATAATCCTTCTTAAATATGGATAAGGAAAGAATGTAGCAGGAGAGAGGAACAGAGCAGGGAGGGAGGGAGGGAAAGAGAGAGGGGGAGAAGAAGAAGGAGAGGTGAGGAAAGAGAATCAGTGTCCAGGAGAGAGAAAGAAGAGTGTCTGTAGGGATGATGGAAGCAGGAAACAAAGGGAAATGAAGGAAGAAGATGGGACAACGCTAAGGGAGACCCCAGTGATGGTTTTTTGTGTGTTTCTGAAAGTCCATCCTGAGAGGAGTGCTCATCACATCTAGGATCAGCGTGCAGTCAGAGTCAACTCATCCACATACAAACTTAAGAAGAAATTCCAGGAGCAGAAATAAATCTCTGTCATTTTTCTCACAGGAACTAATTTTTTCTTAGGTCACTGTTCCAAACTTAACAGCTGCCAGCCTAAACAAAGGTGAAGGCAAAGGCTGAGTAACTGGTAAGATGGGAAAATGGAGTTTTCCTTATTCATTCCAGGTGCTTTCGTTTCCAACCTAATGTGACATTATCTGAGCTTTAGTTGTCTAATAAATCCATCTAACTGTGTAGGGCTCACACTTTTTGTCTTGATTAAAGACTATGAAAGCTTGTGTTAAAATGCACCATGTCATCATCAGATCAAACAGTCGTAAAGAGTTGCTGAAAAACTCACATTAGCTAAATTAGGAGAGGCTTTTACTTGTAGTTGACGTCAATCACCTTACTTTCAGTTTACAAGTTTGTTGTAGCATATTGCATACTCAACAATTTACAAATCATTTAAAAATCCATAGTTCAATTTTTACCTTTTAGGTACCTGTGACCCCATTGTAATAAAGATACTGGAAAATTCCATAAATCTCCAACATTCTTGCAGTTTCTTTGTGATGTCTCTGCTCCTCTAAATTCTCAGGTTTATTCTCCAGCCTCCGATTTACTGATTGCAAGAAGGCTTCAGCATCTGATATAAATGGAATGACCCACCACAAGCTTGTTATATCTGGCTCCCTCCACTCAGATATATACAAGTAGCTTCATATTTTAATTATCTACTTTTCCTTGCTGCTTAATATCCCACTTGCCACAATTTATTTATAGAGTCACTTATTGGTAGTTACTTAGTCATTCACCAGATTTCTTGATGAGAAGTAAAACATAAACATAGAGAGACAAGCTGTGTGGGCAACACGTGGTTTTATCCATCTGTAGCAAATAGCCTAGGGTTGGAACGGTTAAGATATGGGGAGGTTTGTATTTAATGATATAAGAAAAATTATCCCTAGCATTTTTCATTATCACAAGAAGTAGATGACTATTCACGCTGATCAATATTTTTGTCAAAATCTGATACATGTCATTGCTTAACGATCAGGTGTTTGAGGGGACATGTGTTGACATACTACATTTAAAAAAATTTTTTTTCATGACTGGAACAACTAAAGCGATTAACCATGTTTTTGTATGCTTATTGGCCATTTGTAGATAGTGTCTACAAATACTAGTTTATGTTAACTTACAACAAGCTGAGGTCATCAAAGAGGAGGAAGGCTCAATTGACAAAATGCACCCATAAGATCTGCAAGCCTGTAGGACATATTCTTAGTTAATGATTATTATAGGAGGTCTTAGCCCATTGTGGGTGAGGCCACCCATCGGCTTGTGGTCCTCAGAGCTTTGTGAAAGCAGTCTGTTCAAGAGAGCAAGGCAGTAAACAGCACTTCTCACTGGCATCAGCATCAGCTCCTGTCCATGGATTCCTACCTAGTTTGAATTCTTGCCCAGAGTCCCTACAATGATGCACAGATATGGAAGCATAAGCAAAATAAACCCATTCTTCTCCCAGTTGCTGTGGTCCATGGTGTTTTAGCGCAGCAGTAGTAAATCTAACTAGGACATACACCTTTAACATGTCTGCTCAAAATTTGCCATTGGAAAGAGTAAGCTGTGGATTATATTGAGTTGTGCAACTTCTTGTGTATTCTGAATACATTCTGACGTGCTGCAAATATCAATATTTCCCCTCGGCCAGTTGTTTGCATTTTTATTTTGTAAACATGAGTTTCTGTTTTTATAAAATCCAATAAATTTTATCTTACGGTTCATGATTTCTGTGCGGTTTCTATTAAGTTTTGGCCCACCCTAACGTAGCAAAGAAATTGACCCATGTTTTAACCTCAAAGAGCCCTATTTATTTTAAATTTAGCAGTTTGAAGAACAGATAAAATTCACAGAATGGTTCCTAAAATGTGGATTCTGTACCATGTCCCATTCACACCAGCGACTGATGAAACCTGAGCTTTCACTTCCTTTTTGGTTCTCATTTTCACAGTCCTTTTGAGTCAGGTTCTTTCTTTGTAGTACAGGCTGACCAAGAGTTCATGGCTTTCCTGTTTCAGCCTCTACAGAGCTAGGACAATGTAAGCCTACAAACCAGCCACCAGAGAACTGAAGTGTTTTACTCAGGGGTGCTTTAACTATACAGCTCATTTATATCATAGATCCAAAATGGTTACCAAAAAGTCAGTTTTTACAATTGAGTTCTAGTAAAAATGTAATAATTAAATTGATTGCCATTTAAATACTTCTGATCAAGCTGGGTACACGGATGCATAACTTCTGTCTAACAGTGAAAAGGGCCAGAAGGATTACTGTAAATGTGAGGTTAGCTTAGTCTACTTATTGAGTTCCACGAGAAAGTTTAAATAATGTTGATATTAAACCTTGAGAACCTCATCCAATGCACTTTGTTCATGGTCATCAGCCCTAACTCTTCCTAGGTCTACCTCACACCCGCCCAACTTCCTTTTCCCTCCCACACCCCATGGGCTGAATTACTTATGTTTCTAATATATTCACACTTTGAGAACACAGTGTGACTTCCTTTCTTTTTGTTCTTGTGTTCTCCAAAGAAGCAGAAAGAGAAAAACATATAAAAACACAGAAGAAGGGACTTATTATGCAAATCAGCTTATGGTATTGCAAAGGTCAGCAGATCTACTATAAATCATTTGAAATCTGTAAGTTCAGTAAGGTCACTGGTGGGATTCAGCCTATATCCGACTGTTGATGGATAGCCATGCATCAGTCTGAAAGAAGATGCTTGCAACTTGTGGATCTGTAAGGCCCAAAGGCACAAGGACACCCCAGTGTAGGATGAAGAAGTGAATATTCCTTTCTCTGCTGTTTGAGCTGTACACCTTGGGAGACCTCCTCTAATTCTCAGGATTGAGCTTCTATTTTACCTGTTTAGCCGGCCTTCAATCCACTCACATTTAATTTATAATCTTGTCTATCCCTTAAAGAGTGTAGATCAATTGACGTTTAGTTCTCTAATGATGATCTCCACTGTTTGGATTAGACCTGGGGGTATAGTTAGGTGGAGACTTGTGCAGGGTCTCTTTTCACAGCTCCCTTCCCTCCATCTTCCTCCCATTCCTCCTCAGCTCTCTTTCCCATTTCCTATGGCCAGAAATCATGGTGGGCTGTTGTAATTTAGATGGCATTGGGGTATTCTGGAGTTTGCCTTCAAATATTGGGAAAAGATTAGGAGCTGAAAACTTCCTACATGTTTATACTGGTTTGTTTCTCCACGTGTCAACTCCTCTCCATATAATACTGTTGTTGGTTTTTTTTTTTTTTTTTTTTTTTTTTTTTTTTTTTTTTTTTTTTTTTTTTGCTGTTCTGGTGACCAAACCCAGGGCCTTTCACATTGCTAGCAAGTTTTCTGTGAGTGAAGCTACATTCCCTGAAACATTTACTTTGGTTTATTCTACTTTTTAAAAAATCAGTAGGTATTAAATTATGTGGAGTTTAGAATTATAACAAACTTGGGGGGGGGTACACTGGCTAGTTTTGTATCAACTTGACACAAGCTGGAGTTATCACAGAGAAAGGAGCCTCAGATGAGGAATTGCCTCCATGAGATCCAGCTGTAAGGCATTTTCTCAACTAGTGATCAAGGGGGAAGGGCCCAGCCTATTGTGGGTGGTGCCATCCCTGGGCTGGTAGACCTGGGTTCTATAAGAAAGCAGGCTGAGCAAGCCAGGGGAAGCAAGCCAGTAAGCAACATCCCTCCATGGTCTCTGCATCAGCTCCTGCTTCCTGACCTGTTTGGGTTCCAGTCCTGAATTCCTTTGGTGATGAACAGCAATGTGGAAGTGTAAGCTGAATAGACCCTTTCCTCCCCAACTTGCTTCTTGGTCATGATGTTTGTGCAAGAATAGAAACCCTGACTAAGACAGGAGGTCATCATAGAACCACAGAGAACTGACACATTTACAGTTTGCTGTGTAAAGTTTTCTCTCTGTTTTTTGTCACATAGTCTGTCTCTATTTTACCCTTGATTATAGGGAAAGAGAGAGGTTAAAGTCGAATGATACCCTCTTTGTGAGAAGGCTCACAGAATAAAAGATATCTATGTTTAGATCTATTTGAAATGTGCATGTCTGAGGAAGTCACTTTGCCTCCTATGTGCCAGTGTGCAAGGATTATATGAGCTGTCCCTTCTTTGCCCATTTTCCATGAGTTTCAGACTTCTGTAGCAGATTATAAAACCTACTCAAAATCTCATGTAAAAGGCTCTGCACACAATTCTTTCTGTCATCTTCAATTGTTCAAATGCATTCAGAATTAACTCAACCCTATTGCAAAACCAAAGGAAGTTCCTCAAAAGCATGAGGGGGTGGGGCTTGGGTGTTAATTGGCATGGCTGTCAACTCCACAGCTGAAGACAAAATGACATATACTGATGTGCAGTGGCCCTCAGGAGGGTTTTCTTTGCCTAGGATTCAAGCCGTCTTGGAAAGATCTAGAGCTGAAATTATTGTATCTGATAACTAACACATAAAACTGCTATGTTTTCTAGATCAGCAATTAAGAATGTAATGAGCCCACAGTGAAAGAGGCTGTTGGGGAAGCCTTTTCCCATCTCTGGCACACAGAAGAATAGCAGTGTAAGAAAATACAGCCAAGTGTTAGGGATTTAAAGCTTAAAACGGTGGGTCCTTATAATTCTGGGTCCTAATAAGCTTTTTACTCTTCAGCAAATGAGTAAGGAGAAATTTTTAAATTACATTTGATCTTTCAAGCAGTTACTTTTAGTTCTGCCTTCCCACACCATGCCCATTTGTTCATTAGAGTCTGTAGTCAGATATAGCTCGTAATTGGCATATGGAAACAAAGCTAGCAAAAAGAATTTGTTTGGGATTTGAAGCTTTAAGTTTCACTTAATCCTGCAGAGGAAGGAAGAGAAGGGATGGGAATGACTTCTAAAAACAGAAGAGTTATGATTTTTATTCAGTTTCTGAGATACTGATGGAGTTTTAGTCTGGACTTTGAAATCGGATAAGAATGGCCGGGACTCTTCATGAGGGGTTATCTAGTCAAGTTTCTTGCCGAAGCCATTTAGCAATGAATACTTAAATACATTCTGCTCTAAGGTATTTTATCAGCTAATTCATGCATAGTGTATTTGAAATTTCACATTTGTATGGTTCGTGAGTACAGCATGATAAATTCCTACATGATGGTTGGCAACGGCAGGATTTCCATAGCAGTGACTAATTTATTTTCTTTTTCATTTCGAGCTCTCAAAGAACTTGTCCATAATTCTGCTAATACACTTTTACCATCATTAATTGTCCTTGCAATCCTTTTCTTATAAGCACCCCTGAAAACACTAGGTGTAGTTGGCTACATTATTATAAACTGACATCCATTTCTACTTTTGGAAATTAGGTGATGCATGAGAAAATCCTCCTAGTGAAGCCAGGAGTTCTTAAATGCTATCAATCCAAAGCCTGGGTGATGCTTGAGAGGGAGGTCTGGGGGAGGGAGATAGAGAGAAACAGAGGGACAGAGAGATACAATGAGAGACAGAGACACAGAGAGACAGAGACACAGAGACACAGAGAGATGCACGGAAAGATGATGCTCTCACAGAACAATGAAGGCTGACAGGTCTAAAAATTAGTGAATGAAATCTCCAAAGGGCTAACGCAGTTCCAGACACCACGAAAATTTCAGCTTAAGAGGGAGGTAAAGACACAAGTCTTAGACTAAATCAGTCAAGCAGCTTCTTTTGTGTATTCACATCTGTACCTGATTATATGTGGCCACCTACCTTAGGAGAAGGGAGGGAGGAAGGCAGGGAGGGAAGAAGAGAAGAAGAGAGAATCACAGAGAGGAGACAGAAGACAGGGAGCAGGAGAAAGGAAGAAAGACAAACAGACAGACAGAGTGTGTATGTGTTTTACTCAGTCTACTAGATCAAATATTAAATAAAGCCACGGATAAAGGCAGAATGCTTGATCGAGTGTCTAGGCAACCTGTGGTCCAACAAGATCTACATATGAAATTAACAGAATCCATAACAAACACGCCACTGTCATTCTTTGTGTCCCCAGACTAGAGTAATCGAGAGAGCTTAATTTTCTCTAGATGGCAGGAAATAAGCTCTTTTAAACAAATCATAACACATTAGAAGCTGTTTGCCCTATAATAATTTTGAAAATTTGCTTTAAATGTTTTGGTTAGATATACTAGATTTTAAAAACAAAATGCATGACTATAGGACACAAGTATAAATTTAACAACAAGGTTATTTTCTAACCAACTTGGAGTTTTTTTTCAGACTTACACAAAACTGGAAGATTTCCTTGAATTATTTTTTCCTGGCTTCTGAGTGTTGCGCGAGAAGTTATTTATATATTCTCAAGGTATTTAATTTTTATTTATACAATATTAACTCTGAGATGTTACTGTTTTCCTTCTATGATTTTTTAAAAATTATATTTATCCTCTCCAGTGATAATATGAATTTATTGATTGATTGATTGATTAGTAGGGTTTTTCTATGCAACCAAGCTTTGGTACAAACTCATATATACCTCCTCTTCATGTTTAAATATATTACTAATAATTATTATGAGTGTATATGTTTGTATTCCTTTAATAACTTTCATTTTGAAAGACTTCTTTTATTTTTATTAATATTTGATTGGATAGTTATTCCCCGAAATTAAGAAAGCTTTTATATAATTATATTGAGATCCTTGTGGAAAAATATTTAAAACTGTGTGTCAAGTGTTGAAACAATGAAAAATAATGCATTAATAAAAAAATACTTATTCAATTTGTCCTAAAAATTAAAGTATAAGCTGACTGTAAATATAAATTTTAGTTCCACAGCTGTGTTGGTTAAATCTAATACTTACAGGGAAATTATGTAAGTAAGTACCTACAAAAACTAGAAAACATTGAGAAATAAAAGATCATATATATATGTATGTATGTATATATATATATATATATATATATATATATATATATATATATATGACTATTTGACCCTAAAATATATACTAAAATAAAATAAAGGTGAATTTGTTTCACTATTACAAATGATAAAATATTAAATCATTACAATATGAGCAATAAGTCAGTGAGAAGCAATAAAATGTATACAAATTACATAGTAGTTTATAGTGCAAATTATGAACACATGTAGATGTGCATACATAAGAGGACCGGGAGAGGAGCTGTATTTTTATGAAAGCCAAACCCACTAATCCTACAGCAGAAAAAAAAATGTTGCAGTTATTTAAATTTCTAAAAGCTTAAGAAAATAGTTAATTATCAGCCTGAGATAATCGCTGATATAAACCCAGTCATTCAGCCTTTGTCCTGTCAACCTGTCATTTCCTGCAGAGAATAAACTCCTCTTCTTGAGTGGCCTTATTTCAAGGATGTTCTGAAGCTCTGCCAATGCCCAGGAACTGACTCATCAGATGGGTTTACTTAGGAAGACAGAACAGAGAGTCCTGGGTGCCTCCAGAAAGCTTCCCAAACATTGTGTGTGTGTGTGTGTGTGTGTGTGTGTGTGTGTGTGTGTGTTATGTGTGTCTGTGTATGTGTGTGTGTGTGACAATAAGGCTATGTCATCATACAGAAATTTCTAAGCAATTCAATTTAGATTCTACTAAATTAAAGTAAAAAAAATTAAAAAGACAGAGCATTTCTTCTACTGCAGGTTAAAACTAAAGTCAGTGTGAAGGCCTCTATATGAACCATGGAAAAATGCATCAAGCCCCACTGTGAGCCCATCAAAGAACACAAGGTCACCATGGAAGAGGGCAGGGTCTGTAGGAAGATTCTACTGCAGTTTCAAGGTGGGGTGGTGAGCTAATGGATTCTGACTAACACAAGCCCATCACTATCGGAGCACAATCGATCTGGAGTCCAAAGAAGACAAATCCAGGGCCAGGAGAGGAAAGATGAGGGTCAGGAATAGTGGGTACCACTTGAGGATGTTGCAGAGTCTTGAGGTTCAGGGTGTCAGTACTGAGATGACGTTTGGCCTTTATATATCAACAAGAATATTCAGATTAATGCCAGAGTGGTTGAAAGACTAGTTGAGCTAATGGTAGTTGTTTTGGCTTTTAAGATGGTCTGTTAAATTTAGCCTTAACTTCTGAGTATCTGGGATTAAAGGCTTGTGCCACAATATGTCTAATTGTCATCAAACAACCTATAAGATACACAAAATCTTTAGAATCTATGTGTTTTGAACAAATGCGTACTGTGAACACTTTTTATATTCCTTCTTTTGATATTATAAGAACCATTATAACTGTATGCACTGCAATAAAAGACTGTCATATTTATATTTATTGAATTTATTTTCAATATCATATTTTTAAATTAGCCACTTCACTAAACTCAATTTAAACCAATTTTTTGGTGCATAGTGTTTACAAACGCAGTGCAATTCTGCAGAAGAACAAAATTGCAAGTTTAGATCATGTACCCAATGACACATAATGAAGACCCAGAGACAGCTCTGGCCACATAGTTTTTTGACAAAGGTGTCAAAATATACACGTGAGGAAATGGCCTATTTGGCAAATGGAATTGGAAGAACTGTATACCCAATCGCAGACATCACATTTAGATCTACATCTCTCACTCTGCACATAAGTCAATTCAAAGTGGATCAAATATCTTAATTTAAAATTATAAACACTTAATGTATTTATTTTACATGTATAGGTGTTTTTCTGACTATTTATCTGTATACTATATGTATATGGAGTGCCCAAGGAAGCCAGAAGAAGTCAGACCCCTTGGACCTGACGTTACAGAGGACTGTCAACCACCACTTAGGTGCTGATAATTGAACCCAGGTATCTGCAAGAGTAGCTAGTGCTCTTAGCCATTTGCCCAGTTCCAGTTTTGGTGGAAGCCAAAGTAGAAGGGAAACACACACACACACACACACACACACACACACACACACACACACACATTCATCGATTAAGGTAACAGGAGGCGAAGACAAGTTAAAATCATAGGGGAGAAGCCATAGGATTCTTTTATCTATTTTTTATTCTCTTCACATCCCTGTTATGCCACCACCCACTCCTTCCTCTCCTCCTGGTCCCATCCCCACAAATTCCTCCCCTATTATTCCACCCCCCTCTCCTCAGAGAAGTTCCCCTTTCCATGAGTGTGACCCCACCCTGGGACATCCAGTGGTCATAGACTAAGTGCATTCTCCTGCTGAGGCCAACCAGGCAGTCCAGCCAGGGGAAAGGCTGGCAATGGAGTGTGAGACAACTCTAGTTTCAGTTATATGGGGACCCACATGAACTCCAACTTACACATCTGCTCCAAATGTGTAGCCTAGGGCCAGCCCATGCATACACTTTGGTTGGTGATTCAGTTTCTCTGATCCCCCATGGGCCCAGGTTAGTTGACTCTCTAGGTCTTCTTGTGACGTCTCATCTGCTCACCCAATTCTGTCCTCCATTCTCACATAAAACTTCTGAGGTACCACCTGATATTTGTCGGGGGGGGGGGCTCTGCATCTGTGTCTATCCACTGCTGGACAAAGCCTCTTGGGAGATAGATCTGTTACTATCTGTAAGTGTAGTGTATTATCATTAATCATGTAAGGGTTTGGCTCTCTCACATGGGCAGGGCCTCAGGTAGGGACCATCACTTGATGACCATTCCCTCAGTTTCTGTTTCATATTTATCCCTGTGCATCTTGTAAGTAGCACAAAATTTGGGTTGAAGGTTCAGAAGGTGGGTTGACATCCCCTCTCTCCACTGAAAGTCCTGTCTGGTGACAGGAGGTGGCCTCTTCAGTTTCTACATCCCCTATTGGTAGTAATCTCAGTTAGGTCACCCTTATAGACTCTCTGTAGCCTCCCCAATCGCAGACCTCCAGCTAGTCCCAGAAGATCTTTAGCAACTTGGGAGCACAGCTTATCCATCTGTTCTTGGGAGTTATGTGTTCTCCTTCTAAATCTTCTTCAGTCTAAGCAGACCTAGGGCCATCTCTGGTTCTAAATTTAGAAGAATACAACCCATCCAGAAGCCTGAAAACTGGTGTTTAAAAATATTAGATAAGGCTGTGATATAAGTTGAGCAGTTAAATCTCTGCTGGGTAAATACCATGCAATGTAGTAATTACCATGGGGCTTGTTAGAAAGGCCCAGAGATTCCAAATCCTTAGATTGTGCAGTGAACAAGAAGTCTTCGTTTTCTCTGCATTTCTTCAGAGATTATCAATCAGCATACTGGGAGACACTTTGTGAAATTTTGACATGAACTGTTTTAATGAAGGGTTTTGACATACTATGGATAATTTATATATAATAAAATACAGCAATTGAATAGCTAATAACAGAGACCAGTCTTACTCTCTTCTCAAATATTCTAAATAGAAATGTTCTGTTTCTGGCTTCCTTATTCCAGGGCAACTAAACAGAGTTCTAAAGATCAATATGGTGATTAGTACATGTGAACCGCAAATCCATTAGCTGTCCAACGCCAGCTCCAAAGACCTCTAAAAATGTCTACAGCAAGAGACAGATATGGGGTTAGCCGAAACAAGATCTGATGGTATGAAAAATTAGGTCTGAATCCTGAGAAATCATGTATGTAAGTAAAGAGACATTAAATGTTAAGATAGAAAATGAGAAAATAGAAGAGAAATAGAAATAGAATAGAAAAGTTTTAAATACAGGGGCCATACAATTGGACAAATGTAACTATAATGATGGGTTGTTAAGGGTAAAACATGTTTTCCTGCATCTCCAAACATCTCCAAACAGCATCAGCAAGTGAATCAAGCCTCTGAAAAGAGCAAAGTAAACAGACGAAGGGAGACTTCATAACTTAGACTTTCATTCTCCGATTAAGATTGTGATGTAAATGAGCAAAGCCTTCTCTGAAGCTCCTTGCCTTGAAACAACACTACAGCTTATTTCTTTGCCTCTGCCAGAGTCAACAGCTTTGCAAAACATCAGCAGACTAACTGAGCTCAGACTTACTTTTGAAGGTAGCATGTAAGAGCTCATCTGCACAGATTTCTAATTGCTTTAACTGAAAACAGAAGTACACTGTTTAAGAAATAGGAATGAAACTCCCTGCTAACTCTAATTGATATCCTGATAGTACTGCAGAATAATTAAACCTTCTCTCTACTGCAAAGCCGCTTCTACCGACACCATCCGTTATCCTAAGTGCTTCCAAGTCTTAGAGAAATAAATGACAGAAGATTAAAGACATGGCAAAGAAAATCTCTTCCTTTTATAGGTAATATGAAGGAATAATTTAATGGCAGTATTCTAGAGAGCAGGCATGTAATCATCTCCAAGAATTAACACATTTATCTCATGATGCAATGAATGACTTCAAGAAAGGATGCTTGAAGGGGTGACTGAGAAAGGGTGTGTTCTCAAAAGTTCTCAGAAAAGTGAAACATTGTATCCAACTGTGACAAAACCGGGAAACTGACATTTTTCTTAATTACTTTCTAAGCGGTCTGCTTCAACTGACCAGTAATTGGTTTAAGTAACGATTTTTAAAGAGAAGATTCAGTAACACAATCCTGAAAACCGAAGGCTTTGTTCTCTGCCAAATCACATTTCTACAAGTTAGACCACCAGACCAAGACTTCAGCCCCTTTGGTGTGGAATAACAGGGCATGTCTTGTGAAGGCTATAAGAAAGGAAGGTATCAGCTAGAGAAAGGCAGTGTTTAAATGAATGGTAATGAGCTCAGAGGAGCAGCTTAATCATCTGCCTACCATGGGCTTCCACGTGGATGGTACCAAAGGAACTTCATTTAATGAGAAGATTTATCTTCAATGCCTGTGTAGGGATAGATGATCTGACATTGTTTAAACAGACCACATCAGAATACAGGCGTTTTACATTGGTATTGCCACAGTGCTCAAAGAATCTTTTAACAAATACATTTAAAACACATAATAATCTAAATCCCCTTTAAAGGGTACCTCACATTAATCCCTCAGCCGGGGTTCCTCGTTTTTTTATAGCATCATTTATCACTTTAATGTAACATTAGTTTAGCAGATAAAAGCCGTGGCAGAAACCCCAGAACATTAATGACTTAAGCAAAAAGGAAGCACTTGGTAGACCACACAGTGCTCCAGTCCTTCCCTTGGGATATAATCACAGATGCAGAAAGCAACCACTGCTGTATAAATAATGCTGCCACTTGGTGGATGCTGGCAAGACCAGGCTGATTTGTAATGCCAAAGGGTAAACAACAAAAGGTTTGACAAACTGACTCAAGAGAAAAATGTGTCTGTGCATGGGGGTGGGGAGTTCTGAAGAAAAGAATGGGGACCCGCAATTCTCTGCTTCTGCAGCAGGGGTTTTCTAAAAATGGAAAAGTAAAAAGTTTTAGGGATGGAGTGCAGAGATACAGATGGAAACGGAGACTCTCCACTTCCCACTGTATCTGAGGCTGTAAATACTGTGTAAAACAGACATGGCTGTGGGTGTGGGGGAAGTTTGGGGCGGTTACACTCCATTTTGTAAAGAAGAATCTTATTTAGCCATGAAATTTTCACGTAGCTTTCAATTTGTTTTGCACTTGACTAAATCATTCGCCTGGTCCCCTCCCTACCTTTCGGCATGCTGTCTGGTGAGAGTCATTGCCTTTCTGAGGTCAGTGTCCACTTCTATAGTTGAGTCAGAGACAGGGATGCTGAGGCTGACCGTGTCTAAATGTGCACTTTAATCCTCTGTGGATTTACCTTAATCTTATTAATGGAGCTGATACATTTTAGAGATATTTATTTTTATTTTGTGTGCATGACTGTTGAGTCTATGTGCATGTACATGCATGAAGTATGTACAGGAGCCTGAAGAGGGCATATGATCCTCTGAAACTGGAGTCACAGGAGGGTGTGATCTGCCATATGTACTGGGAACTGAAGTCAGGTTCCTTTGCAAGAATACCAAGTGGGGTAGCCTAGCCACCCTTCCAGCTTCCTCCTCCCCAGATAGTCGCTTAGTTTTTTTCAGTGTTCTTAGTGGTGGTGGAATCTTTTTGCTTCATGTAGATGGAAATCTAGAATAGACATGGAATATTTCTGTGTAAGTCCTAGTTCCTTGAGAAGGGAACATTTATGTGCTCGGTTAATAGAATCCAAGCTCTGAAGACTACAATTAATGAACATGAGCTTCGGAAGCCAGAGATTTACAGGTCTAGGTGCTGGGGTTAAACTTACTGCTCCTATTGCCAGAGAACAGCGCTCAGCAGCTAGTACAGTCCTTAAGCTTAGGTGACAGGCACCAGCAGTGCTCAGGGCCAGCTAGTGGTACAGCTCTCCACCCTATGTACTGGCACACTGGGCCTTCACAGTAGTCAGTGATGCCACTTCTGACCCTTGGAGGCTTGACAGCTTTCAGAAAATCTTCCCATGAACCGGGCCAGACATGTCTTACTCATCTTCCTCAGCCTTCTCCCATTCCAGTTCTCCCTTTCTGAGTCCACCTTTCTTTCTCCTACCCTCATCCGCATAAAACATACACACACACACACACACACACACACACACACACACACACACCCCTCTGGAACTTTCTAACCACCTAGCCACACTCTTTTTGCTGTGCTGTTGCTGTTTCCTATCACAAGTTTAAATATATATACTCATAACAATCTGTAATGGGACCTGATGCCTTCTTCTGGTATGTCTGGAGACAGCTATAGTGTACTCATACAAATATATTTTTTTAAAGAATTACCCTATGAAAAGACGCAAAGTCTTTAATTGGCCTTAATGTTCTAGAGGGCAGCACAGGGTGTCTCCTGGCAGACAGAAAGTTATCTAGCCTGGCTGTACAGGCAGTAGGAGACTATATCATGGATGCGACGTTCAAATGAAAGATTGTACTCATGCCAACAACAACAGGGCTTCCAGATCAGTTCATACCCCTCTTGTCTCGAGTGAGAGTAGACAGATGTAGGTTCACGGGAATTTCACCAAGCCCTGCCTTCCTTAGGAGCATGCCTTAGAAGGCTGGCACAGGTTGTTTGGAAAAGAAATGACTAGGGCAAGCCCTCCTAGAACTTGAACGTCAGGTGTAGCGGACCTTGGAGGTACAATGTTCTCAGAGCAATCAGGAAGCACACCAAAACAACAGGTTGCCATGAGACAAGTTTGGCCTGTTGTCAGAGAACATGCGCTGCGCTCACAGGTTTCCACTCCACGCTGCCAAGCAAGAGGGAGGCTCTATCTGCTGCCATACAAAGGCTTACATAGCTGTCTCTTTAGGGTCCTCCATTCACAGAAAAACAACAAAATTATAGGGTGCTTACAATAGTCAAAAATAGATCAACACAAAACCATCATTCACCACACAATCCAACAATGCTTAACAGCATCTAATATCCCTTAACTACATAACCATGGGCACAAATGCTCTAAGAGAGTCCTGTATATATCTCTCTGTTATCAAACACGTTATCAAACAGATCATGATGGACATGATTTTTAGAATTTGGGATTTAATCAGAGGAGCCATTCAGGACATTTCCAGGTTTCTCAGTGCCATACTGTGTAGATAATCATCTCGTTTCCCAACATCCCTTCGGTCGAAAGGAGTAAAATTCAAGCCAGTGTCTCATGCTGCATTTAATTTAGCCTGTGGTAGGCATTTCCCATCTGCCCCATTGCTTCTGTCTTTGGGGCCCATCTGGCTTTTGTTTTAATCCCTAACACAGCAGATGACATTCTCTGTCAGTGAATCCTATTTTCAGATCTCTCAGGCAAGCTACAGAACATGAGCCATGACTCCAAGGTTGTTCCCAGTTCTAAATCAACAACAAAATGAGATCTAGCACTTAGCTGATATGTTCTGCTAAACCAGTCAGGGTCTGAAATTCTAGGCAGTCCTTTGTTTTGTTACTCAAGGATCTGAAAGTTTATTTCAAAAGAAATGTATCAAATAATCACTCCGCAGAATAGGCTTTGCTGCGAGTCTCTGAAGAGTTCTTGCTTGCCAACTTGGGGGCCTTCTTCATTGTAACTCTCATCAGTACCTAGAGACAAGGCTCAAGCCTAGTCCCACGTGCCGGTTCAGATGTCTAGCCTACTTTATATAGCAGGGTTATTACCTTGCTACTCTGTTGCTGAGATACAACTCCAAGCAAAGCCAACTTGACCGAGAAAGATTTCATCTGCCTTAAAGTTTCACAGTTCATCACTGAGTGAATTAGCATAGGGGCCTAGAAGCAGGAACTAGAGCAGAGACCACAGAGGAATTGTACCAACTGGCTTTCTTCTGAGCTCCCATTAAGCTTCTTACAGAGCCTAATCCCATCAGATTAGAGATGACACCAACCACAGGTGGGTAGTCACATGGATCCGTAATCAACTTTTAAAAAATGCTTCATAGATGTGGACACTGAATAGTCTGATCTAGCAATTCTTCCCTTGTGGTTCTCTCTAAGTGTGTCTGGTTGCCAACCAAAATAAACTATCATAGCAGGGTACAGAACCTTGGATCCCTGGAAAACCCTATTCTTACCATCTCCTTATGGACCAACTTAACCTTTCTGTGTCCATAGGTTTGAGAATACAAGGCAAAATGAACCTCATATGTGACTGGAACAAACAAATGTAGAGCAGGTACCTACAAGAATAAGACAGAATTTAATTTAACCTGAGGCAACATTGTGGCTGATAGTCGCTGGAATTTCACTACCCCTAGGGTGAATATCATTTCAGCTCTATCTGCAGTTGGTGTAGAGTATGGATAGATACAGAAGCACTTGGAAGAGCCAAACTGAAGTTTTACTGGATTCTTTGACTGAAAGATGCTAAAAGCACCAAATCACAACAAAGACTTAGAGGGTGCTTTTACTACAAGCAGTGATTCTTCTCCTGGACCTACAGACACTGCTGGGCAACCACACACCAAAAGCTTGGCATCTTTGTGTAGTGGTAAAACTATTTTGTTGCTACCAGTCCCACAGTCTCACTCTGTAGGAGCAGCTCCGGTGTGGAACTGGGCACTGGAATCCACATTGTCCTCTACAGCCCAGTAAAATCATGACCCAACAATCAATAACTTATCAAACACATTTATATGTTAAATTTTCAATCCATAATTATCTGAACAATAAATTTACTGCCAATTAATAAAGATATGAACCACCCATCTAGTCACAATAAAACTGATCTAGTTCACTTTGATCTGAACCATCCTTTTCTGCCATTTCTATCTTGAATCTGCCACTTTCTCCTTCTCTCTCGCCTTTCCAATGCTTTGTCCCTGTCCACTCTCTGCTGTCCAACCATGCATCACCTTGACATCAGTCTGCATCTTTGCATGCACTATTTGTCTTCTTTACTTTCTTAAAATTATAACACAGATTCCAAGCTCTTCCTCACCGGAGGATGTGTTAGTAATTTAAACATGTTCATATAAATCTGATAATCCTCCCATCTTAATACTAAGATACCAAGTAAGGAGTCTAATAGGATGTACACATTTGAAGGACTACTAAGTCGTGCAGGTAGATCATTCCATGAAGGGATTGTTCATTAGTCAGGGATAATTATCTTGTAATGGAACCAAATTACCCCATAGTGACCAAAGCATCTTCAGGAACTGACAGATCAAATACCATCAAGCAGACCACAGCCTAACCAAAATCATCAGCTTCATGAGTCTGGCCCCTGCTAAAGCTGTTGTTAATCCTCCAAAGAGACAGACATTCAGCTACTAGGGTGTTGATTTTCTCCCCTGTGTGGGCACACTGAACAGAAGTCTGGTTCAATTTTTATATCGATAACTCTTTAGTTGATGTTTTTGGGACAAAGTACCCAGCCAACTGAATTGGACTTCTTCATGACAAACCTCTAACAGCAAAACTAAATAAATAAATAAATAAAAGTATTCATATCATATACTTCCAATAGACTTGTATATATTTGGAAACATTTAAAGATTGCAATGTATAACAAGAGAAGTTCAGAAAATAATGTGATCTGATTTAAGGGAATTATGATTGCTTTTCATTTTAAGTCATCTTTGGATTGTTATATGTAACTAACAATGATCTCTTCCAAAATAATATAGAAGGGAGTGTAAACTTAACAAATACTTCTTTGTCAATAAAGAAAAAAGTAGATGGGGACTCAGACATAGACTGGTGTTCTGCATCTGCGAACTCATTTTGTGAAGGTTATTTCACTCCTCACACCTTTCTTCCACAAAACAGGACACAGCCTGAATGATTTTCAGGATGCTTCCAAGTGTGGCCACCTACAAAAATGACTCTAGAGTCTGACAGTAAGATTCAAATTCAAAGTCTCCAGTTTTTAAAGTCACTCAAGTTATAAGAGAAGAAAAGTGATTATTAGTCCTGGGGAAGAAAGAATGCTCTCAATAACAATTTGATATTTTATATTACATTGTCCTTTATTATTGCTAGTCTTTTGTGGATATCTTTATCTGAAGAATATGTCTATCAAAGCCCATGCTTAACTTGGGGATGTTATTTTCAGCTTCTAGCTTCCATGGCTCACTTCAGCTTTTCCATGGCTCTATATAAATACTGCACGAGACACTTGCGTGAACATTTAGAAACTGAAGAAATGGAATCGTGGGAGGGTCTGTTTCGTAGCTAACATCTTCAGCAATTTACTTCTCACTCATCTGCTTGCTTTTCTTTCAATAAATTTATGAGACTTGGTGTGCTCTATAGACATATTCCATATCTGGTCTTCAAGCACTGTTATGAGAAAGCAGGAGTAAGGAACAAGTCTTTTCGGCACACAGATCTTAATGAAAATTCAATAAGGGTTTCATCTTCAGCAAGAAAAATCATCAGAGGCGCGTAACGCCTATAACTTCTTGTTGAAGAAATAGTAACCCTTCTCCCCTCTGGAGAGAGCTGTAAAATTTTAGTAACTTGTCTTAAAGAATAAATCAAACTGAAGACTCAGCTTTCACTTTGCTCTGGTAAACCGTAGTATTTGACTTCTACTCTAGGCAGATCTTCATGGTTCTTTATCCTATAGGTACATATTTGTTATTCTTCTTATGATAAGCTACTTGAAAACTTGATGAATCTTTTCTTTTTGCTTCTACCCACTAACCAGAAAACAAAACAAAACAAAAGCCAAAACCACCAAAAAAATAAAATGAAATAAATCTTTTCCTTCATGGTTGATAAATGTGGATTTGAACCCAAAGTGGCTTTTCCAAATTTGTCCAAATACGTAGTAGCAAAATCAAACCTGAACTCTGGATATAAATGCTATCAGGAGAAAAATGAAAACAAATTTTTAGACTAATGAGTGAAGCATGGTCCACTTTGGTTTTAACTTATTTCTAGAGCTAGTAAGTTGAGTAAGAAGAGCAATGAATCAAGCTAAACCAGAGGGGAAGGGAAGATTTGTGTGCAATTAGCCCAGGGTACTTAAGTAGTTTATGTAGTCTACCTAATTTGGGATACACGAGGTTTCCTGTAAAGGGACTCTTTCATCATTGGCACGCCATGTTCCTATTCTTTCTAGAGCGAGTGCTTGGAACCTTTTCTCAAAAAGCACTTTTCTCTAATTGTTT
This sequence comes from Micromys minutus, assembly GCF_963924665.1. Taxonomy (NCBI): domain Eukaryota; kingdom Metazoa; phylum Chordata; class Mammalia; order Rodentia; family Muridae; genus Micromys; species Micromys minutus. The sequence continues at coordinate 65,777,329 of NC_137976.1, read as the reverse complement.
AATATACTTACCAGTTCCTAAATCCTTTCACTATCTGAGCCCTAACATTAATCTGACATTCTCAGAGGAGAAAGCTCAGTCCAAAACGCTGGTTGCTAAGCGCTGCCTATTTTTACTCCGCTTGAGCAGAATAGGTGCCCACTGAACGAGTTTCTGCCTGAGACTAGCTTCAAAGCAGTTACTGCAGATTAAAAACGTGTTAGTGTTTATCTGTGTACTTGAAATAAAGGCCTAATACTGAACCCAAGGACTTATACAAAGTGGATATTGATAAAATAAAATAAAAATGTCACAAATATAGCACTTGGATATTTATTGAGCACTAATCATATTTAAAGATTTTTGCTTATGCAGTTGGGATAAATGATTGAATGGAACAGATTTGTCATCTGGTTTCATAGAACTTATAATTCAGATGGAATGGGCAGCAAGTAACAAAAGCACCAGAAGGACCAACCGTGACGAATTAACATGTTACTGAGACAGACCCTAAACAAAGGAGAACGTTTATTTGTTCAGAGCAGTACAGAATGAAAGGTTTTCTAAGGATCGTATATGAAGATCAAGAGGGCATTAGCCACATCAAGAAGTAAGAAGCAAAGCCAGAATATTCCCTAGGATGCTTAGAAAGTTACAACTGGAATTTATAAGGCGAGAACATGAGGCCAATCTGCTCAACATTTGGATTAAAGCTACATGAGTAAATGAAAAGCCATTGATAGGCTTTCTACATTAAATGATTTGGTTCTGCTATTTCTCAAACAGCACAGCTTTTACCATACTTTGATACTTAAAAGTTTCTTTTTTTTATTTTTTTGTACTCACTTTTCTGGCCAGCTGTATGATTTGCTTCCATACTTTAAATATTTTCGATTTATCCAAACTGCATACCTAGATCTTACAAAAATCTCATTAGGGTCTAGCCCATACAGTCGGCCTGATCCTACCTGCGCATACCCCCACCAAGCCCCAGGTGCCTCACCAGTGCCTTGTTCTATCCTGACCATTCCTGTGTGTGTTACTACCCAACCTTTCGGCTTCTTCAGGACCCTGCCTGTTTAGCCTTAACTAACAGGTAAGCTCTATGCCACAGTAAACCTCTCTGTCCACCAAATTCTGAACATCATTTTCAAGGGTCTAGCAGGTGATTATACCTAACTTTACCCAGTCACACTTCCAAACTTTAAGCTTAGACCATGTGCACACCCTGTGCATCCCAGAACCTTGTGCTCATCTGAACACCTTATAGCTGAGCTACAGTCAGTCTTTAGGCCCGGCTTTGTCCATACATCTTGTGCTCTGCCCCAGGCTGCTTTATCCACACCACAGAATTAACGAAAGAGGTCTACATACCCAGATGTCATTACAAAAATTCAAAGGTAAAAACTCAAGGCAGTATCATGCCTCTTGAGTTTACCAGTCCTATAGAAATGTTCTCCGGTGAGAATTACCTAAATGAATACCAAGAAACAATTTAAACAAACAGCCATAAACTTCATCAAAGAATTTGAGAAGTATAAAGATTAAGAAACTGCTTAATACAGATAAAGAAAATGAACTTAAAGACAAATTATACTTAAGTGATGAACAAGAAAACATAAACAGAAGGTTAGTAGAACTAACGATGGTTGTTGAGGCTTTTAAAATGTAGCTTAATGAAAGACAGCATTAAAGAGTACTTACTGAAATAAAGATAGAATTGAAATACACACTATCTCAACTAGAAAAGTCAATGAAAAATATGAGGAATTGAGTAACAATAAGTAAATTATAAAATGAATTAAGCACAATATAGATGATTAGGCACTAATCTGTAAGTAGAAGATTAAGAGTAATTAGCAAAGAATATAAAAAATAATGAACAAGACATATGGGAAATATGCAACACCATGAAAAGACTGTATCATGGAATTATAGGTACAGATGAGTGAGAAGAATCTCAGCTTAACTCCTCAACAAGATCATAGAAAACTCCAAACTAAAGAAACATATACTCATCAGATATAAGAATCACACAGAACACCAAATAGACAAAAGCAGAAAAGAAACCCCCTATAGAAAATCATTAATAAAACGCTGAAAATGCAAACCAAATGAAGACCACTGAAATAGGCAGTGGAAAATCTATAAATCACAGGAAAAGGTAAACCCCATCAGAATAACAGTTGGCTTCTCACAAAAAAAGAAAAGGGGAAAGCAAGAAGAACATGAAGCAATGCATTTTAAATTCCCAAAGTCCCGAAGGACTTCTTTTATGAATCCAGTATCACTCAAATACCAAACAACATAAAAGCATGGCAACAATATTACTACAGGCCAATATCTCGAACTAACATAGATTCAAAAATACTTAATAAAAATACATGCAAACCAAATACATGCATAAATACATACATCAGAAAAGATATCCAACTCTAATGTGCAATTAGGGGACGGTTTAAGTTATGTGAGTCAATAAATGTAATAAACCATATAAATCGTTTTGAAGGTAAAAAATTACATGATCATCTTAATATATGCAGTAAAAGCCTTTGGCAAAAATCTAACAAGTCTCCATAATAATCCTAAAGACAGAGAGAACATAGATGAACAGAATGAAAGTTATATATATATATATATATATAAAATCTATAGTCTATATAATTCTAAACAGAAAAAAACAGGAAGCAATCTAACTGACTTCCCAAATAAGACAAGGATGTCCACTATCCTCAGTCCTTTTTAATATCATTATCAAAATACTAGCTAGAGCAATAAGGGAAAATAAGTAAGAAAGAGATATAAACAGACAAAGAAGTTAGATTAGTCTTATTTGCAGATAACGTGATATTATAAGCAACAAATCCCGTAGCTTCTGCCAGAAAACTTCAAGAAATGATTAACAATTTTAGAATCAACTTCAAAAATATAAATTGTCTGAACACGACCAACAAATATATAGAGAGAGATTATATAATATTCTTAATTTACAACATCTTAAAAAAACAAAATACCTAGGAATAAACCTAAATGAGATAATAAAATACGAACACAACCAAAACCTTAAATCTCTGAAAAAAAAAGATTAAAGAATACACTATGGAAAGATGTCCATGTTCATGATTGTTAGAATTATCAATGTAAAAATGATTATTCCAGTAAAGGCTGTTTTACAGATTCAATACAATCACAATCAAATCAAAATCCTCATCTCATTCCTTGTAGAAATAGAAAAAAAAATCTATCCTAAAATGTATAAAGAACCAGAAAAGATCTCAAATGGCCAAAACAATTCTGTGCAAAATTAACAATGTTGGAGGCATTTCCATTCCAGACATCAAAATGTATTACAGAAAGATAGCAATAAAAACAATATGGTGGTGGCATAAAACTATACTTGTAAATGAATGGAAGAGAATTCAAGACCGAAAAGTAAGTACCCTGATTATTAGATAGTCATCTACTAGGAGACATGCCAAAATGGACACTGGTGAAGAAAGACCATCATTGACATGTGCTGTCTTGAAAACTGGATGCTCACATGCAAAGAAATGATATTACTTAAGACATTACAATCTTGCACAAAAACTGGGTCCCAAATTCACCAAAGACCTAAATGTGAAGCTCCAAAACTGAAACTGGTAGAAGCTGTCCCGGGCAGTGTCCTTCAGAATATAGGTGGAGAATGGGACTTTCTGAGCAGGACTCAATTTGCCCAGAAATGGTGACTAACAATTGACAAGTGGAACTTTATAAAAAGCCAAGTAAAACTAACTGAAAAACTGCTGTAAAGCCAAAGAAACAGATGAAAGTAAAAAGGAAATCCACAAATCAGAAGAGAATCTTTGTCAGTTATACATCTGAAAGAGGATTAATATCCAAAATATGTAAAGAACTCAGAACAAAACAAAAACAAACAACAAAAAGGGACACATTGCAAACCTGGGGTTTAAATCTAAACAGAGAGGTCACTATAAAAACTATAGAAGGCTTGAAAATATGTAGAAAAATGTCGATCAGCTCTAGCAATTACAGATATTCAAATTAAAACAGTTTTGATGGGTCACCTTTATCCCATTTTGAATGTTAAAATCAACAGAACAACCAACCAGGAATGTTAACAAAGATGTTGGGGAAAAGAAACTTCCATATACTTCTAGTGAGTGCAAAGTGGAACCACTCCAGATAATCCACAAAAAAAAAAAAACTGAAGGCATGCTGTGGCCACTCATATCTTTCTCCACAGACACAGTGGAGACAACTGAACAGACTTCAAGTGACAAATGAGTTTTAAAAACTGCTGTGCACATATGCCATTCAGCTACCGAGAAAGGTGAAATCACGAAATTCCAGGAAAGTGGATGGACCTAGAAATGTCGGATTGAGTGGGACAACCCAAACCTAAAGAAAATAACATGCATTTTCTCTCATAACTGCAGTTCCTAACACCAAATCCTCATCCATGAGTAAACAACATGAAGTCACTAGGAGACCAGTTAGACTGGAAAGAGCAATACATATTTTTCTGAGCACTTTAAGCAAAATTACACTAACCTCAGAATTCTTTTTTATTCTGTTCTAGTCTTAACAGAATTTATTCTAGCAGATAGGCTGTAGTTTATAGTTTATCTTCCACAATTTGCTAAGCCTCATTAGTTGGTGATATTTAATAAACAGACTGTTACAACAGCTTTATGTATTTAGAAAAATTAAAGATGCAGTATTGAGTGTTCCTGTTTTGTTGGTATCTAAACTATTTCTGTTATCTGTGTTGGGTTTGGGGTTTTGTTGTTGTTGTTGTTGTTGTTTGTTTTTTTTGTTTTGTGTCAAATTGACACATGCTTGAGATATCTGAGAAGAGGAAGTTCCCATTGAGTAACTGAGTCCATCAGATTGCACTACATATGATAGGCAAGTCTGTAGCAGGTTTTCTTGGTTGATGATTGTTGTGGGAGCGCCCAGCCCACTAGGGGTGTAGTCACCACTGGAAAGGTTGTCCTGGGTTAAACAAGAAAGAAAGGGAGCTAGTGAATGCGCTGCTACAGTTTCTGCTGTGATTGAATTTCTGTGTGCCTTTTCTCAGTGAAGGACTGTGATTGGAACATGTAACCCAGGACCCAGGACCATCTTCCCAGGGTTAACATCACCCACAATGGGCTGGACCCTCCCACAGCAATCATCAGGCAAGAAAACTTGCTACAGATTTGCCCCACTGTCTGTAGCCCAGTTCGATGTTGGGACCAGGGAATCAGCTGTTCTTGTGACAAACCTATCCATGTTTTCTTCCTTCCTTCCTTCTTTCCTTCCTTCCTTCCTTCCTTCCTTCCTTCTATCCTTTCTTCCTTCAATCCTTCCATCCTTCCATTCTTTCATTCTTCCTTCCTTCCTTCCTTCCATCCTTTCATTCTTTCTTTTTTTCTTTGTTTTGTTTTGTTTTAGAAGGTTGTGGGAATGTTTGGAAGTTTTGGCCTGAAAATGTATTCGTGTTCAAAGTATAATGGGCCCTGTCTCTATGGGAGATTGGAGGATAAGGATGCTCTGGGAACAAGCAGATGGCTGCAGACTAGATATGAAGTTTCAGAGAGAAGTTTGAGTCCCTCCTCCTCTTACTCCATTCAGAATGTGACATTATGCATTATGCTTAAGTGTCTTCTTTGAGGTGTTCTCAGCTAGGATTTCTGAAATTGTTCTGTTGTGGTTCCCTTGACACTTTGAAGATGCACTGATCAAAGATGTTGCAAAATGTCTGCGTCAGAAAATTTTCTGGCATTTTTCTCATGATTAGAATAGGCCTATGTCTACCATGTTCATAGCAGCCTTATTTATGATAGCCAGAAGCTGGAAAGCACCCAGATGTCCTTCAACAGAGGGATGGTTCGAGAAAATGGAGTAATACTCAGCTATTTAAAACAATGACTTCATGAAATTCTTGAGCAAATGGATGGAAATAGAAAATATTATCCTGAGTGAGGCAACCCAATCGCAAAAATAAAAAATAAAATAACACACATATGGGGTGCACTCACTGATAAGTGGATATTAGCCCAAAAGCTCAGATTACCCAAGATACAATTCACAGATCACATGAAGCGCAAGAAGACAGAAAACCAAAGTGTGGATGCTTCAGTCCTTCTTAGAAGAGGGAAGAAAAATATTCACAGGAGACATATGGATACAACGTGTGAAGCAGAGACTGAAGGAAAGACCACCCAGAGACTGCCCCACCTGGGGATCCATCCCATATACAACCACCAAACCCAGGCAATATTGCAGATGCCAGGAAGTTCATGCTGGCAGGTGTCTTGGGAGGCTCTGCCAGAGCTGTACAAATACAGAGGCAGATGGTCACAGCCAAACATTGAACTGAGAATGGGGTCCCCAATCGAAGAGTTAGACTAAGGACTAAAGGAGCTAAATTACCCCATAAGAACAATAGTACCTAAAAACCAGAGCTCCCAGGGACTAAATCGCCAACCAATGAGTGCACATGTAGGGACTCAAGCCTCCAGCTGCATATGTAGCAGAGGATAGCCTTGTTGGTCATGAGTAAGATGAGAAGCCCTTGGTCCTACCAAGGCTCAGTGCCTCAGTGTAGGGGAATGTCAGTGTAGAGAGGTGGGAGGGGTGAGTGGGCTGGTGAGGAAGCACCCTCATAGAAGCAGGGGAGAGGAACATAATGGGGGTTTCTGGAGGGGAAACCGGAAGGGGACATAACATTTAAAATGTAAATAAAAATATCCAATAAAGTATATAAAACATACAAAACCAGACTAGGGCTGTCGGTTTTAAAGGAATGCACAGAGGTAATGAGCCATCTTTGTAAGAGCTTGCCAAATGTGCACACATGAATTATGAAAGTGACCTTTGCCTTTATCATTTGTCTGACCTGGTAGTTGTCAGTTTTTTCTAATGGCTTTTTTTTCCCAATTTCTCCCGCCTACTCTCTCTCTCTCTCTCTCTCTTTCTCCCACCCCAGCACCCACACAGACACACACACACATGCACAGAGAGAGAGGAGAGAGAGAGAGAGAGAGAGAGAGAGAGAGAGAGAGAGAGAGAGAGAGAGAGAGAGAGAGAGAGAGAGAGAGAGAGAGAGAGAGAGAGAGAGAGAGAGAGAGAGAGAGAGAGAGAGACAGAATGTTCATGTGTGGGCAGGTACATAAGGACATTTTACTGGCCTGAAGCTTGCCACTCTAATGTTGCTTACCTCCACTTGTTCATGGATGGCTCTGGGCCAAGCTTTATTTTGTACACAGAACTCTGGGTATTTACCTCAGATTCTTTCCCTTGTAAGGTAAGCAATTTAAACCGAATCCATCTCTTCTACTCTTTCTCCCTCTCCCCGTTTTCATGATATTCATTGAAAGGAAGTCACTATGCAAAACCCACACCGAAGACGTTCTAAGCTGAGAAAAAAGAGAAGACATAGGGAAGAACACGTGCTGCTCTTGTAGAGGATCCAGGCTAAGTGCCCATCACTCACATGGCAGCCCTTACCTGTCTACAATTCTAGTTCTAGGGATCTGATGCCCTCTTCTGACCTTCATCTTTATTGGGTATACATATAGACATGCAGGGAGAACACTCAAGAACATAAAATCATGAAAACAAAGGAGACCCAGCTCATTAGGGAAAGTGTGTCCTGAAATCTATTTGGGATATTAAGAATTGTTCGGCATGGACAATTTGTTTTTTCTTGGCAATTTATTTATTCAGCCATCATTTACTTATTAGGACATACTATAATGACATAGGAAGGTATTAATATGAAGACATTGGTATGTATTACTATGAGGACATAGTTATGTATTACTGTAATGACATAGGTAGGTATTACTACGAGGACACGGGCGTGTATTACTAGTAAAGTTCCAGCTCAATGCTAGTTTATTAGGTCACACAAATTGTTGTCCCTTTGGCCACTGGGAGTGAGAAGACACTTTGGTTATTCAACATTTCTTCACTAGTCATTTTTGTCATGTTCTTACTTTCTAATATTATGAGGTGACTTTATGCTCATCTTCCACACTGTCTCTGACATAGGATCAATTGTTTCCCTAAGATATAATAAAGGCATTTGCCCATTCAATTATTTTCTATCTATGAGAACAGTCACAGGCACAGAGAAGTCACAGAGTAAACCGTTGTCAAGTGATTAAATTCATGAGTAGTTGGGAAAAGTAGACAGAGCAGTTCAGATTTGAATCCAAGCCCTATGTTTGACTCTTCTTTCCCTCAGGGAACGTGGGATCCAACATTTGAAGATTAAACTTCTTTCATGAGTAACATTTTAGGACCTCGATTTATTTTATTCTCAAATATTATGTTTTTGGGGTTTTTGTTTTTGTTTGTTTTTTTTTTAAGACAGGGTTTTACTATATAGCCTTGGTTGTCCTTGAACTACATCTGTAGGCTAAGATGTCTTCAGACTCACAGATACCTGCCTGCCGATGCCTCCCAAGTGCTATGTTTACAGATGTGTACCACTGCCACCCAGTTCAAAAATTACTTTTAAGAAAGCTTTCATCCTGAAAAGGGATATATGAACATTTACAATTTTCATACTCAAAAGTTTTAAGCATTGCTTCCTTCAGTCAGAATTCATAACTCTATAAATACTTTCTGTCTGCCTAACTGTAATTAATTATCAGATTTATCTTTGTGTTGCTGTTCTGCCTTGTCGATCTTTTTCTGCCTGTCCCTGGGCTGTGAACGACTTGACTAGAGTCGTGCCTTATTATGTGCACCACCCAACTCACCAAGGCAGCTGGCACTGGGGAAGATCTCAGCAAGTGGTTAAAATAGATATGCTGCACAAAGCATGGCTAGGAGAATAAGGTTGCCTTTGTTTGAGTCAACAATAACTCAAGTTGCAAAGCAAGCATAAAGAGAAGCTAAGTTTTTAAGTGTAGAACAATTGTCTGGAGAGGGTACACTTCAATTCTGAACACGAGGAAAGGAGAAAATTCTAAAGAATGAATCTATTCTCCAACCACTTTAACTGCCTTTCATTTCTTATTGTTTCCCATAAATTTGAGTAAACAAGAAAATCTCTAGTGTTCAGACTCACAAACTTCCACAATATCCCTTAGATATAGTTTCATTCCCTTATCTTGAAGACAGAGAAACTTCGTCCTATTTATTTATTTATTTTTATTTATTTATTTTTGTGGTCATGTAGGACCAAATCTAGTTATCATTCATTGAATAGTCAGAACAACCAGGTTGCTGGTCTACAGGGAAGTGAATATGCGTAGACTTGTGTACAAGGCTTACAGGAAAATACATGGAATGAATAATGCATAATATTCAAGAAATCCAAAGGTCAAATATTATTCAAATATTTACTATGTTACAGGTGCTCTTTAAAATCCACAAGTATGGGACTCTCATCTTCAGTTATTAACAAGCTATTGTATCCTGAATATAAAGATACAGATCTTTGATCCTATTAATCAGGAGGCAGAGGCAAAGGCAGATAGATTTCTATGAGTTCAAGGATAGGCAGATCTACATAGTGAGTTCTAGGCCAGCTATGTTTACACACTAAGACCCATTCTTAGAATAATAAAAGAATAATAATGATGATGATATTGTTATTATCATTATTCGTAAGTTAGCACTAGTCCAACTAGATAAGAACTGATGTTGGGCTAGCCATCTTCCAAATGACTGGTAGTTCCAGAACAGACATTTTATATGTGAACTCTGTAACTCTGAACCTGAAGTGACAATTGTTATCCAGAGAACTTTGCACCTCCAATTCTTGAGCTACTCTGATTGAAGATGTATACCATTGTATTGATTTAATTATTTATAGTGTTCACCATCGGATCTGATTCTGAGCAGTATTTGCTACTCAAACAGCATTCTGGGCTGTGGGCATGATTAACCCATGCCATATGTAACATAGAAAGGAAAAGAAGGATTCAGCTGGAGCTTAAATGGGAAACTCATGCCCAGATTTATAGCTAAAGATTACATGAAAACTTAACCAGAAGGACAAAGAGAAATTTAAAGTGTTCTGCATGTGTATTTGTATGTTTACACTCATAGTGAGTGAGAGCCCGATTGTGTGTGTGCACATGTATATAACATAGAAATTAGCACCCTGGATATACTGTTGTTCTGTATGTATGATATCCACATGTCTTATTTAGGGCTTTACTGTTGTGAACAGACAACATGAACAAGGTAAGTCTTATAAAAGACAACATCTAATTGGGGCTGGCTCACAGGTTCAGAGATGAAGGCCATTATCATCAAAGCAAAAACATGGCAGCATCCAGGCAGGCACGGTGCAGGAGGAGCTCAGAGTTCTACATCTTCATCTGAAGGCTGCTAGCTAGAAGACTTCTAGGCAGCTATTATATGGGTCTTAAAACCCACACTCACAGTGACACACCTACTCCAACAAGGCCACATCTTTTTCAACAGGGTCACACATTCTAATAGTGCCACTACCTGGGTGGATCATTTACAAACCATCACAACATATACAAGAAGATACACATAATGGTAGTGTTCAACTTTGGAAGTTTCCTTTCTTCTTTGTTCTCTGTAGCTACAGTCAAAAATGCTTAATTATGGCTTAAGGTTTTTACATCCATGGTGCGTGTGTGGTGGGGGCGGGGTCTGGAAGAATGGTAGAGGCAATGCTCTGAAGATTTGAAACACAATAAAAACAGAAACAGGACCCAAAAGGAAACAAACGAGATAAAAATCCTGAATGGGAAAAAAAAGTTAAGGGAAAGCTTTTCACGAGAACACTTCAGAGTTTCTTACTCATTCAGCCTTTATTTCTGACTTGGCACACTGTACAAGCCTGACTTCTTTGTCAAATTCCAAGTTTGCAACTCTCCCTTCCTAGTCTTTCATCTCAAATTAATTTCATCTGTTAAACCTCGGGCACTTTTCTGTTTGTTCTGACATACACAAACAGCGAGGTTATAATAGTCAATTTATCCAGGCAATCTCAGGAGAATGTTTAATTTTTAGCCATTGTGTAATTTACATGTAAGGGCGGGTCACTTGCAGCCTGACCTTTCAGACTCACAGTAATGGGCTACACATTTTGCTCTCGGCTGCTGCTTTCTCCTCCCTGGCCTTTGTAGGAGGAGTTCACAAGTCAGAAGTCGGGAGCTTGAGTACAGGCAACCAAGCAAACACTTTTCTCTCTCCCTTAGAAATTTAACTGTACAGATGCCACGGTTATCAAAGGGGTCAGTAAAATCAATGCAACAGCCTGTTTTTCCTTCTAGCCACAGGAGGGATGGAATCGAGACATAGAGGCCTGTATATTTTGGATATCTTTAATTCAAGAAGCATCAACAATGATTCAGAGCATGGTTTGGTAACAAAAAACTGTTGAACTGAAACTAAGGAGTAGGCATGGATACAATGTGCCACATGAACCAATCGGTGTGACAAAACAAAACAAAACACCTGTGTGCATGCACTTGCACACACGTATCCACACACAACACTTTGCTAAACGTTGTGCTTTTTCCATGACCTTCACCTTCCTTCTTTGGGACTTATTTGGGTAATCTTAACACCTATTATCATTCCAAAATTAACCAAGAGCAGAGAGTTCATCTTGTTTAGAGTGTTCTCCTTCATGGTTCTGTAATAGTCGGTACAAAAGCGCTGATTGGTCACATGCGCAAGGAGGGCCCACAGTATGGCCGTGTGGATGATGTTGCATTGCTCCATGTGATGCTGTCAGTCACTTCTACAATTACTGTTGCCCCTGCTCCTTAAAGACAGGTAATGATATAATATTATCCAACACAAAAGGGCTTCAACAGAAACCAGCCATTGCTTCTTGTTTCACTGGGGCTGCACTGATGAACCAAATCACAGAAAGTGTCTTCTTATCAGATCACTGCTTCCAGGGACCCTCGGGACGATGGTGACCATTTTCCTTCCAAGACGCCAAGTTCATTTAATGACTATACAGACAAGACAATTTCACCTACATGTTTTACACACCGAGGTTCTTCCCCAAACCACAACTCTGACTTATGGGTCTCCATGAGTAAAGAATTGCAAAAGATGCTGATTCATTAGTATAAACGGGGTATGAAAGCCATTGATAAAATAGGCCATGATAAAGAAAAATGACTACACTAATTTTAATAAAGTTGTTTTTTATGTCTTTCTCTGTGCAAAATCAAGTTATTTAATTCTCATTGTAATATTTGGTGGAGATTCAGAGCTAAATATTCTGAAGCCTGGTGATTCAAAGATACTGGTTAGCTCTTGATAGCAAAGCTAGAAACAGGTAATGTAGCAAGGAACACAGGGCTGTGTGAGACTTTGTGACAAATGCACAAAGGCCCCTGATGAAGACCCTAGTATGGGCTCCCTGGCATCAGTTCTAATCCTCGATTTTCCCTGTGTCCTTCTCTGAGAGAAAGTCACATCATTCAATGGAAGCCTCACCTCACAGTGAGAATAGTGCAGGACTATTTTCCTTCACTGTTCAGAGGACCTGGTTTACTTTGTAAGTCAGACTGATGCGCAGGAACATCAAAGACTGTAATTATTATAGTTCCAGGGAGAGACCTCTCCAGACTAAATATTCATATATTAGCTGCCTCTCTAGCCTCCCTGCTAACTCTGTGTTCTCACAATAACTCAAGAAAGCCTTTTAAGGTCATATGTTTCCCTCTGCCACATTGATCAATTGAAATGTGTTTATTGAGTTCCTCGGCTGATCGATGCAAGTTTCGTCAACAACCTATCACAAGTAAATAACTGTGCGAAAATTATGGAGAATAAAATTACTACCATCATGATTCTGTTAAGCATCCTGTGGTTGCTTATGGGAAAGGGACCAGTACTGTCACAGAATTGTGCTGTCCCCAGGGTGAGGCAAAGAGTTCCATCTTCTGTCCACATTATCAAGCATGATGGGAAATGCTTACTGTTGCAAGCATCCACAGAGTAACTGGCTTTCAGAATGGAGGTATTTTAATCCCTGGGTGTCATCCATAAACATCAAGACTTTGAGAAGTCAGAGAGGTTATTTCAGAACTCACAATCAGGGATAAGAAGAGGCTCAATCAATAAAGTGTTTATAAACATGCAAAAATGAGGGGCCCAGTTAGATATCTAGAACATACATTGAAATGTTTAGTATGCTGGATTCCTTGTCTCAGTGTCCAGCTAGCCTAGCTTAATTACTTTTAAATCAGTAGGAGTCCTTGTTTACAAAATAAAATAAACAAAGCAAAACACTAGAGAACAAACATTCCAAGGTGCTTCTCTTTGGCTTCAGGGTGCATGAACATCTCCATATATATGAGTAAGCACACACACACACACACACACACACACACACACATACACACACACACACACACACACACACACCCCACTTACATAACTAATCAGTTCAAAGTTTGCAATACAAACATTAAGCAGGCTTGGTGTGGTACACATGTGGTGAGTGGGTTCCCATGGTTTCCTGTGTCTTTCCGTCTAGGTTCCCTTCAAGCCTGCATCTCTGAGAAGCCTGTATTTCTATTTCTTTCCCTCTTCCTCTCTTTATACAGTAGTTCTGTGATTCACACCAAAGCCTTTCATTAAAACATGTCAAAGCTCTCTCTGTCTGTCTCTGTCTCTGTCTCTGTCTCTGTCTCTGTCTCTGTCTCTGTCTCTCTCTCTCTCTCTCTCTCTACCTCTCTACCTCTCTCTCTCTCCAAATTTCTTGTATCCTCACTGACAGAGAGCTGAGCACTGTTGATAATTATAAATTGATGCTGACAAATATCCTTACTTAGTTTACACAAAATCAAAGTTGAGGCACATTAAGTAACATCTCAGAAACATTGAGCCCCTTCGTTGCCATGCCTTTAAATATAACATTACTTAACAAAGAAAGTAAGTAAGTGGCCCTTTACTGAATAAATAAAGTTACAACCAACACTGATAGCCTCTGAAATTTTTTTACGAACTCTATATACTACATACTTTAATGTGCTTGCAAAATTGAAAATAATTTCCAATAGCAAAATTTCATAACACCAAATAAAGAGCATACTCACAAGGGAAAAGTGCTAACCAAATACACCAAATGGGGAGGGTAAGACATTAATTATGGTAGTAAAAATGAATCACAAATTAGAGCTGGTGAAAAAATAAAATAAATTACATTAACATTTTTGTAGCCTTAGGCTTTTCTGAAGGTTGTAGCTCAATTTTTAACTTCTAATTTGTTGTTGTCTTTACACTAAGCCGAACACTAGGTTGACTTTTCTTTTTAAACATATAACAAATTGCTTACTTTCTTGTCTTCTATATAGGAAAGAGACTGTATTCAGTCTTTTTCCATAAGAGAATAGCTATGGAATCAGTCTTTGGGAGATACGATGACAGTTTTATTTGTTTTGTAGTAAACTTTATTGTAGAGTGATATAAATAAAACGGCACAGAGTTTGCATAAACTGGACCTGGTCATACATCACTTCTTTCCATCTTCGTAATTGGTTGCATACACACAAGAGCTTTGAATGCTGTACTTTAACATAGGAACCATTATAGGGTGTGTAATTTCTAAAGCCTGAACAGTACAGTCACATGGTGTCTCCAAATGACTAAAGTGGGCCAGCAGGCAAACTCATAGGTACAGCCCATGCCTAGTATGGGAGTGTGTGTGTGTGTGTGTGTGTGTGTGTGTGTGTGTGTTTACCTGCTTGGATCCCCAGCAAAACACACACACACACACACACACACACACACACACACAGACAATTATAAAGATTTCTACCAGAATCATATTGCAATTTTGAAAGCACACATTCCAGAAAATTGACTTTCTTTTCCATTTTTAAAAGTTTCTTAAATTATATTTATATTCTACAGAATCAATGTTTAGAATTCTCTCACTATTCAGAACTGGCATCCTAGATCCACAAAACAGAAACTTTCCATTTCCTTCTCAGTGTCTCAGCAAATTTCTCCATGCTGGCCCAAAACCCATTTTTTCTTTCTTTCCTCCCTTCCTTGCCCCATCTTCTTCTTAGTACAGTCACTCTAATGGGTGTATTGTGATTCACTCTCCTCTCATGGCTTTAATATACATTACTCCCATGACACAGAATAGCAAGCACCTTTATTGGCTATAGACATATATTTTGCAAATGAATCTCTATTTAACTGTCTTGATCATTATTTAATTGTGTTATTCATATTTCTGTTGTGTTGGAGAAGTTCTTTACACTTACCTCTGCACTGATTCTGTTTTTTGTTTCTTTCCATATTTTTAGTATGATTTTTTTCTTAGATAAATTTTCAGGATTAAAATTTTCTCTTTTTTTTTTTTGGTCATATGGCATTTTCAAAGAATTGTGTATTAATTTTAACTGTGAAAGTGAAACAATGTTGCAGTTGCAGCCATTTTTTTCCTCGGTAAATTTGTAACTTTTTCTTTTAGTAACACATGAAAAGATGCCCTTGCTTCCTTGTGTTTGCCTTTTTTTGCTTTTGAGCAGAGCAGAAGAGGCAAATCTACCTCGATGGCTCTGCTCTCCCGTGTTTGTTCATTGCTGGATCACATAGTTGCCTGTTTAACTGCTGGGATGTGGGTGTGTGTCTGGCCACTTTGCAAACACCCTGTAAGAGTGCCTGTACGCATACTGAAACTTTGAACTATCTCTTGGCTTTTGATGTTTGAAACAATGGATCTGTATTAAACTGCTTCTTACTTCTTTCAGTGTTTTGGGGCTTGGGGCCCTCCAGGCTCTATTTCCTACTATTCCTTTTTAGAACAAGATTGTTCTGTATCAGTGTTACTCGGGGTACTTTACAATTGACAGGCTGGAGCTAGGCAATCTACACAAACTGCAGCTCCGGTGAGTGGTCACCCAGATGTCAGCCTATGCTATTACGTGGCCAGCTGAACATTTTGGTGGAGGAAAATGCATCTTTTGGAAACATAGCACCAATAAATAACGTGGCCTTCGGGGGCAGTGAACGTCCCCTGCTGTCAGCAGCAGTCAAAGCCATATTGGAAGCACTATGAACAAGAAATAAAGGAAGGGGTTCTGGTTGGGAGCTTGGGTGTGTGTGTGTGATTTTTGGGGGTGGCTAAGAATATTATACAATTCCATGAATATTACAGGAATAATAAAATTAAGGTCTCTGACCACAGAGGTCTTTACAAGTACGAGGATGAGAGGGGATATTAAATCTTAAGACCTTGGCAAAATTCCAAAGTGGGTAATTGCTTTTGGTCAATTTGAAATCCTTTCTGCAACTTCTAAAGCAGTCCTCATAGCATTCCTGGTGCCAGCTTTACTGCATTCTGCTTATTGGAAAGTCACCACTGAGCTCTGCTCTAGAAAATTCTTGACGCCACTGGAGAAAATTTATTATAACTGTCACTTTGGTCTTTAACTATTGAAGGGTCCCTAAAATTTAGCCTATTATGGAAAAGTCTGGATATTGTTAAATGTTGTGTTTTACTTAGGTATTCTTCCATGAATATATTGCTTATCATTAAAGCATAAAAAGCCTCGGTGTGTGTGTGTGTGTGTGTGTGTGTGTGTGTGTGCATGTCTTTGTGCATGTGTACGTATGTGCCTATGTGTGCATGTATGTGTATGTGTGCATGTGTGGGTGTGTTCCATGTACTGAAATGGATGAGTGTGAAGGTAAACACGTAGATGCCTGTTCAGGTGACTAGTGTCTTCCTCTCTCACTGCCTATTGTCCTCTCTAATGGAACCAGAAGCCCAAGGCTGGTGTTAGAGCACTGACCACTGAGGTCATAAGCAAAAATAACTATGCCCAACTTTTTATGTGGGCATTCCGTTTCTGTTACTTTGTTTGTTTTTAGTTTTGTTGGGGTTTGCTGCTTTTGTTTCTTTGTTTTTCTTTTGGTCAGCTAGACTCAGAGTTATCTGGGAAGAGGAATTTCAGTTGAGAAATGTCTTCTGCTTGTAGAGTGCTTGCTCTGAGACAGTGAGCCATCTACCCAGCACCCAAGCCCTCTAACTGGTATTACTTGTGTGACCTGAGCAATTTTCTTTTATTCATCTGCTTCTCAGGACTCCTCCTCATTTCCGGAGAAACTCCCTTACATAGCTAGGAGAAGGCTCACTAGTTTCTTTGGTCACCAGCTCCTCCTTGGACAAGGAATAGCTGATTGAGATTTGGACTAGAAAAGAGGTCATTTCCTGTCTCTGCTGTGAGTAATCCTATACCACTTGATCTGTCCTTACCCTTGCTATTGTTTATGTATGTGTTCTCTGACCTCCTTTCTTCTTAAAATATTCTGTCTGTCTCAGTGCCCAACCACAACATCATGGCATAATCTGGTACTTGATTTCTTACCTAGAAGTCACATTTGCATTCAGTGTGTCATGTGAATGTGTCTAACAACCACATGTAACTTTCATCCCAAAAATTTCCTGTTTTGCATTTACTCCACATTTTCAGGAGGAATGGAATATTTCTCTTTTCTTTTCTTCCTCTTTTTTCCTTTCCTTCCTTCCTTTCTTTCTTTTTTCCTTCTTTCTTTCTTTCTTTTTTTTTTGATATCCAAAGAAGTTTTTATTAGTTTGACAAAATCACAAAACCAGAAGACCCATGGTTGATTCGCTTTAGTTGAGTGTCTTCCTTTTAACAAAAATCATTTTTATTTTAAATAAATTTCCACTTACATTATGAGAAAAAAACTAATATTACTTGTAAAACCATTGTGAGTTAAATTTGGATTGTAAAAATTCAAATAATCTGTTCTTGAATTGTGATGTTAAAAGTTGACCTCCCTCCAGTATCAAAGCTAGAGTTTACCTTAGGGTGCCTCCCTTAGCCCCCACCCGGACTTTAAAAAAAATTCGATAGTTTATATATTTACATTTCAAATGTTATCTCCTTTCCCTGTTCCCTCTCTCTTATCCAATTCTTAATTATTGAACATAATTCATAATTATAATATAATATGCATAGTAATTCATACTATACGAAGCAGAAAACTTAATACTTGTTTTAATTCTTGTTCCCATATGACAAAATGTGTGAGCATCAAAGAAAGACTTAAAAAACAAAGAACATTATAGGTTTTTTTTTGAGATTAGTAAACAAACAAAAAATTTCAGCAAATCTCTTAATTATTATACCTTTCTGTTACCTTTAAGGCCTACTCAATAAGTATATACATACAATGTTTATCAAAAATACTTAGAATTCATTGCATCCTGTGCTTCAAATTGTGGGGTTTTTCTTTCATAGGTACTTGGTCAACATCTATTGTTTTAGACATGGTTTCTATGGAGTTAAAATAATTTCCTATTTTTTGTTTGAATTTGTGTAGTATCTGGGTAACTAAGAGATGAGCAGGGCTAGCCATTCTCTACATCACATTTTAATACTGTGGGTTAGCCTTAGAAGGCCATACTCATAACTTGCATGACAGTCCTGTCACTGACATCTTTGGACTTTTATTTCTATTTTTATTACTATTACTTAACAGTACTATTTTAATGCTATCGTTACTATTATTACTTCTCTCATTTTTGGATGCAGAGTGTTACTTCCAAATCCATACTTGCCAATATCAGTTTCACCAGCGACAGCGTGGCAGGCTAAAACCACCATGGCAGGCTCTGTACATCTCTCATTAGGAAGCTGTGACTTGATGGGCCAGAGTGGGTTTGTATCCTTTCTCTGAGGAGAAGGGAGCCAGGTAATGGGGAGAGGAGCATGTGAGAGTGGTACTGATAGGAGAAGTGGAGCTGCTATCAGGATGTTTGGTGAATACATACATACACACAAATATATATATATGTATATATATATATACATACATATATATATATATATATATATATATATATATATATATATATATATAGGCTTCTCAAAAATAAAAAATAAGGCAAACTCTACAAAAACAGTAGAAGAAATTAAAATTTAGAAGGCATAAGTGATTTGAGTGGTTAATGAAGGATATTGACCACTCTAGGGCGATAGAAAAGTTCCTGATTCATTCCAGGTAGTGACTCAGCTACTCCCAAAACAGAGGTGATTCCTTGGAAAATGAACAGCTAACCGAAGTCAAGATGCATGCACCATTCAACCCTCTACACTTAGCAGTACCACCTTACCCATCTCTTCTAGGGCTCTGTGTGCACTTAAGTTACTGGTTGTAATCTATTTCAGATTACAGCTCTAATGGTGCAACCAAACAATGTGATAACTATAGATTCTTGTGGAAACAAGATGTGGACGTTGTTCCACTTGTTCTTCTTGCTGTTTGGGATTAAGAAGCAGTTAAGGTTTCCTCGGGATCCGTAGTCTCCAGGAACGCCTCCAGTGCTGGTACTTAATGAAGGCAACTTCCCAAACATAAAGACATCATTCAGCAGTTAGCTCATTTTTTCAGGTAAGACATAACTCAGTGGCTCACTAATTGCCAGGAATAGCATGTTCACAATAAGAACCATAAGGTGGAATGTTTTGCACCACTAGAAAAGAAGGTATTATCACACTAGGTGTCTTAGTCAGGGTTTTTATTTATGACCAAGAAGCAAGTTGGGGAGAAAAGGGTTTATTCAGCTTACACTTCCACATTGCTGTTCATCACCAGAGGAAGTCAGGACTGGAACTCAAGCAGGTCAAAAAGCAGAAGCTGATGCAGAGGCCATGGAGGGATGTCACTTACTGCCTTGCTTCCCATGGCTTGCTCAGCCTGCTTTCTTATAGAACCCAGGTCTACCAGCCCAGGAATGGTAACACCCATAATGGGCTGGGCCATCTGCCCTTAATCACTAGTTGAGAAAATGCCTTACAGCTGGATCTCATTTCCCTATCTGAGGCTCCTTTATCTGTGATAACTCCAGCTTGTGTCAAGTTGACAGAAAACCAGCCAGTACACTAGATAAAATTATACATCATATCATATATGATACATTGTATCAACATAAAAACTGAGTTATTTATAAGATGGTTCATTTGACATGAATTCTCTTTACATGATTGTATTCACTTTGCCAAGGCTTCTCATTATGTTCCCTCGGTGTCTTTGTTTTGCACTTCTAAAATGTTTATTTAAAGCTATAAAAATGAACAGTGCAACATTGATTTAGCTTGCCATTTTGAGCAAAATAGAGTAGAAAATAATGGTAAGTTCTTGAGTTAGAGTTTAAAACTGTCTCAGCTTTGCAGTGTTGGGCTGTCTGCATTATCTCTCCTGGTCTCATAATTTTTACCTGTAAAACTGGAAAAAAATACGTATGTCATAAAGGTGGTGCCCAAAATAATGTAAAAGGTGTAAAACCTGCAATGCTAAGGAACAACCTGTCTTTCTGGAGGCAGAGTCATTATTCAGCTATTCTAAACCTTTTTCATGTTGAGGAAACTTCTTATCCAGAAGGTCAAACAAGTCACACTTCTTGCTGTTATAGCAACAAAATGGTGTTTTGCCTCTTCTTCGATGCCTAGTCAAACACAGTTGCCCAGCCATTTTTTTCCACCACCTCCCACATGAGCTCTGCTAATGTCAAAAGAACCACCATGATTAATCCTTCCCATCTCCCAAGGATATGGGAAAACACCTTCCACTGGGCTTCCACAGAGGATCTTACTAACATTCCCATATTTCTTGCCAACCCTGTTACATCTCCTGTATTTATATGTCAGACAGTGATTGTACGAACTAATACTCTTTCCTTCTTCTCTCTGTTGAGCCACAAACCTTCCCCATACCTCCACTAACTTTTGAGACCCAAAATCACTTTACTCGGGCCAGCTCTGAACTTGCAATCCTCCTGCCTCAGCTTCTGCAAGACTGAGATAACATTAATGTAGCTGCATCCTCAGAAACATAATCTAACCTTTCTGGGCAATCCATGCCGATGCTGTTTTCCTTCTTGATCTTTTCTGAACAGAGACCATTTTCCTTGCTCACAAGTCCAAGTGTACCAAGGACACTTGATGGAAGAAGCTCCTGAATGAATGTTATTTTGGTGTGAAGGCAGTGTGACCTTCTATAGCTCTTAGACTTAGAATTTAGTGTTTGTTTCAACACTAACAGGCTGTGGAAAATTCTGTAAATCAGTTTCTGTGATACAATTCTCTCCTCACTATAAGCAGGAGAGACTTTGCACAACATAAAGTGAAACATTATTCTTTGCCTTGGTTGATTTTGTTTCTGTTGTTTTGTTTGTATGTTTGCTTTTAGTTTTGCTATTGTCTTTGTTTCTTTATTTTTCTTTCAGTCAGCTAGACTTTGAATTGTCGGAAAATTGAGAAAACCTTTTCATCATATATTCATAAGCAAGTCTGTAGTGCCTTTTCTTGATCAATAGTTGATGAAGATGGGCTGAGCTCATAGGGGCTTAGGCTGATGCCAACTCTAGGCAGGTAGTCCTGGGTTGAACAAGAAAGCAAAATTTAATCTAGTTGCATATGTAGCTGAAGATAGCAGTGTCTGGCATCAATGTGAGAAGAGGCTTTTGCTCCAGGGAGGGTATGTTTTCCCAATTTATGAGAATGCCAAAGCAATGGGGTGGAGGGGGTGATTAGGAGAGAGTGCACCTTTGTGAAGGAAAATGGCAGAGGAGAGAGGATGGGAGTTGGGGGAGAGAAGGGATAACAACTCAAATGTAAATACAGAGCATCCAATTAAAAAAAAAACAAGATTGTAAAGTCACAAAACCAAGTCCATAAGCAGAGCTCCTTCATGGTTCCTGCTTCATTCCTCCCTTCAGCTTTTTGCCTTTATGGTCTTGTTTTGAGTTCTTGCCCTGACTTTTCTCGGATGAAGTGTAATGTGAGAGTTATAAGTTCAAATAAGCCCCTGTCTCCCCATGCTTTAGGTCATGGTGTTTTATCACAGCTACAAAAAAAAAAAAAAAACCCAAAAACAAAACAAAACAAAACAAAAAAAAACCCCAACCAACCAACCAACCAACCAACCAACAAACAAACAAACAAACAAACAAAAAACAGTAAGACAGACAACAGTTTCAGGGTTGCTGCAACAATGGACTTGACCATGTTGTTTGGGCAGAGATTCTAGAAATATTTTGAAAGTTTGACCTTGGGAAAGCCACTGACTGCTCACAACCTATTGGGCTGTTTTTTGAGCAGGGGAGACAAGAATATTGACAACAGTAAGTGATGGGGACCTGGCTTGTGAAGTTTCAGAGAATCTGTCGCTCTGGTCAGCTGGGGCTGAAGAATTTGCCCCGATAAGAAGAGAACAGAACCACTGAGGTGAAGCCTTTAGCAAGGCATGGCACATTCTCTCTTGCAGCCACCCTCTAATGTGGAGAGCTGCTTTGGGGCTTTCATTCTGAAGTCATAGGCAGCATCCTAACTACTTGCCTTCTCTTCCGCCCTGTCATGAAGAAACGTCTCCAAGCTGTCTCAGTGCTGTTCAGAGTTGCCTCGTAGCATATGTTTTTAACTAGTATTTGGAAGAATGAAGACGCAAGCAATAAAAACAAATCTCTCACCATTGATATCAGAGGAAGAATTCTGCAGGGAATTTCTGATTCCCATATGGCCATCTGACAATTCTCGTCTGTAGATTAACAACATGACTTCCTCTCTACCAGAGAATCAGGCAATCTCCCTGATGCACATGGACTTAATAGCACTGGCCTTTCATATTGTGGAGAATAAGGAAATATCAGCACTATTACACTGTCACTGACTGAGGTTTTTCACCAGATGGTGAGCCATATAGAGAGGGTCTGCATAAGGGAATATTTTAATGGTTTTCTGTATAGGATAACACAGGTGACAAAATTGATATGAAGAATATACTTTAATTGAGGTTAAATTTTAGAGCGTGGAAGCCAGTAAAGGTGTTAACCACTTACAAGGCTAAGGAGAAGTATAATAGGAGAACTTTTCTTTCTTTGCATGCAAAGTTATGGTCTTTAAAGTTCCTGCAGTAGGTCGTGTCAACACTGCATAATAACCACCCTCTAAGACTTTATTAAAATCCTGACCTTTCTTCAACACTCCTGTTTGGGAGGAGAAAAAGCAAGGTGAGAAAATTGGGTCTTTTTTTTTAAACAGTAGCCAGAAGCTTTAGCGCAGCCCAAGCCCACTAAGGCTCTTCTGAAAAAAACCCACCTTTAACTGCTGCCCTGTTACTGATGAGCATGCCTCTGTGACAACACTTGAGGGATATCCCTGAAAGACAAGTACTCAAGGAAGGAGAGACACAGATGGAAGAAGCTGGAACTTGAAGGAGTTGTTCTGTGACTTATCTAGGATTTCTGTAGAACTGCCTAACCCCTGGGGCTTGGAGCACTCTGCAGGTACTGACTCCACTCACACCTACAGTGATGGGCAACTGGAAACCTTAGAATGCCCTGTAATGCTCAGCAGTGGTCTTATGCTGTTTCCGACCCAATTGAAATGCTTATGGTCCTAGGAGACTAACATGTCTGTCTAGCAAGCGCAAGATAATAAGCTCCCAAATCCTTTAAATTATTTTCTAAAAAGAGCTGCATATGTATGTGTGTGTGGCTAACCACCTGAGATGGCATAACCTATCAGGTTCATCTCTGGAGAAGAGCAATTCTATCTATCTTAGCAGCCATTAATTGCTTACCTGTAGCTTTTCCTTTAGGGTGGGGCTTTGTAAGATTTACTCTCGCCCATTGGCATGTCAACAGATGTCATTCTATACCAAATACTTACAAAATTGCTTATTAAATGTGTTGACCCTAGTGAATAGCTATCTTTTACCCCTCAATATTATCTCAAGGCCAGGAATAATTCCTCTTAGATGTATTCATCCAGAAGGAGGGATCCTATCTTCCTGTCCCTGTGAAGGGCAGAAACTGCTCCCCAGCAACCATAGCCCACCTCTTCATTTCATAGTGACCACTTCAGACTTTTCAATTACAGTTATTGATTTGTTTTATGTGTGAGTACGTGTATAGACAAGTGAGTACACGTGGGCCATGACATATGTGCTCACGTCAGAGGATAACTTATAAGAGTCAGTCCTCTGTCTTGCAGCTTCTGGGAACTGAACTCAGTTAATCAGGCTTGGCAGCAGTTGCCGTTTTTTTACTGACTCATCTCACCAGACCCCAAACAATACCCCTTTGCAATGTCCAGTTGACCTCTGTACCCAAAGGAGTGAAGTTAGGTTCATTCCCCTACTATGAAGGATAACCGAAACAAATCTGCTTCTTTTATTTATGATATATATCAGAGTTCATGTTTGACAGCTTTATATTCTTCCATTCTGGGTTTCCAACTCATCCCTGTACATACAAACAGAACCTTAAATGAGACCCAGAAGCTCTTGTTATGTACTAATTCTAGAGTTCAGTTTAACCCTGAGAGTTTTGGACTAGAGCCAGTAACATGGCTTAGCAGATAAAGGTCAACATGCTAGAGCAGTCACTCCCAAATCACATACACACACACACACACACACACACACACACACTGAATAAATGACCAAACACTAAATAAATAACTATAAGTACATAAATAAATAAATGTAATAAAATATTAGTAAGATGAAAGGTTTGGGTTGGGTTTGAACTTGCACAGTTGCTCTAATTAAATTTTGTGTTATTGTTTTGTTTTGCTTTTCCTTTTTGCAAGGGAGCGTATGGTCCCTGTGAAGCTTTTGTTATAGTTAGAAAAGCATTCAATACATAGAGAAATTACAGTGTAGCTAAGAAAAGAGAATAAAGGTTGTCCATGTGATCTTAGAAAAGGCTTCCCTGAAGTGACTTCTGATCAATGCAGAAAGATGTGAATGACAGGGGCACTGTGCAGGAAAAGCATCCCAAGAAGAACGAACACAGAAGGTGTGGTGGTTTGTATATTCTTGGCCCAGGGCATGGCACTATTAGGAGGTGTGACCTTGTTGGAGGACATATATCTCTATGGAGGCAGGGCTTTGAGGTCACATACATGCTAGAGCTCTGACCAGTGTAAGACATAGTAGTCTTATCTCCTGATGCCTTTGGATAAAACTATAGAACTTTTGGCTCCTCCATGCACAGGTCTGCCAGGACACTGCCATGCTTCCTACCATGATGATAATGAACTAAAACTCTGCAACTGCAAGCCAGCTCCAATTAAGTCTTTGCTTTTATAAAAGTTACTTTGGTCATGATATCTCTTCACAGCAATGAAACCCTAAGACTAAATGAGCAAAATCCCTACATGGAGAGCATGGTAGTAACAATGACAGCATGTGACAAATTTAAGAAATAGTATAGTATTGGATGATGTCAACCTATACTGGTTCCCGTAAGGACTCTGGAGGTCAGCTCAATGTGACGACAAATTGTAGAATATTTGCGAACAGTAGATGATGCTTTTTTTCCCCGTAGTACTGCAGATTGAACCAAGGGACTCAGGCATGTATGCAAATGTTCCAACAGTAGTACCACCCTCATATTAGCTCTTTAAAAACAATAGAGTATTTACAAAGAGTTTCTGATGTCAATCTCTGTCCCAAAAGCTTTATTTTCTTATGGCACTTAATTTTAAAAGAGTATTACAGTCAACATACTAGTCTTCCTGTTTTACAGAGCATGGCACTAAGAAGAAAAGGAAGCAACATGGCGATTTTATGTCAACGTGTTACCGAATGTGAAGTCTGATTCAGTCTGGCTTCAGAAACTCTGCCCTTAATGAGCTTGATTCTGAATATGTGAAGTTTGAGAAGTACATGAAATATCAAGAATGTATATGAAGGAGGCGAACAGTATGTTTAGTCTCTGGCTTGGGATGAACATTTAAATTTGCAGGTCATTATCATATAGATATTTTAGAAAGCTGTGTGTCTAGATAAGATGCCTGAAAGAGGGAGCAGAATCGTTTCATGGGCTGAGCTGGTTAGTCCCCGCTTTTAGAGGGAGAGCGATCTCATAGAACAGCCCATAAAATGCAGCAGATTGGGCAGAGGCAGATCAGAGTCAAGCATGAGTGAAGGTAAAGGGTCCGTGGGTCAAATTATCTAATGCAGCTCGAGCGGTCAAGCGAGATGAAGACGGAAGGTTGACCACTGAACACTAACAAGGTCATTAGAGACCTTGACAGTGGCATATTAGTGATAACATCCTAATCGATGAGGTTGGAAAAATAACTATTAAACCTGCACCCCTTATAGCTTTGCTGAAGTGATTAAGGATGCCTAAAGAGGCAGAAAGAGATAGAAGAGGGAAATGTTGTGACTGTCCCCAAACGCCTATATTAACTACAAGATATTTATTGTGTATTGTCTACATAGCCAGAACTTCTACTGTCCAGACACTGAACAGCAAGGAAACAAAATATTTAGTCATTCATTCATTTGCTTAGGAGACAATTATTTCTTGAACATCTACTAGGTGGTAGATAATTTAAAACAATTTCACTTTCATAGTAATCTTTCAATAATGAAGCAGATATTTAATGGGGAAAAGCATGACTGCCTTTAGTAATTTTATTCATTTTCTTTGTCTGTTGCTATGACAAAACACACCGACAAAGCCAACCTGAGAGGGAAGGGGCTGATTTAGCTCCCAATTCAGAGTCTCAGTCAATCACATGAGTGGAGAAGGTGACAGAAGTCTGAGAGAACTGAGTGCATTTTACCCACAGTCCAGAGCCTAGAGCAATTACTTAATGTATGCAGGGCAGTGCTTGGCCAGCTCTTTCTTTTTCACTGAGTACAGGGCTCAGGAAATGAAATGTTACCTCCCACATTTTTGGGGTGGGTTTTCCCACCTCAGTTAAGCCAATCACTGTCCATCCTACAGAACAACCAAGAAGAACAACCAAGACTCACATCCTAGGTGATCATATGTTATGTCAGATCAAGAATCAGCACACAACAACCACACACAATCTACAGTGCATCGTTTTTCACATTCTTTATCATTGCTATTCATATCTCTATCTAACTTTTGCTTTATCCCGTTAATTATAATACAAGCCCTTTTCCCCAGACATATGCCCATCATATAGTATTGTGATGACAAACGCATTGTTATGTGAATATATAGTTTTGGTTATCCATTTTATTTCTACTATGTATGTATGCTGAAATCATAATATGTCATGTTTGTCAATATCTCTTTTATCTCCATGATATGTGCAGCTGCTAAAAGTCCAGGATACTCTCTGGGTCCACGGCCAACTGTCGTAATCTTCCAGGCTTCTATGTAGCCCAAGTCATTTTTTGTCCAGGAGGGTGCTTTGGAAAATAGATGCTGGCTGCTTGGGTCCTGGGTTTTTTGTCTTCCACTTTGGGGTTTAAAGCATTGAAAAAATTACTTGAAATTTCTTCATGTCTTTTGCATAGCACCTTATATGTTGCTGTGAGTGTTGAGTAATTAATATATCTGAAGCCATTATAATGAATTTATGGCCTCTATTTTGTAGGTAGCCCACAGAATCATTAATGTAGTGCTTAGGAAGTGCACCACATTAAAAGAAAAGGTTAGTGCCTAGAATATGGTTAGTGAACAAGAAAGAAATAAAAGAATTTTATTGGTGTTTATCATCAGTAACTTTGAAAGTGTTTTGGAGTATTCCTTCTTTGGATCAGTGAGAATCTTGTGGGACTTAACTATGCACCAGGTATCTAGACATAAAGATGAATGTAACGGTTAAATTTTCTTGAGGTCAAAATGACAATGGAGCATCTCCATTATTTCTTTTAGGAAGTTATTTCGGTGTGAATATGAAATGTCCCCCCACACATTTGTATGTTGAACAACTGGTTTGTTTAGGGATAGTCTGGAAATTTAGGTTCGAGTCCTAGTTGGAAAAAGCAGGTTGGTGCAGCAAGGATGTGACAATTCTATCTGGTCTCTAGTCTTCTTCCTTTCCTGTGCTTCCGGGTGCTCCAGAAAGTGAATAACTCCTCCCTCTCCCCACAATGCAACACGAAAGTACTAGATTGGAAGACTGCACTAAAATCTCATAGATTCTAGAGTTAAAGTGGATCTTTCCATCACTTAAGTTGCTCTTTCAGGTGTTTTGGTACCAAATGTAAATGTAACCAAGGCTTCACCGGGTCAAGGAAGTATGTGAGGTTTGAACGGCCAGCATCTTTAGTAAGGCTGACGTCTCGTGGCTCTTACTCTGTTCCCATGCGTACACACCCTTTCCTTTTCACCCCTATCCTCATTGCTTAATTGCTTCGTCTGGGACTCAGTTTCGTGAATAAATAGATTAATAAGACACAGTTAAGTAACTCGAGGGTGGATCAGACTGCGAGGGGGTGGCAAGGAGCAAGGCCTGTGGGAAGAGACAAGCGTGTTTGGCAGATTGCCTTAGTTGGGGATTCTCTGAAATGGGGACAGGGTTTGAAGGGCTTTGCTTTCAGGAGGCTTTTGAACAAGGGTGCTGACATAAGGAAGGCCATTACAAAGCTCGTCAGATGATTACATTACTGCAGTGTACCGTGGAGACGACTGCTGAAGCTTCTCTGAGGACCCGGAGATAGGAGAATGAAGGAAGAGAAAATTATTTTCTCCTATAGTCGATTATTCCACTCAATCACCAATGTATTCTTCTTTTTCAGTTTACTTGTCCTGAATGCTAGCTTTTTGCCTCTCGTTCTATTAGTCGCTGATTATGAAGAGCAGACGATACTGATAAAGTCCCACTGCCAGGATGGGTGCTCTCTTTTCAGTGACCGCTACTTCTAGCAGAGCAAGAGATTGCTCCTGACTGGGGACAAGGCTGTGCTGCCTCTGGTTCCTGTTGCTCTAGGAGCTCAGCTCATGGTGGGCTTTCTGGGGTGCAGCCTTCATCAAATCCTGGCCGTTAGTGTGCGACACAGACCAAAGGAACCATAGGCTAGGATCAGCTTGGGCTGCAGGACTATGATCTTGCCTGGAGCACAGCGGTGCGCCTAGGTGTGCAGAGGCGCAGTACCTGCTCTGAGTATCTGGTCCTGTGCCCAGCCAACTGCGGGGCTAGCTCTTCCTTGCGCGCTTCGCCCCAGCCCCGGTGGCCCACACGGGGGCACCCAGCTCAGCCTGGCATCCGCCGGCGGGCGGGCCCCACGCGGCTCCTCCTCGCAGCGGGCGGAACTGCTCCGTGAGCCGCCCCAACCCCAGCTTTGGGAAGCCCCGATCGCGGGCGGAGCGCGAGTCACCGCGGCGGGTGGAGCCTGTGTCCGGATCCTGGGGCCAATCGCGCGGTGGCGGGGGAGGAGCTCCGGAGGGGGAAAAAGAAAGTGCGGCGGAAAGTAAGAGGCTAGTCGGGGAAGGCTGCCAGCATCTGGGTCTCCTGGGTTCGGCTCGGACCAGGGCGCTGAAAGAGGTAGTGACCGGCCAACCTGCACCCATCTGGTCGCTGTCGCCTAGCCTGCTTGGCTGGCCCAGTAAGGTGAGTCTTGCACTGCAGGGAGGGCTGGGTTGAAATAGCCAGCCGCAGTAACTCCTGGTAGTAGGAATTCTTGTAGATCTGCTCCTGCAACCCTTCTGTTTTACAGACAGCAAAACTGAGACGCGGGGCGAGACGGCGGCCGGCCAGGCTAAACAAATCGCACTACTAGCTAGTAGGGCGGTCGGGGTTCGAACTTGGCACACTGCAGGCCTATTTTGCCCGGGGCTGTGCGTGTTCTAAGCAGTTTGAGGGATCTATTCCAGTCTCCCTGTGCCTAGGGTTCTCAGAAGTGCTGCTGTAAGCTCGAGGCGAGCAGGAGGCTGTGTCCCAGCACACCCACTCCATCTCGTCGTCGCTGCTCACAGACCCAGCTATGACAGCCCTGGGGAGAGGCTGCCAGCAAGCAGCCTGGCTTGCTCCTCTCCTGACCTGCTTTTCCCCCTTTCGTTCATTCTTCTGAGGGATGCTCCTGCCCTCCTGCCCAGGGTCTGTACCAGGAGGTGAGTTCAGGAAGACAGAAGAGACCTCAGTTGCTGGCCACCACTCTCCCAGACTTGGAGATGGCAGGAACTATTTTTCCCTGGGATGGGAGAACAGGACACTGGATGCCTGTCCTTTAGGAACAGCTGACTTACCGGTGCCTGAAGCCTCCTTCTACCTCTAAGTCCTGGTTGGGAATAAGGAAGCCGAGTTAAAGAGAAAAATCAAAAGCAGAAAAGCAAACTTCTCTTGCTTCTATTAGGAAACAGTTGCCCCCTTCCCTCTGCAAACCCACTCACCGATCGTGAGATTGGGAAGCAAGGCGCCACGGAAAATATTAGATGCTTTCCTGTGCAGTAAGCTATGGCTAGTAATACGCTGGAAGGGTTAGCTTTCCCTCCGTACCTTTGCCTTGTGTTGGCTGTGTAAATGTGGGCAGTTCAGCTCACCTTTATGAGCCTATTTCAAGTGGCAAGATGGACACCAGAATGCTCACTGTGAGTCCTCGGGGTAGTTGTTCAAGTGACAGATTCAGAGTATCGCCTGGCCTGACAGCTTTGGCAAATATTGCTCTGTACTGATCCTGGATTCACTGGGTCTGAGAAGAGTGATTTCCTCCTACCTTGGTGTGATTTCTTTTTTAATCTAAAAATAGAATATTTTCCCATTAGAGCTTGAGCATTTAAAAAGTATTTTTTTTTTTCTATTCAGTTATTTGTGGTGTGTGTGTGTGTGTGTGTGTGTGTGTGTGTGTGTGCACTTGTGTGAAGAGGTCAAAGAAAAATCTCCACCATGTGGATGGAACTAGTGCTTTGGTATTCAGGTTTGGGGCAGGAATCATTACCTGGCAGACCCGAGCAGTTCTGCAGTGCTTTCTGATCACGGTCCACAGGTAGACGTACTTATCAATTTGGCGTTCGGGCAATGTGAATTTCCTCCTCGTTTTCAGGTCAAGCCTCCAGCCTGTGAACTGCGTTGACAGGAGGCATCCTATATTGGCAAAGAGGCTTTGATGTTTGCTAAGGGATAAAAAAGACAAGAAGAGGAACTTGGAGTCGTAGAAATACCAGAGAATGTGTCCAGCCTTCTAGTCCTGCTCTTGGGTCCATCTCAACTTTGCATTCTTTAGGTGACATCAGAAAGCAAGAGGATTGTTGTATGTTGCTCAGTGTCACTGTTAAGTTCCGTCTCCTCTGGATCCTAATTTAATGTACTTCCACGGAAGCACACAACCAGGCTCCTGTGAGCCTTCCTGTGTTACTTGTCTTTTAAAATTAAGCAGCTTTCGTAGATACTTCTACCCCAGTTGCATGACAATTGGTTTTATTTTGATCCATACGATTATTACTTACTACCGTCTACTGGCCACTCTGGGAGTCCCTGTGATGAGTAGTTAGCGTTTATAAGGGGCTGCCTCGTTCACCGTACACAGCACTTTGGTGCAATATTGATGAACTCCCGGGAAGGGACAGGATACAGCTTGAAAGGAGGTGAGGGTTTGTTGATACCCCCTAGATCCCTCTCATACCAGGCCTTGCCACAGGATAGGGTCACATCTGTTTGTCATCTTGTTCCATGTGCTTGCATTGTGATGTCTTGGCCAGGATCTGTCTGAATGTGTGCCTTAGACACCAGGGACTTGCGGGGACAAGGGAACTTGTTGAAATAAGGTCAAACAAGGGGAAGAGATGGGCAGTGAAAGTTAAGTCCCTTTGGTTCTTGGTTTTTGAAGAAAGAATGTGTGTGTGTGTGTGTGTGTGTGTGTGTGTGTATGTGTGTGTGTGTGTGTGTGTGTGTATATAGAACTTTAAAATATCCAAGTGTGTTTCACACATATTATTTCTCTTATTGCTTGCAATAGCTCTTGGAGATGTTCATGGCAGGCACAGTAATGGTGGCAGGTCCTATGGTGTGGTCAAAGTTTCTTGATTTTAAATTCTGGATCTGACCACCCATAGATAATACTGGGAAAAATTGTTTCAACTGTCAGAGCCTCTGTTTTTTCTAGTTCTTAGATGACTTAAGAATGTTTCTGCTCTCATGTGCAGATGAAGTTCCGTGCATAATATCAAGTGCATGCAGTTGGAAGACTGCTCATTAAATCACACCTTCTCTAAGCTTATCTGAGAAAGCAAATTAAAATGAGACTGGAAAGACCAAGGTTTCCAGGAGTCACATGGTTGTCGAATTTCTGCCCTAGGAACACAGTTCACACCCTCGAGTTTTCCTGTTTCCTTCAGGTCTTTCCCAGTGAAACCCTGCCACCTCTCTAGTAGAACTTGGGGCAGGAATGTGTCTTCATTCTTGGATTGACCTTATCTGGCTAGTAATTTCAGGTCACAACTTGCTTATTTCTTTTTCTAAGAGAACAGTTCTTCAACATGGCTCTGTAGAGTCTGTAGAGTGCATGCTGTTGCTAAGATGGCATTCCCTTCTTATGGGTGCATTTTCAGACACTAAGAGAAAAAATACCCCAAAGACACAGAAATAGTGCTTATGGCAGGTTGACCTCCCTGTTCTGGGTGGCTTCTTCCTCCTGCCTTCCTGTGATTAGTCGGTTGCCATCATGACGATTAAAGTTGATGTGCCCAAAGTGGTCCAGTGATCTCTGGTTCTCTCTGCACTTCCTGGAACAGACTGGGATGGAGAGAACATGTAATGGTTAATCTCTATTGTCAACTTGACAGAACACAGAGTCACTTAGGAGTTGTGAGACATGCTTTGGTGTATGTGGTAGGGAGGGGATTTCCAGAGAGGAGTAATTCTGAGTGGGGGACCCCCACCCTGAATACAGACAATATCTCACGAGATGGAGACTTAGACAGAATAAAAGAATAAAAGAAAACATCAGCAGAAGGGTTGCTTCTCTCTCTCTCTCTCTCTCTCTCTCTCTCTCTCTCTCTCTCTCTCTCTCTCTGTGTGTGTGTGTGTGTGTGTGTGTCCTTGTTAGCCATGATGTAAACAACAACCCTGTGTAACAAGCTTCTACCCCAGTGATGATTTGTCTTAGAGTGCAGGCCCCAAGCAACCACAGAGTACACCTTTTCAACCAAAATTAACCCTCCTCCATTGAGGATTCCATGTTAGGTACCTTGGTTGCAAGGGCAAAAGACTAACTATAAAGTATGCAAAAGCAGCATTTGGGGGGAACCAATCCTGACTATTACCAGTAACAGTCCTTGTAGGAGCTGATGCCTCCAGGCACATAGAGGAAAATGAACAAAGTTGGTGAAGATATTTGTCTATGGAGATTCTTCCTGAGTCAGGCTTCTCTCCTTTATAGCTAACAGGCAGGCCTATTAACTCACTTCTAGGAGAAATGTTTAGCCATTTGGGAAGAGATCAATGTCTGCTCTTGCCCCATAGTAGATGCTTAGCATTATCTTACCTGGTATTGTTAGGAAAGCAGAGCGTAGGTAGAAGAATTCAAAGGATGGGGCTGAGCGAAAATAAAAAGGTCATCTTCAGCATACACATGGATTCATTTGTTGCTCAACTTTTTCAGGCCTTCGCTGGTGGCGCAGATGTATGATCCAGTGAGTCATTGTTGCCTTGCTTGTGACATATTAAAGAGAGCCACCTACTGTGCTCTGTGCCCATTCGGGAAAGTGTTCTGTAGGGGAAAAAAAACCATCATGGGAGAACAAGAGGGTTACAGAACACTTGGTATTCTGTATTCTGGAGGACGGACGCAGGTTTGCTACTCCTTTGCTCATTGACTTGTCCTGGAGAATGTGTGATCCCTTAGGATGGAGTGGTTGGCAGAGTTTATCAACCATGAGTTCTAGACTCTGGCTGGTACCTGAAGCAAGTGATTCTTAGGGACTTCTCTGTCTCTGTTTCTGTCTCTGTCTCTGTCTCTCTCTCTCTCTCTCTCTCTCTCTCTCTCTCTCTCTCTCTCTCTCTCTCTTTCCCCCTTCCCTCCCCCTCCTCCTCCCTTTTCATTTTACTTCATTTCTTCTACTTATTTATTTGTTTGCATACCTTTTGTGATGGAGACTCATATAGTCCAGGCTGGTCTAAAATTTGCTGTGTAGCCAACAGTGACCTTTGGATTTCTGATCACCTTCTTGCTATCCCCACAACCCCAGCATATTTTTTTTCGGGGAAATATACTAATTTTTCTGTTCCCAGCTTCTTCCATGCATCAATCTGATAAATCACTTTCAATATTTAACACCTGTCTTTCATACACCTCTGCTGAAGCTTATACAGAGCGTTCTCCCCACACTCTAACCCCTGAGATGATTCTGTGTGTTCTGTCCCGACGACACTGAGGCTCATGGCCCATGAAAAATCTAGTAATGCTTCTGAGGCCCATCATTTCATTTCACCTCAGAGCTAGGAAATACTTGAATTTTCCTGACTGGACCAGAGTTGAATAACAGTACTTTGACCTGTGGCCCGTCCCATCTACACACAGCACACTATAATCCTGCTGTTACGTTGTCCATTTGCTGCGTACATGTGAGAGAAGTGTGTAGACACTCTCCAAGGTTACTTTGCCGTGTCACATTGATGCTGTCTTTAGACTCAGTTCAAGTCTCAAATTCTATAATCATTTAGTGTTTTAAATTTGACTTAGTTTCTTTTCCTTCTCTTTTTTCTCCTTCTCTTTCTTCTCTTTCTCTTTCTCTTTCTCTTTCTCCTTCTCTTACTCCTCCTCCTTTTCCTCCTCCCCCGTCCTCCTCCTCCTCTTTTTAATGTTATTTTTACAAATATCACATAATGAGGGAAAAGAAACTAAAGAGAAAATACTCTTGTTTGATGCTCAAACTTTTCCTATGGGGAGTACAAGAAAAATAAGCATGAATTTTGCCTTTTCACACAACATGTCTATCAATCACCTATGAACTCTATGTCCATCTTATTTATCATCCATCTGTCTTCCGTTTCTACATACCTACCATCAGCTGTGTATCCATCCATTTATCTAAAACTGCATTGCTTTTTCAAAGGAAGGAAAAAATGTAGAGAAGCTGCAGATTAGCCCAAGCTTATACAGGCTGGAGAGGTCAGAACATACTACAGTAGAAGGTCTTTGGTCTACTTTACTATATTTATTGGATCTTGTATTATTGGATCTGAAGGCCCATATAGCTGTTTTCTTAATGTTTCCCCTATTGTGTCCTTAGCTGTAGTCTTGCTACTTTACTGTCTTTTTTCCTTCTAAATCCGTTCCCATTGCCATCCAGTTCATGAAACCCCACTTAAGTGCTCATAAGACCTTGAGTATGTACTTTTATATTTAAATTTGTGGGCTAATTACTTATAGCTTTGCCTTGTTCCTCGATCAATACTTACTGTGTCCTGTGCGTAGGACAATGTCTTGTCCAAACAAGAGATAAACTGAATGACTGACAGGTCAATAGGAGATGCTATAGGCCCATAATTAGCTTCCTTCTACTCCATCACTAAAAAAAAAAAACTTGCTTATTTTAAAGGGTGTTTCTATGGGACAAATCACTTTACTTTTTAAAGATAGTGTTGTTATAATAGAAGTGATAAAGAGTCACAGACTCCAAGAAGTGTGGTCATAACTACCTCAGGGGTGGGAAGCATATTGCATTTCTTTCTAATAAAGGATATTTTTCAGCAAACAGTGAAGAAGTATAGTCTTGCTTGTCCTGACCACAAGGGTAGTGTCAAGTGTCACAAACACATCACCTGGGTGCCAGAAGTTCCTGTGGAGGTGGGCCACTGCAGTGAGCTTGGATCTTATGATTTCTAAAGCTGGTGGTGAGGAATCCATCTCCCATAATTCTTCAATGTTATTGGCCTCAGGTGAACCTAAGGACAGGCAATCCCTTTGTTCCAACTTCTACCCAGCAGGTGCTTCTCCATTCTTCCTGAGTGGCACCTGTCAGGTGTCCTTAGGACTTTGCTCCTTCTTTAGTCTCCCAGTCAATTTCAAAATGAACAGAAGAGAGAAGGAAGCATTTTATAAATTCAGGTAGCCGAAGATGTTCTTTTCAACGACAGCAAAAATCCTTTAAGCCAGTTATTGTTGGGAGCTATTGTGACTTAAATTGTGACTCTGTGGCACAGGTGGCGTAGACATCAGATGACCTTTTCAGAATTGACTTTGGAGAGGTTATTTGCTCTGCCTCTGCCTGATTATCACTATCATTTCTACAATAGGATAATAAAACCCACCCATATTGCTGTGTGTTTGGTAGATGTCAGTCATATGCCATGATTTGTTAAAGGCCTGGTGCATGGGCGCATTGGCCTGTGTGATGATTAACAGCAGTGATATTTCCCTGGCGTGTCTATGCAGATACATAATAAGACAGCAAAAGATGCTCTGTGTTTAAATACCAACAGTTTTTGTTTATATATTTCATTTCGGTGTGTAGGAATGTTTATTATGATGTTCATAGATGCACATAGACATAAAATTATTGTTTTGTAAGACTGGATCAGATATTGTCAGCATGTTTGATCCCCAGTCTTAAAAAGACAAAACATTTGATAAGGCCTTTGAGTGCAGTGAACATTTGAGCAGAGACTTGAATCATCTTCTTTTCTTTTTCTTTCTTTTTTTATTAGATACTCTGTATTTACATTTGAGATGTTATCCCTTTACCCGGCCCTGCTCCCATCCCCCTTCTTGCTCCATTTGCCTTCACAAAAGTACACTCCCTTCTGATCCCCCTCTCCAACCCATTGTTTGGGCATTCCCTTACACTGGGAAAACTATCCTCTCTGGAACAAAGGTCTCTTCTCACATTGATGCCAAACACTGCTATCTTCAGCTACATAAGCAACTGGATCAATAGGTCTCTCAAAGTACACACAGAGTTTGGTGTTTTACTCCATGGGAGTTTTGGAGGGTTTGTTTGGTTGATAATGTTGTTATCTTCCCTTGAGGTTGCAACCCCTTTTCAGCTCCTTAGGTCCTTCCTTTAGCAACCTCATTGGGATCCCCGAGTTCAGACTAATGGTTAGCTGCAAGCATGCTCAGCTGTATCTATATGACTCCAGGAAAAAAAAAAAAAACAGACGTTCTTTCCAACTCTTAATGCACAACCAACAGCATGTTCTCCCCAAACCTCAGCCACTAGCATGCCAGCCTGGCGTGGATCTCTTTTCTAGGCCTGTTGCTTGAAACTGAAGAACGTGGATGTAGATCGAACTCTCTCTTAAGTAGCTGATTCGAATCTGTGTCTGGAAAGTGTGGGGCAGAGTGTGCAAGGCTGAGAGCAGAGCTTCATTCTTTCCACAAAGATGCCTGCACACCATAGTCTGTGAGGCTTCAAGGCTGCAGACTCTTGGCAGGCTATCGACCTCAGGGAGAGTCATGGCGCTACAGATCTGTAAAGGTACCTCTGTGTCTGAGGGAATATGGATTCACATTAGTTTTCTGACTGCCGACTCCTCCATGCTGTGAAATCCAGGTTTGCAGATGGGAAGAGAAAGGAGTCAGCTGAGCTAGCCGCATATATACATTTGCTGTTTTGGAAGCAAAAATAGAGCCTTAAAAATATAAAGCAAAGTGTATCACCATAATATTTTATAATATATATAATCCTGTATAATTCTATATTATATGTGTATAAATAATATAATAGACAT
Source organism: Micromys minutus (assembly GCF_963924665.1). Taxonomy (NCBI): domain Eukaryota; kingdom Metazoa; phylum Chordata; class Mammalia; order Rodentia; family Muridae; genus Micromys; species Micromys minutus. The sequence goes on along the minus strand of NC_137976.1, from coordinate 65,739,959 downwards.
TTTATGTTACATTATATATTTATAGTACAAATATTAAATATATGCATAATTACACAATCTATGGCTTCTGTTTTGATTCTGGAATTATAAATGTACATTTTTGAAGCTTTTCAAAATTGTTCATGGGCGAATCAGTTCTTATTAAAATAAAGTTCATTTAATTTCTGGAAATGGGCTAGATTCTAGAATGACAGGCCACACAGAGCAACACTCCTAGGAAAGTTTGACTTTAGTTTTCTAATTGCAGATGGAGACAGGACTTGAAGTGAAACAGTTGTGAAAAAGTTTGAGGCGTTGGATCCAGGATAAGATTGAAGTCTTCGATCCTGTATGCGTAGCCTGCTAGACTTAGTTCTCTTTTCTATAGATTTATCGTCAGCATATTCCATGTATCCCCGAGGTGTGTCTGTCAAATTTCCACACATTAGTTAATCACTGTATTTATTGAGTCTGCTGTTTATTTTGATCCAGCCCCACTTGAAAGTAAAATATACATGGGCAGGGACATGTGTTTACTGTCACACTGTAGGAGGCTTGAAATATGTCTAGAGATGTTTTCCAGTCGTGAGTCAATGATGAACAAGCAAGCATATGAGTAGATGCCTGTGTGATTATTTGTCCCCGAGGAGTGGAAAGAAATATCGAGAACTAGATAAGAAAATATGTAGTATATGTGTATATGTAATAATGAAACAATTTAATGTATATATACAAACATAGATATATATTTACACATATAAACATTCACATATATGTTTGTGTATATATGTATGTATATATGTATCTATGTTATATATATGTTATATATACATCTATTGTATTTGTGTTTGTGTGTGCATGTACACATGAATATAGGTAAATGTGCTGAGGATCTTATTTAGAATCCTTAATGATGACATATGATATATGTGTCTGTGTATGTATATATAAATACAAACCTGATAAACCATATCTTTCTTATTAGATATTCTGTATTTACATTTGAGATGTTATCCATTTACCCTGCCCCACTCCTATCCTCACTCCCCTTCCGTTTGTCTTCACAAAGATGCACTTCCTCCTGATCACCAGCCATATTTTTTTGACTTGTTGAAATCTGCCACTGCAAACAGAGGCATTGAATACTTTTTTGTTTGAATGCAATAGTATAGGCTTGGGAGGAAGATTAAAAAACTCTATCTATCTATCTATCTATCTATCTATCTATCTATTAATCTATTTATCTATAATCTATCTATCATCTCTGATCTATTTACCTACTTATCTACCTATCATCTCTATCTATCTATCTATCTATCTATCTATCTATCTATCTATCTATGAAGATTTGATAGAGAGGCAAGTAGATTACAAGAGAAGAAAGCAGAACAAGATGAATGAGGACAGTTTTAAATGAGGTACTCAGAGAAGGCTGTGATGGAGACAGGATAAACTGGAGGTCATTGCTCAAGTGAGGGCTGGGTTAGGGAGACTTTTGGAAATAAAGTTCTATGGTAAACAGGGATAAGAATAGGGATGCCCTGCAGCAGCAGTAAGGAGCCTGGATATCCCCTGAATGGCTATGGAATGTCAACACAGAGTAGGGTAGGAGGTTAGCAGGGAATGAAGCCAAGCAAGTTATACACCTGATACGCTGATATGCCAGCCTGACATGGTACAAGGTACTGTGAGCAGATGGGAAAAACAATGTTGTTCTAGAGAAGGAGTCTAGTTCTCATTAGAACATCTTAAAAGAAAAAAATAGGTAAAATAGGCAAAGCTGGGTTCTTTTGATTTTCCTCCAATAAATCTATCTCCTTTCCAAATGCATTAAGTAATGGAAGGAAACACATGCATGTTGCTCAATTCAATTCAGCTGAGAATTTTACAGTTCTGTGTAGGAGTTTTATGTAAGCAGTTCTCCAAAACATTGAGGCTAGGATCATTTCCTTGTAAATCTTCAGCTACCAGTTTTTGGCCCCTGCTGCGCTGAAGAGTGTGGATATGTAATTCCACATAAGATGAGTCTCTTTCCACTGACTCCATGAGTATAAACACTTCCTGCCCTGTCTACAAGTGGCTTGCATGGGGGCCTTATGGGCCTGTACGTATACAGTCTCATTAATGCATCTTAATATGAGTTTCAAATAGCTTGGCAATACATGTTAGGCACTGTTTCACATGATTTATAAATATTCATTTTTTAAAAGCTTAGGATTACTCTATGAGGTGGGTGTAGTTAGAGTCGGCATTCTGCAGAAGAGGAAATGAAGGCCCAAACTTGTAGAATTGGTCACTGGTCGAGCCTGTACAATGACCCTATTCCTTATTTTGTAAGAGATGACCCTAATATTTATTCATTTTCTTTCGTCCCACCTATTTCTTGTTGCTTAATTTAAGAGAAGTAGTTGAATACGTGTGTTTAATTTAGGAATCGATATGTGGTCTGTTCTTGGAGATTCCGTTTCTTCATTAGCATTTAGTGATAAAAACCTGGGCTTTGGACTGAGATAGTCTGGATCAGCACCCTGGGATTGGTAAAATTATTTCGCCTCTCTAAGTGTGCTTTCTCATCTGTGTTCTTGGCCATTTTGGAGATTAAATAAAATATACATTATGAAGTACTTCGCTTAGTGCCTGGTATGTAATTAGTTCTCAGTCCATTTTTGCTATTTTTATTGTGTTTTGGACTGAAATAACACGCATGTGCTTATGTATACAGAGAATTTTTCAGTTGGGCTTGTTTTAATTGCTCCCCTTCAAAAATTAGAGCCAAAGATCCGCTCATAATCACTGATGTTAATTTTGTTGGAGGGCCTATTCTGGCATCTTACTCAGAGCAAACATGGCCTTGTGGATTCTGAAAGTCCATGTTATTAGAAGAACATCCAGGTTCTCGGGTTGCATGGGAGCAAAAGATGCTCTGAGACCTTTAGCCTTTGCTTCCAATCCCACCTCTCCTTCTCCAGACTAGTCCTCCCTGGAAAGTTATTTTCTATTCTAGAATGACTGCAGGGAATCTTGAGTCATAAGGGGAAAAAAAGCAGTGTAAGTCCAAGACTTTTCTGCAGGTAACACTTATGGAGGTCAGTTTATGGAACTGCAAATGTAGAGCCTAAGGCTGGTCCAAGGTCTTTGTGTAGGAGCTGTGATTTGTATTCATGACACTCTTTAACCACTGCTGCAAATCCTTTAAATCTTATTTATAAACCTAAGTTAGAAATTAACTAACTAACTAACTAACTAACTAACTAACTAACTAATTAACTAACTAACAATAATAACCAAAACAACAGCAACAGATCATTGCTCTTGTTTCCTTCATGCATACATTATGGGCTATAATGATGAATAAAATCAGATATCTCTTATATTTAATTTGCTTTATTTTTTTTAAAGACAAACTGTGCTGACTGGGGAGCCCTCCCTGTAATAAAGGCTGATATTTGACAGAGAGATGGGACAAAGCTTAGTCAGGAAGGTTTTCATTGCTTGGCAGTGTGTGTGCTTGCGAAGCAGCTCGTGTCGGGAGCCCAGTGCTGTGACATAGAGGCATTTAAGTCTTTGTTAGAAGCTGGGGTGCTGCCTGTTTTCATGCAGCTCAGTTGAGTTGCTATAAGAGGATGCCTAACACTGAAGAGTGGACGAAAAAACAAGAGGTTCGTTTCTGCGGCTTCTACCAGCTCGGAAGCCCACGGCAGAGTGACCATGTCTGGAAAACCATCATGTTGTATGACCTAGAGACAGATGACAGAACGGCCAGATGGTGTTTCTGCACGTAAGAGAAAAGGAAGCTGGACTCGAATTTCTACCAGTTCACTTCCCTGATAACATATGCATTCCCAGCAGCGTGGCATTAACGTGTTCAGGAGTGCAGAGAGAGCTCTTCCTGGTTCATCACCATCTAAATCGACACTGCTACACTGGGAGTTAAATTTCGAACTCTCTGGATTTAGGAAACGTATTTGAACCATAGCATGTGCAATCTCTACGTTGCTGCTCTTATGAAATGATTCAAAGGAGAAGTTTCTGTCCTTTCATATGTAGTGAACCAAGTTTGATGATTTTTTTTTGAGGAAAAATCCACACACAGAGACACACACACACAGAAACACTGATACACAGACACACACAAACAGACACACATGCGGTGGAGGATCCAATTATGTGCAAAAGATAATAAATGGGCACAAAGGAGGACGGCAGGGGCTTGATAAAAGTCTCTAACCAAGGACTTTTATCCTTGGTGAAAGAATTGGTAGAAGAGGCTGTGCCAAGTACTGGTAAAGAAAAGCTAGTGGTGAAGAGGAAAGAGGTGTGGAAGCCATGGTGACAAATTGCAGCCCTTTATTCTCTCTCTAGTGTCTTAATAATCAGTTACCCACAGAAGGGGCTGGCGTCCACACTCTTGCAGGGTCATACCTGCCTGGCCCCAGATTCGAAGGGTCAGATCTTGCAGGCATTGGGTGAACAGTTCTTGTGGTTTCCATATAGGAAGTGAGCCAGCAGTGACCAGTGAGTGGTGTGATCAGCTGTGCTGCTCCAAAGGCATCACGGCATCGTTCCAGGCTGCCGTGGGACACTGCCTATTGTGAACCATGACTGTATCACCAACTATAATGATATAGCTATAAAGTGACATCAACTATAAATACATAGCTAGATACCTTCTTCAAAAGACCAGGAGGATGTTTTTTCTCCCACATGTGAAAAGCAGAAGTCTACACATAGTGAAGTATTGGCTTAATTGGGACCGTGGTATTATCAGCTTGAGAGGACAGACCCCATAAAGAAAGTTGCTTCTTTGCATCAGTTAGCCAATGTGCTTTTGTCTTTCCTAAATGGCAAAAGGAGCATTTTCTGATGCATAGCCAAGAGCCTAGCAATTTACAGAATGCTTGTGCGTCTATTATACCACTTGACTTGATCACAGCTCTGTCAGGTCAGTTTGTTCTCATTTGGACAGGAGAATACTGTAACTCAGAGACTGAAATGACGATCAAGTGGCCACTCAGCCCTTGATAATTGCATCAGATTTGTTGGAGTTCTGCATGTTCCATGAGTGTCTCTCATTGCAAACCCTTCCATCTCTCAGCATCACTGACCAACGGCATTGTTGGAACACATCTTTGGTTATCCTGTGTCCCTGTTCTAAATAGTATTTAGGAATGGTCTCTTTTAAGGTACCACCCCACTGAAACAGCAGGTTTCTACTAAGCTGAGTGGTACTGCTCTTTAGCCCCTCTTGTAGCATTTTGAAAGTTTCCATCAGAGGCCTGGTAAAGGGGAAAGTGTCTTTTACAAAAATATAACCGAGCAAGTGCTCAGATGCCCTGGTACGCACACCCTCCACTGAGGCATTTCCTAAGTTTTCCCAGTCAGCACTTCTAGGACCCACTCTTGAAGATTTACAATTTATAATTGCTGGCTTCCTACCTGTCAAGATGCAGCTGAACTTACTCGCTTGCCTTGACTCATTTAAAACAGAACATCCATAGCCACAGTATCAAGAAGGGAGAGATTAGATGACCTAGGATCACCAGTGCAGAGAACTCTAGTGCAAGAACATTTGAGGTGCCTATACAGTCCTCTCTTTCTGTAGCCAATGACAGAAGCCTGGGACTTTAGGGAAGTGGAGGAAGTGTACAAACAGCAGGCTTGCACACATGGCCTTGTGTGGAGTAGATCTCAGGGAATACTAGCTTGCGGGGATCGAAAGACTAAATGTCTGGCTTTGCAAATAAGCTACTGAGGAACATGCCCTGTTTAGAATCAGCCAAACCTATTTATAACTAGCCTTCCAAGGTCTGGCACAGGTATTCACAGTGCAGTGTGCTCTTTCTCTTGACTCTGTGTTCATATCAGTCTCACAGTCCCACCATTGCACATGGGTTTCCAACTCCTTATATTTATTACAGTTTCAGAAAATATGGAGGAGAATCAAAGGTCAGCCTCCTAATAATAATATGAAAAAAATAATAGCAGTAGCTAGTGACTAAGTGCTGATCCTGTGCCAAGTGCTAAGTGAGCTATATATACTCACGCGTGAACACACACACACACACACACACACACACACACACACACACTCGAGCACATGCACATGCACACCAACCCCACAATGATACACTTTCCTGACTGTTCATCTTGCTTAGACTGAGGCTTAGCCTGGCTATGTAGCTTGCATGGTATGGAAGTAGACACTGGCTCTGTGTGACACTAAAGTCTGTCTTGAACCTTGCTGCAGGGTGCTAAGCCTTACCCCGCATCTCCAGGCTCGACCATAGCTTCTTTCCATGCACACCTGCGCTTTTTGTAACAGAGACATAGTTAATAAGCTGATGTGTCTGACAGTTTCCTAAAAATTCACAGTGGGCTGAGCCAGCCCCATTGGCCCTTAGCACTTCTGGCCTCTGACTGCTTTCTTCTCCTCTTTATCAGTTTTCTTTAAGACTCCAACCCCATGGCAGATACCTTAATGGATTGCTGGCATTTTCAATGAATTTTCATGTCCTGGGAATGTTTTTTCACCCTCAGGGTTAGAGAGGCAGAGTGGAGAACTAACCTGCTTCCTCTAGTTTGGAACGTGAGCTTTGTGGGGATACGGAAATTCTGCATTGACAGCTGGATCCAGATGTTTCTGTTGAAGAGGGTCACTTGTTTGACCTTACTGCAGCGATCTCAGGGTAGTTACACACATCCACACAATGACAAAAGACCAGAAACTAGCTTCATATATTAACACTTCATTATAGAGCAGGCCATGTGAAAATGAGGTCTGTAATGGCTTCTCTATCACAACAGATGTTTAAAGAGAGCCTTAAACAGCAACTTGGCAAAGACTTTAGAGGAAAATTTGAATATTGGGGGAAAAAACAAAAGAGTCGGAATCAAAATGACATTTAAGTGTCTTTCCGGGCTGGAGAGTCTGTCTTGAATTCACTAAGAAACTTATATTGGGAATAAAGGTTTCCCCTTGTTATAATTAATACCAACTAGAGATGCCTTTCCTTTCCTCCCCCGCTGGGCTGTCCTCTGCGGAACAACTACTCAATTTAAGAAGGGGACTTAGGATGAGGAAGGATGCTGCTCCTTCCCACTTGGCTGCACAGCCTCTCAGAATGGAGGACTTGTGTCTGGGCCTGGCACAGTTCCTTCAGCCAGCCCCCCGCCCCATCAGCCTAGTCCTGTCTGTGACCAGAGCACCACGTGGGCAGTGCACATCCGTGTAGAAAAGCCACCCACTGGCTGCCAGGCTCTGGACTTTCTTTCTTTCCTTTTGGACTTTTTATTCTTGAATACAGCCTTGCCTAGGGCAAAGCCCTTGAAGGAATGGTGACACACCCAGAAACAAGTTCCAATCAGACCAGACAAGCGCCCTCTGGAAAAAAAAAAAAAAAAATCCCCCCCCCTTCGCAGCTGGCAAGAGATGAAAACGTGTCTTTCAGAGAGGTTTCCTCTTCTTGCCATTTCAAAGACAAGCTGCTAGCAGCCCAGGGTGTCAGGGATGCAGCCATCATCCCCACCGTGTTTGCTTTCAGCCTTTTCAGTTGCTTTATCACAGGGTGCAAAGCTCTGCTGCTCAAAAATGATAATCCCCTAATGCCAGAATTCAGGCAGTTTATTCACTCTCGGAGAAGAAATACTTCCCTGCGAGTTGAATGGTCAGTTCTTCTGAGTTACATAAGGCTATCTTGGCCTGTCATACTTACAGATGCCTCACAACCCACTTCAACTTCATCAGATGAGACAGACCATCCTCTCAGGATGTTTTGTTCAAGCCTATCGCGCTGGGATATCTCAAAGCTATGAAAGTCTATCCCTTATCAGGGAGCCTCTGTGTGCTTAGATATCTTCGGTCAGGTCGGTCTAACTGCTGCCAAGAAATAAAAACATTACAAACTTGCTAGCTGCGAGAACTCCACGGGGATCTGTTCTGAGCTGCCTGTAGGAAGTTTGGCCAAGATTTCCCATGTGCGCCATAAATCTTAACTGTGTGATGGGACAGAAAGGCAGCTCCAGCTTCTTCAGCAGCTTCCTTATTGGGATCCCGGAAGCTGTCTCCTTTTTTCAAATGCAGGACACTTGCTTGTTTAGAAATAAATCTTTCTTGGCATCTAGATAGCATGTTATTTTTAGGGGACGTTTCACGGAGTTTGAAGGAAGCACGGTTCCATCATCTGAGAAAGGCCTGAACTGAGACCCAAATGACATCCTCACATTTCTACTGGAAATTTATCGGTATCCTGAAAGGCGTCTTACCTGTCTCGCCTTCTGTGTCTCAACAATGTTTCTAATGACATTATTGACTTCTGAGGTCCTTACTGATTTCCCAGGGTCTATCTTGGTAGATAAGAAGGGTCAGAGAATGAAACAAAATAACAGCAAATTACAGGCTGCAAGCTTGGGAACAGGAGAGCACTGTTCTAAGTAATTCTCAGAAAGCCTTTGTTGTAACAGAGGACCTGTAAGGACATCCGGTCAGCATTGCCTGTCACAAGGATAGCCCCATTTACCTTCTCCATCTGCTGACAGCCAGTTGGAAATAGGACTGAAGAGTCTCTGGGAACCTTAAAACACCATTATGTTCGGTTTGGGCATTTATAAAACAAAACCCTTGAGGTCCCTGTCTAGTGTTACTCAGAGCTAGGATCCTAAGTTCCCTGTCTCCTTAGCAATGTAAATTCATACACACTACCTTTAATTAATTAGAATGACCATGACTTAGGAAAAAAGTGAGGCTCTTTTTTTTTTTTTTTTTTTTTTAAGTTGTTTGATGCTGAATAATGCAAGTTGCTGGCCAGAAGAATCTGCTAGCAAGATCTGCTCATTTCATAGTTGTAGACAGTTTCTTTTCCATCACAAATATATAGGAAATATTTTCCTCTGTTGTGCATTGTGAATGCAGAAGTCAGCAGATGTGTCTTTCTGTCTTTTGGGTTTGCCTTCATCAGAAAAACGAAGCACCATGACTCAGACTTAGCTCCTCCCCAGAACTAATCACATTCTTATTTCTGATCACAATGAGGAATTAAAAAGTAAATTCAAGTTTTCTGTGAACCAAGGCTGTGTGCCTTTTGGGTTGTATGATGGTAAGGGAAGCGGAGCTTCAGTCTCTGCCTACTAATTTTGGGGTCCTGGGATAGCATCAAATAGTGGCATTAGATCCATGTGCCTTGTGATTTACTTCTGGTTGTTTCAAGCCACTCACTGTTTAGGATCAATCTGGTGAGTTCAGTCTTTTGTCCTCCTGTCCTTTGTTGCAGCTAGTTGACAATATCTACTTTGGGTCACCTGTGGTTTGGGAACTTTTTCCATCCAGACGGGGAGTGTTTTCCTAAAGTGTGTTCTGTGCTCTACTGCAGCCTTACAGCAAGCCTCCCGGGAAACCATGTGTTTGTTGATACTTCTGATTCATAATTTCGATCACCCGTATTTTTCACATTGCACTTAATATCCCAGGACCCATCAACACATATAAAACCCTAACAAGAAATGGCCATAGTCACTTACATCATTGGCTCTCTTTGTTTTTTCCTTTTTATCTGTTAAAATTATTTTTATGTATGTGTAGCATATGTATATATATGCACATATGTGTGTGAGTGGTGTTTGCACAGGTACACATACCTGGAGTTTCCAGAGGAAGATATTCCTTAGACAAGGCTTCTTGCTGAACCTGGCACTTGCCCCTTTTAGTGAAGCTGATATCCAGCGTGCCTCAGCAACCCTCCTCCAACTCCTATCCTCTAGCTCTGGGGTTCCAGACAGAAGAGACCATGCCAAGTCTGGCTTTTACATATGAATGCTGGTGGCTGTACAAACTCAGGATTTCATACTTGTGCAGCACGTGTGGTCTTTCCTTAGCGCTTAATTCTTCTGCACTTGCTCATTGAGCCATCCCCCAAGCTGTTTCTTTGTAAATAGGTTGGCTTTCCTTGGGAACCTGTCTATTTGTAAATGTCTTTTCATTAGTTTGCTCCTTGTCTGCTTTGGCAGGGGAGCCCAGATAACTAAGTTAGAATGAGAAGAAGAGAAGCCATACTGGGCAAAAAGCTGATTCTTTTATTTATATATATTTTTTCACATTGTTGCATTCTACTTGTTGGCTAAAGGTTGGTGTGCCTATTTGTTGGTTATTGGGCACTGATAAATGATACCCTGCAGCCAATGTTCCTGCCTGGGTGTGTGTGGGGTGGCAACTCATGGATGTCATTTCGTGGGTCTTTCTTTCCTTTTCATTCACATGTGACCATCCTTGGCCAACAGGCTCATTTCAGCTACTTAGAGTGCGACATCGTAGAATGCTATTAGTGTTTTTGTTTTAGAAGAAAATGAACCTCAGTGTGGCATGTATAAAAGGGGTATGTATTTAAAAAATAAGACGAATCAAACTGCTGTTAATGGGGAAATTATTGAAGTAGACTGTGGTGTAGCTAGGCAGTCTAATCCCACATGGTGATTAAAAGGAATAAAACACAGTTCCATGAACTGGTCTGGAAAAACATGATTGGTGATTTGTTAAGTAAAAGAGGCAAATTTGGATCCATGCACAATTTCTTTTCTAGAAAAAGGAAACAGCAAGGGTGAAAATGGAAGACTGTGGCTCTGCTAGTTACTCTCAGAGGCAGAACTGGTGAACCCTCAAAGCAGAGACTGGGATATGGAAGGAAGTATTCAAACCCAATTGAAAAAATCAGGAAATAGGCACAAACTCCTCCAACATCATCCTGAATGTTTAAAAACAGGCAACAAGGTTGGAAATGTATTCCAGTGAATCAGTGAATACAATACATATATACATATATATATGTGTGTATGTGTATATATATGTATACCTATATACCTCTCTATTCTCCTATTAACTTTATACAATAGTTGCTCTGTCGAATATTTGTCTGTCTGCCTATCATCTATCTATCTATCTATCTATCTATCTATCTATCTATCCATCCATCCATCCATCCATCCATCCATCATCTATCTATCTATCTATCTATCTATCTATCTATCCATCCATCCATCCATCCATCCATCCATCCATCTATCTATCTATCTATCTATCATCTATCTATCATCTATCTGTGACCATGTTTGTATGTTGTACTGCCTGCAGACCTATTTACTTGCAGGAGGAAATAACCCGTGTCTCATTTCTAAGGCAGTGTTATCTCCTACCCCAGAGCCAGTGTTATGTTTAAAGAATTCGCTGGTTTGGACAGACACATAAAGAAGTATTGACAGAGAATTTGTTAGATGCCTCTTCTTGAGCTACCTTTTCTCTCTTACCACTAACAGAACTGGTAGATAACACACAGTCAACTTGTCTTTTAGGCTCTGCCTTATTTTGAGCTTCCTGGGCATCCTGTTTCATCTCTGCCTCCTGACGCTCAGTCTTAACCCTTCTTCATTCCAATCCACGTAGGCAGCTGTGCCAAACACCATGCGTTCCTATGGCTTCATTTTTATTTGTTTGTTTGTGATATTGTACCATGAAACATTCCACAAATGATCAGGATATAAGAATAAATATAAATTATTTGCTCTTTCATTGAGTGACTGCTTGATTTTGGGACACTCAGAAAGGACATTGCGAAGGGCTTGGGGAAGTATGCATATACTTCCTATTTTGGTCATAAATAACTAATCTGAAGAAACTGTTCATTTTAGATTAGGTTGTAATGAACAGAAAATAAAAAAGTTATCTAGGTTTATGTGGAAGACGTTCTACCTCGCATAATTCAGTTTAACTACTGGGATGTGCCAATCTTGTTGCCTGCCAGAGTTTCCTTCCACTACCTGCAGAGTCAAAGCCACATAAGAAGGCTCTGTGTCCTCCCCATTCCCAGCATACCTCTCTAGTTTTGTTCCTGAGCTTCTTTGTCTATTCCTTTGCAGGTTTATGCCTCTTGTCAGAGTTCTTGATTTCCTCTAATATTTCATCCACATTTATGCATTTTAAGTTTGATCAAATTGTTTTCCCTCTCTTTTAACCTTCTTTCCTTTTCTTTCTGGTCACTACCTATCCAAGCAGACACATAGAAATTTGTTACAACTGCTCCCCTTTCCACTTAGACACAGTTCTTCCATTTAAAACACTGGTACATAGGTGCTGGGGCTGGGGGTCTAGGTTCAGCCCGTGGTTGTTCTTTGGTTGATGGTTCAGTCCCTGGAACACCCAAGGGTCCAGGTTAGTTGACTCTGTTGGTCTTTCTATGGAGTTTTGATCCTCTTCGGGGCCCTCAGTCCTTTCCCCAATTCTTTCATATGAATCCTTAAGCTCCATCCAGTGTTTGGCTGTGGGTCTCGGCATCCATCCGAGTCAGCTGCTTGGTGAAGTCTCATAGAGAACAATCATGCTAGTCTCTTGTTTGCAAGCATAACAGAATACCATTAGTAGTGTCAGGGATTGGTCCTTGCTCATGGGTTGTGTCTCTATTTTGAACGGTCATTGTTTGGATTAGGAAACGGGCAGCAGCTGGATATAAAGTAAGTCAATCGTTTCTAAACCTAGAATCAGTCAGTGCTAATAGCAGCCCCTGTCTTCACGGTGGCTTACTGCTCTTATCACTGTCTGGACTTGTGGAGCAGCAAACATAGCAGCCTCTGTGGACTGATTGGAGATGCAGAAGTCTGTGTCACCCTAGCCTCAGACAATGCAAGTCTCCATCCTGCCCACATTTTCAGTTATCCTCATCCAATCCTCCATGAGCAGCATTATCGGAGAGCATGTCTACAAATTCCCTTTCCTTTGGTTGCTTTTGGGTTAGCGGAGTCTGAAGCTGTCTATCATATGTGATCATCACTCGTCTCGACAGATTTCCTCCATAAGACAGAATGCAACATGTTCAGAGAGGGCTGTAAGAGAGCCCATGCCTTCAACAAGCGGGTACTAAGAATTCACCCCACTATCAACTGTGTTTCTTCCTCTGTCATTTGAGAAAAGCTACAGTTCGGCCAATATCATGCAGAAGAATTAACATTGTCAAGGTTTCTGTCAGGAGAGCTGTTCATAAGCTGGTGTAATCATCAGACACCTGGACACAAATATCACAAGACAAAAAGCAGAGTGTATCTGCCCTCGGAGGAAGAATTTTTCCTCGTGGGCTACATTTACCAAAACCAGAATGCAACAAAATGGAAAAGGAGACGTTTCATAGCCTCCTTAGGACCTCCCTTATTTCCTGCCCCAGATCATCATCGGATGCGCTGCTCTATCATCTTCCTCTTCTGATGTCCCCTGCCACTGCTGCTTTCTTTCTGGACCTAGTATCTGGTCAGTGGCATCCAGAATCCAACTTTCTATATATGTGTTTTGAAATTTTTTTATAGTTATACTCAAATTCAGAGAGCCTATATTTATAATATGAAAGAAGCTGCAAAATTAAACAGAAAAAGGAAAAAAATAAAAACATCAGTTACAAATAAATGAACATATTATTCAAGGCATACCAGACCATTCCCTGCTAAATGTGGACCACCGAAGGGCTAGATATCCACCTGAACCAGCCTTTTCATGTACTGTCTTCTTTCATGTAGCAGGGCACCTTGATGACCACACTTAACTTTGTGGTATGGAGGTCAGACAGAGGCTTTCATACTATCATTATTAGGAGCGCCCAGTCTATACACTCATGGTTGATAATCTCCAAGCCAGGACCATTTCACAGGTGTATTGGTTGTGGGGAAAGCAACTTTAGCACGAATCTCTACAGATGGACAAAGCTTCTTGTGCTCAGACAGACTGAATGGACCACTTAGTGATGGAGGAATGAGGATTTAGAGGTCAAAAATGGTTTTGGATCATCAGAGATCTCTGAACTTAGAGCAGTAAACCTTCTAGGTAATTCTACAGGCTGGGCCAATGTCTGATTTCAGGATATAAACTAACAGGTTCCACACTTGTCTTTGGGTGGTAGGCTTGGCTCTCAGTCACACAGGGCAAGCCTGGTACCCACTTTCCCCTCTGCTGCCTTAGTCTAAGGTTCTACTGTCTGAACTTCTCATTTTTCCTTACATCTGGTACTGCCTCCCTCCAAAGCTGCTTCCTGTGGAAATCTCCTACTTTACTGTTGTGATGAGTAATCCCCAGGGACCCTGACTAGTTCTTGTTATCAGAGCCTTAGAGAATTCCAGTCTTAAGTATGAGGTCTTTTAAGATGAGGACTAGACACAGCCCTCTGAGACATGTAAAGTGATAAGACATACCTCCGCATTGCTGGCCTCTCTTGCCTGAGATATCACGGCTTCACTCAAACCCTATCCGGGTTATAGGTTTGAGAGAGCTGTGGCCACACCCTTGGATGGGACATGCAGGTCTCCACCTCTCTTCTGGGGGTGGCTGGAGCTGTGTTTTACTCGCTTTTTCTATGATTGCCTGTCAACTTCTCCAGACTTTCTGCCTATAGTGTTATTTTCTTTCTGACTTGTGATCAGCGTTCAATCTTTCTCTCTGTATGGCCTGTTTATTCTCCTGATTTTCCCTGAATGTCTCACACAGAGACTTACCCCAGAATTATTCAGTATTTTTTAAGTTGCACACTGTATGTGATGTTGCCATGGATAAAAATAAGTTATTAAAAGACCCACATAACTATTTTTGTCTTCAAACATTTAAAGTTTATATAAAATGAAAAAATTGAGATTATATTATATTAATAAGCAGGTTAGGTGTTTTTTTTTTTTTTTTTTTTTTTAAGGGAAAACTAAGATAGTTTTTTTTCTGAGCCAAATATAGATGACCGTGGTTTGGAGGTACAGATTTAGGTTATCCTGAATGATGATTTTCAGCATGGGAATGGCTACATATATGTTTATTATATGTATTTTCAAGAGATAAAAATGAAGTCATAGATTAATACACTCACCAAATAACGTTTGCTGGGAAAGTTAGGCTTAGAGCTGAGTTGGGTTAATATGTTTTGTGGTTTTCAGATATTATCTGAGAGCAATAATCTCAGCTGTAGAGTTGGTGGAACCAAGTGAGTCAAGAAGGTTGGCATTCTCAATGTTTTAAGTAATAGTCACAAAGATGTTAGGTCACTTAGGAGGATGGTAGGAAATGAATATTAAGTAATGTACAGAAACCCAGGATAATTCTTCCTCTTACTCAGCAAACAGCACTTCATCTTACAATCACAGAACTTTAATCAGTCAAGCAGTTTGAGCGATCTTCACCCCAGCTGTGGCTTTTGCAGGTGATTGGCATCCACATGTGCAATGGAAAACACATTGACATCCTAGCCGAGCTTTGCATGGCCACTTGAAAATCTAAATGCATCATGAAACAATAAAAAGGAAGGAGCACATAAATGCCAACAAATGAGCAAAGGAATGGATTTCTCCCCCAGGGTGCTGTTATGCAGAAGAGAGTCAACCCAGGGAGCCTGTAGGAGAAAGGGGGAGGGGGGAAATATTCTTAAACACTTTCACCCTCTATGTCTGTTCCCACAATTCTTTATTTATTTAGCCTTCTGTTTTTCTGTTTTTGTCTTAGTTGGGTGAATGTTTCACAGTGCAGTCATGAATCTGAAGTTGGAGGTCATAAAATTTTCTTACAGGAACTCATGAACCTGCATGGGCCAGTATTTTACCCCCCCTCCCCCACATCCTGGGTGCACAGATAGCTGTGCATCTGTTTTCTTGGATGCCACACTCATATTTTAAATTTGTGTGTGTTTCTTGTGTTTATTTTCTTTTTCTTTTTTTTAAATGAGCAACTTTATTTTATTTTAAGAAACAGAGATAAATGTACAGATTTAAAAGCAATTTTGAATAAAAATATATGAATAAATTTTTGTCAGTACTTGATTTTTTTAAAGGTTTGATAGTATGCTTTAAAATCTTACTAGTTACAATGAGCATAAAGTACATGTAAAACAAGATGTAACCTAGAAATAGTCAAAGTTTTCTTGGTGTGTAAAGATTAAACACAATAATTTTTTTTCTTTTTTCTTTTGGTCTTTGTTTTTCTTGAACATCATATAGTCTGGGGTTGTTTCTGGGGTGTTCAGAGCTTTCTGGGGTTAGTATCCAATTATCAGTGACTACATATGTCTGCTCTTTTTTGACTGGGTTATCTCACTCAGGATGATATTCTCTAGATGCATCCATTTACTTAAGAATTTCATAAAGTCATTGTTTCTGATAACTGAGTAGTATTTCATTGTGTAAATATACCACAATTTTTGTATCTATTCATCTACTGAAGGACATCTGGGTTCTTTCCAGCTTCTGGCTATTATAAATAGGGCTGCTATGAACATTGTGGTGCATGTGTCTTTGTTGTATGTTGGAGCTTCTCTGGAGTATAACCCCAGATGTGGAATATCTGGGTCTTCAGGTAGTAGTATGTGCAGTTTTCTGAGGAACCGCCAGACTGAATTCCAGAGTGGTTGTACCAGTTTACAACCCCACCAACAGTGGAGAAGTGTTCCTTTTTTGCCACATCCTTGCCAGCATCTGTTGTCATCTGAATTTTTGATCTTTGCCATTCTGGTTGGAGTAAGGTGGAATCTCAGGGTTGTTTTGATTTGCATTTCCCGGATGACTAAGGGTGTCAACACTTCCTTAGATGCTTCTCAGCCATTGGATAATCCTCAATTAAGAACTTTTGCTTAGCTCTTTACCCCATTTTTAATAGAATTGTTTGATTCTTTGGTGTCTAACTTCTTGAGTTCTTTGTTTACCTTGGATAATAGGCCTGTATCAAATATGGGGTTGGTAAAGACCTTTTCCGAATCTGTTGACTGCCATTTTGTGAATGATAGTTTTGATATGTTCTTGGATTCGGTTTGCAAGGATTTTGTTGAGTATATTTGCATCAATGTTTATAAGTGAGATTGATCTGATGTTCTCTTTCCTTGTAGGGTCTTTGTGTGGTTTAGGAACGAGGGTTATTGTGGCCTCGAAAAATGAGTTAGGTAGTGTTCCATCTGACTCTATTTTGCGGAATAATTTGGAGAGTATTGATATTAGGTCATCAATAAATATCTGATAAAATTCTGCACTGTACCCATCTGGACCTGGGCTTTTTTTGGTTGGGAGGGTTTTGATGACTGCTTCTATTTCTTTAGGTGATATGGGATTTTTTTTTAGATGGTTTTCCTGGTACTGTTTTAACTTTAGTGTCTGATATCTGTCCAGGAATTCTTCCATTTCCTCCAGATTTTCTAGCTTTGTTGAATATAGGCTTTTGTAGTAGGATCTGACGATTTTTTAAATTTCCTCAGTTTCAGTTGTTATGTCTCCACTTTCCTTTCTGATTTTGTTAATTTGGATATTCTCTCTTTGCCCTCTAGTTAGTCTGGCTAAGGGTTTATCAATCTTGTTAATTTTCTCAAAAATCCAGCTCTTGGTTTTGTTGATTCTTTGAATGGTTCTTTTTGTTTCTATTTGGTCAATTTCTGCTCTGAGTTTGATTATTTCTTGCTGTCTACTCCTCTTGAGTGTATCTGCTTCCGTTTGTTCTAGAGCTTTCAACTTTGCTGTCAAGTTGCTAGTGTATGCTCTCTGCAGTTTCTTTTTGGAAGCACTCAGAGCTATGAGTTTTCCTCTCAGTACTGCTTTCATTGCATCCCATAAGTTTCGGTATGTTGTGTTTTTATTTTCATTAAATTCTAGAAAATCCTTAATTTCTTTCTTTATTTCTTCTTTGACCATGTTATCTTTTAATAGAGCATTGTTTAGTTTCCATGTGTATATGGGCTTTTTGTTGTCTTTGTTGTTATTAAAGACCAGCCTTACACCATAGTGATCTGATAGGATGCATGGGAGTATGTCAATCTTTTTATATCTGTTGAGGCTTTTTTTGTGGTCAATTATATGGTCAGTTTTGGAGAACATGCTGTGAGGTGTGAGAAGAAGAAGTATTCCTTTGTTTTAGGATGAAATGTTCTGTAGATGTCTATTAATTCCAACTGGTTCATAACCTCTGCTAGTTTCACTGTGCTCTTGTTCAGTTTCTGTTTCCATGATCTGTCCATTGATGAGAGTGGGGTGTTGAGGTCTCCTACTATTATTGTGTGGGTGCAATGTATTTTTTGAGCTTTAGTAGGGTTTCTTTTATGAATATGGGTGCTCTTGTATTTGGAGTATATATGAGAGTTCCTCCTGATAAATTATTTCTGTATCTAGTAAAAAGTTTTTTTCCTCTTCTTTTTTGATAACTTTTGGTTGAAAATCTACTTTATTTGATATTAGACACCATTCTAAACTTCAGCTTTTTTCTTGGGGCCATTTGCTTGGAAGGTTTTTTGCCAACCTTTTACTCTGAGATAGTGTCTGTCTTTGTCTCTGAGTTGAGTTTCCTGTATGCAGCAAAATGCTGGATTCTGTTTATGTATCCAGTCTGATAGCCTAAGTCTTTATTTTGGGGAATTGAGTCCAGTTATGTTAACAGATATTAAGGAATAGTGGTTGCTGTTTCCGGCTATTTTTGCTTTTAGAGGTAGAATTGTGCCTGTGTGTCTTTCTTCCTTTGATTTTCTTGCTTAGTTATTTTCTTGTTTATACTAGGATGTAGTTTCTCTCCTTGTATTGGGTTTTCCACCTATAATTCCTTGTAGTGCTGGGTTTGTGGTCAGATATTGTGTAAATTTTGTTTTGTCCTGGAATATCTTGGTCTCTCCATCTATGGTGATTGAGTTTAGCTGGGTATAGCAGCTTGGGCTGTCACTTGTGTTCTCTTAGGGTCTGCATGATGTCTGTCCAGGATCTTCTAGCTTTCATAGTCTCTATTGAGATGTTGGGTGTGATTCTGATTGATCTGCTTTTATATGTTACATGACCTTTTTCCCTTGCTGCTTTTAGTATTCTTTCTTTTCTTTGGGCACTTGGTGTTTTGACTATTATATGTTGGGAGGAATTTCTTTTCTTGTCTCCTCTATTTGGAGTTCTGTAGCCTTCTTTTACGCTTATGGCCATCTCATTTTTAAGGGTAGGGAAGTTTTCTTCTACGATTTTGTTGAAGATATTTACTGTGCCTCTTAGTTGATATTCTTTGCCCTCTTCTATTCCTATTATCCTTAGGTTTGGTCTTCTTATTGTGTCCTCATTCTCCTGTACATTTCGGGTTAGGAGCTTTTTGGTTTTTGCATCTTCTCTGACTGTTTTGTCTATGTTTTGAATGCTGTCTTTGGCCCCTGAGATTCTCTCTTCTATCTCTTGTAGTCTTTTGGAAATGCTTTCATCTGTGACCCCTAATTTCTTTTTTAGGTTTTTTTTTACCTCCAGGGTTGTATCTTTTAGTTTTTTCTTTATTGTTTCCATTTCCATTTTAAATTCCTTCTTCAATCTTTCATCTCTTTGATTCTGTTTCCCTCTAGTTCTTTGATTTCTTTGAGTGTTTTTCGTGTTTCTTCTTTAAAAGCTTCTATTTCTTTATGCATCTCCTCCTGTTCTTGTTTAAGTGAGTTATTCATGGTCTTCTCAAAGATCACCATCATCATCTTGAGGTATGATATCAGGTCTGAGTCTTCTTTTTCTGGAGTGTTTGACATCCTGCTGCCTGTTGCGATAGGACAGCTGGGTTCTGATTTTGCCAGGTTGTCTTGGTTTTCACTGGGTAAGTTCTTTTGCTTTCCTCTTGCCATCTGGTTGTCTGTAATTATATGTGGTCTTGTTTTTAGTGATTGGTTCCCATCTCTCCTGTGTACCTGGCCTGGATCTCCACTGTTTGAAGTGTCAAATGGCTTGAGCGTTTGGACTGCATGCAAGGGCTTTCCGAATGGAAACTGAGTCCCTTCTTCAGAGTTCCTGCTTCCCTGGACCAACTGGAGGGCAGCACCTACCGTGCCCTAGGCCTACCCCTCTCTGTGCCCAGGCTACTCACATTGCAGTGCAGTCTCACCAGGCCTGCGTCTCTGGGTCTCCGCTGTTCCCAGTAGCCTTGTATTTCTTTTCTTCCCCCCAAAAGTCTATTGTGCTTTTCTGAGTTCCCTGGCACTAACAGTAAACAAGCCTTCTCATGTTCATAGACAGTTAAATCTTTTTGTTGTTGTTGTTGTTTTCTTTTGGCTTCCATACACTTTGCTTCAACGTAAGTAAAAATGAAGATTGTAGGTTTTGAAGGTGTTAGGTAAATAAAATCGCATGCAAAATTATTCTCACTCAACGAATTGCCTTCCCAAAAGTCATCGAGAAAGAAACACATTTACCATTAAATAAGTACTTCTGTGGAATGTGAAACAGGTCAAAAGTAATTGTCTAAGTGATTGCAAAGCTGGAGGAAAACCTTTCTCACTAAAACAAACAATCAAACAAACAAGGACAACAACAAAAAACCCCACAACACATCTACAGTTTTAAAATTAATCGGGATAGCCAACATACTAAGTAATGAGCTTCATTGTGGCATCTTTGTATATATGTTTCACTATATTGTGTCCCTATTTGTCTCACCACCTCCTCTGTCCCCTCATCTGCAATCATGCCACAGATATTTCATCATCTTGTTACTCTTCCCCCACTTGTCTGAGGTTTGTTTCCCTGGTGCTGTGATAAAATACCCTGACAGAAGAAACCTGGAGGAGAAAGGTTTTATTTGGATCATCACTATTCTAGGTTTAATCCATGATCATGGGAAGCCTGGGGGAGAAGAATCTGAAGCATAGAGTCCCATTGCATCCATAGTCAAAAGCTGAGAGTAGTTAATTCACACACAGAAGCCTTTAGGCAGCTCACTTACTTTCTTCATCCTGTATAATTGAAGTTATTCTGGTTAGGAGATGGTGCCACCCACAGTGGGCAGGGCTTCCCAGTAATCAAGATTATTTTGCATAGACATGCCCATAGAGTTACCTAATATAGACATTTCCTCATTGAGACTCACTTCCCAAGTGATTTTTACATTTTGTCTCATTGACACAGATAATTGCTGTACCCCTCCTTCCTCTTACACAAACACGCACAGACACATTACTTTACTCCTTTATATGGTCACGTGTTCTAACATGTGCATGTTGTAAAGATAAATAGTAGTCTTCAATATTGTATCAATACCATATGTCACATGGCAGCCACAATGATCATCTTTGTTAGCTACATTGCAGTTTCTTGAGAAATGAGTGTGCGAGCCCTGGGCAAGGGGTCCTTGTATATAGAAGAAACCAGGTTG
This sequence comes from Micromys minutus, assembly GCF_963924665.1. Taxonomy (NCBI): domain Eukaryota; kingdom Metazoa; phylum Chordata; class Mammalia; order Rodentia; family Muridae; genus Micromys; species Micromys minutus. The sequence continues at coordinate 65,718,865 of NC_137976.1, read as the reverse complement.
TGTAAGCTATGAAGAGCAAGGCAGTAAGGAATGTTTCTCTGTGGCTCCGGCTTCAGTGCTTGCCTCCAGGTTTCTGCCTTGACTTGCTTTCCTGATGGCCTATATTCTGTAAACTGAAATAAACCCTTTCCTCTCCAGGTGGCTTTGGTCCTAGTGTTTTATTACAGCCATCAGAGCCTCACCAGGACAAGTGACAAGCAGTTCCCACGTTACCATTTATCTCTCTGGCCCCTCATCATAGATGTCTATGATGGCATCTGACTTTTTAAAATCATAAGCCTTTTAAAATGATTACCATTTTGGATAAATGATATCACTATGTTCGCTACCATTTTAGCGATTACTTTTCAAACATCTGCTGTCGTAATAGGGGTATTGGTGTTATTTCGAAGCTCAGTCTAACTCAGTCCGATGTGTTTATAAAAAGATAAGGAGAGGCGTGATATCTTCTATGGAGGTGTGGTTGTGGTGAGGTCTGGAGGAAGGGGTGCCTCTGGCAGGCTCTTGTTGAGGTCCCCCGAGGGACCAGCCACATAATGTTATATTATAACATAGAGTTTATTCGGGGCATGTGAGCAGATTTAAGAGGCTAGTAGAGGCAGGGAGAGAGAGAAGGAGTAGAGGCCAGCCATGAGCACGTGGAGGGGGTGGGGGAGGGAATGGGGAGAGAGCAGGGGCAGGAAGGCAAAAGCAAGAGAGAACAAGAGAACTAGAGAGCAAGGAGGGGAAAAGCAGCCCCTTTTACAGTGTCAGGCACACCTGGCTGTTGCCAGGTAACTGTGAGGCGGAGCTTAGACAGAAGGCTAGTACATTTCATCTTCAAGTAAAACTGTACCCCATTAACACAGATTTCCTATTCTCCACCCTGGCAACTGCTGTTATTAACATTTTAAACTCTATGTTAGAAACTGCCCTCCACATTTGCATATCCTGTCAGGGAGCTGCAAGTGGAGAGCTCTGTTTTTCTGGATGTGAAAGTCAAAGGTGTTTTCTTGGAGATCATGGCGTGTGTGTGTGTGTGTGTGTGTGTGTGTGTGTGTGTGTGTGTGTATGTGTGTGTGTGTGTGTGTGTGTGTGTGTACTCTGGAGCCTGTGCATGTCTTGTCCCCACTTACAGGGGTGACACTACCCTAATTGCCAGCAGCCTCAGCCTGTCCTACCACTCAGAGGCATCTTATTTCTACTCTTCTACGACTTTAAAGGAACTGAAAAGCTTTTCTCCTGAAATCTATTTTTCCTTATAATTCAGTCATTTTCATAACAAAGTCTTGGCAGTTTCTATGGCTTTTGCTCTGGTGAATCTTTACCTTTCTTCATTGATCCTTTGGATTATTTTGTGAAATATAGGAAACTACTATCTGGTGTTTCATGTGTAGCTTGTGGTTGGCACCGGGGAGAACCAAGGCGAAGAGTCAGGGCAGACAGCCTATTGGCCTCTCTGTTGGCCTCACGAAACCTCACTCAAAGCCAGGTGCTGCTGTTTGATGGCTGTGATTTCCTGAATTAGACACGTCACCTTTCTGCACCTAATTTCATGATCTGTAGAAGAGGAAAATTAAAAGATCCTCTTCTGAATGAGCTGTATGAATATCAAGTAGCATGAGACATGAAAAGAAGCAGACCCAGAGTTATTCCTGCTCAGTGACACAGGGTGACATACAGTAGCAATGGCAATATATATGTTCCCAAAGTTCTGTAACCTGGGGTTCTGTCTTCTCCAAGTGCCCCCATGAGTGTGCCCACAGTTTTGCAACTCTTTGTTCCTGACCTCCTCAGAATCGGAGGGGGCAATATGAAGGAATGCATGGAGTTTCTGATAAAATGATTCTTCTTTCTAAAACCTAGCTTCTCTGGTAAACCCTTGGGCAGGTTGAACTACCATTAGATCATCCACTGAAATAGCAGTCATCCACTGAAACACAGAGGGTGGAGGGAATTGTCTCCTCTCTGTCCAGTGTCTGCATACGCCAGAGATTTCACCCCGGCCTGAGGTAATGAGCTGCAATAATGTTGAATCGGACATCATGAATCCAAATTAAGCAATACTGAAGGCTCGGTCCCAGGAGTTCCCTATGTGAACTCGGGTAGGAGCTCCTTGAATGACCCTTGCATGGTGTCACCATGCACATGATTAGTGCCAAGGTGGGGGTTTTGAAGTAGACTCAAGACCATTCTGATGAGAACAACTGCCAACCCAGCAGTATTTTGTTGCGTGTCCTTGGACCAGTTTTCGTGAGGAACTTCCTGCAGAGGACCCAGGGCAATTAATGAGTGTGTACAAGCTAACAGTGTAGAAAACAAATGAAAGGATTAGAGCATTTTTCCCATACAGAGAAACAGCCTATAGAACTACTGTGTTCGGACGACTAGCCATTCAGTTAATAGCCTAAGTACTTTCCATGTGACAGGCTTCATGCTAGACCTTAGGAGACAACCATGACGCAGAGAGGTAGGTAGACCTGTCTCCAAGAGTCTGAAGAGAAAAAGCCTACATATGAATTTGTGGTACATTTCTAGGGCTATAGGGGAAGCACAGTATAGGGTTTAAGAATAAGGAAGAAGGCTCCTTCCATAGAAACAGGATACCTCATGTACTGTCTGGTTTTGATACCAGTTCCTAAAGGACTGATAGCATTTGTTCCTGGGAAGACAAAAGTGAAGAGTATTCCTGACAGAAGAGCCCACTAAAGAGGAACAAAGGTGCACAAAGGACATATGGAGCCATCTGCATGTATACCTCTGGTGGAAATCTGGGCTGAAGAGAGATTGAAGGATCGGGAATGTCATTGGAAGGGCATCAGGAAATAGCATTAGGATGTTCTGTGTGGGAACAATTGCTCTGGACATGACCATCAGTCACCTTGTACTGGGGTCTCCTGTACACCTGATGCCTTACTTAAGACTTTTGCAAAAGTTCCTCTTGTGGACTTATAAATGTCTCTTCCTATGGATTTGGAGAGCAGGGTTTCAGTTTTTTTTTTTCCCCCATGTATTCCTGGCCAGAGAGAATATTTGTTTGGAAACAATTAGATTTTAGGCCAGCCTAATTACAAAACACAGTTTCTTTCTCCTTTTTATTTTTCAGAATTGTCCAGCAATTTCAAAGGGTAGTAGTATCTTGTAGCTTTCTAGAACAGATCAGGGGTGCCTGCTTATCCCACTGTGCACTGAGAGAATTGGGAGAAAGATGTCCTCCCTCTGTTTTTCTGAGTCTATGTCTTGTGTTTGGATTTGAGAGTGGTTTCCAGTATCCATATGCTAGAAGTGGAATCTTGTCCCTGTCCCCCAGCTATACCAACAGCACAGTGTCACCATGCTTACCTCTGGCCAGCTGGCTTTTGGCCATATGTGCTATGGTAATTATGCCCTGCTTCCTCCCTGATCTTCTGCTAGAAATGATTTAGGAAATGATACAATTGGCTTGGAGTTGTCAATTTTTCTTTTCACCAATTAAGGACTCAGTATCCTTACGTTACTCCTCCCTACCCAGCTGGCATTGCCCCTTATGGAAAAATTTATAGGCGCTTTCTAAACTTGTTCTATTTTGGAGTTGTTTTAAACATATTGTTTAAACCTCGGTTTCTCTAGACTGTCCAGTTAGCTTTTGCAAACTCTGCCAAGGATTCTAATGCTTAGAGACATTATAAAAGGGCAATAGTTACTGACGGTTAAGGTGGAGGGACACTGTGATTTATCACTAAGTCGTTTAGTTTTATAACATGCATTAGCATTGGAAAAGGCCCCAAGAAGTCCTGCAGAAAAGACCTCTTCTTAACTTAATCTTTCACCTATTATTTATAACCTAGTAGGGTATACTTAGCCTAGTAGAATATACATAAAATGTTTATGCCACTAAGGCATGTGACCTGTAGAGGCTCTATAGTAATTTAAGAGTAAAAATCTGGAGTATTCGGAGTTTAGTAGCTGTACTCATTAGGAATACACAAGCATACACACACACACACACACACACACACACACACACACACACACACACACACACAGACGGTTTTGTGCCTTTCTTCTTGGAATGAGTATTTTTAATGGATGTAGTTCAGTGAACCTTTAACACTCCATCTGTGTTAAAGGAACTGCTACATCTGATACTATTTTCCTTACATGTGGTATTATTTTCATGTATCTCAAGAAACACCAAAGAGGAGAGAAATAATAAAACATCAATTTTGTCTGTGGAATACAGAGGCTGATGACCCTGCAGAGTGAGATTAATTATGCAGATCTACCACGCCAGGCTTTGGAGTGTAAGTACCCTGTTGTAATTCTCCGCAGGATCATTCATGTAGCCAGCATATTGATATGATTGTTATTCCAGCAAGGTTTCCTCTGCCCCTAGACAATTACAGACCACTTACCGGCATCTCTCATTGACTTCTTATTTAAAATTCCCAGGGCCTCTGCAGGCATGCAGGTCCTATTGTTGGAGACAGTGGCAAATCAATGGTATAAGGCAACGTGGGAGTCTCCCTGGGGCCTGGTGAAGCAAAAGTGTTTTGTTAAACCAAAGGTAGACATTCCAATTCCAGTTGAAAATGGTGTCTTTCTGACTTCCTGTCTTTAGCAACAATTTTTAAAGTAATTACAGGAGCAAATAGGAAATGCTGTATGGAATGACGGATCTAAAGTCTTGGTGTGTAGCTGCTTGGGCTTTGAGCACAGGCCTCATCGTTTATCATCACTGGAACTTTGGGGAAATCACTGCTTCTATGGAAGAGTCTCAATATTAAATGCCCATCTCTTGGAAGCCTGAGGGGTTTTAAACGTGCTTCCGGATGAAGAAAACTGTGTGAGACAAAGCGTTCTAAAACTGCTTCTTTCTCCCATGGAAGTGGATTCCTCTCATAAGTGGTCGGTTTTGTTTTGATCAAACCTACTCTTATGGCCCCATGGATTAAGAAAGGTCCTGTGGACTCCTCTACCCACTGGCAGTGCTACCTAGAGCAGAACTTAGGAACCTTTAGGATCCGAGGGGTGCTCATCCTTGGAGTAGCAGAACAAAATTCCCACTCCCCATCTGCAAGGCTGAAAAGGGTACAAGCATCCAATTTGCATTTCAGTACACTTCCTGTTGCCCCCTAGGATCATTGTTAAGAAGTGTGGCCTGTTCTGTGTTGTCTGCAGTGCCTTTATTCTATCTGCATGGCTGTACTTTAAGAGTGATACCTGTTTTGAGGTTCATCTCAAATCAAGTTGCATCTCCAGGAGAGCTTCCACCATTTCACCTCTGGGTTGAAACACCTTTCCATCATCTAAAAAACAAGCCCCAGTCTCCCCAGCCTATTAAAATGCAGGTAATGCTTCTCTCACGGCCCTCCAGTGTGTTTCCTGCCCTGAATGCAGGCTTACTAATAGCATAAGAAAACATAGTTAAGTGGCACTTAAGCACTGATAGCAAATACTCTTTTAGGCACTGTATATATTTGTGTATAATATGTATGTTAACTGCTATCATCTCATTAATAAACACATAAAGTATGGACTTTAATCTCCCAATTTTGCAGTTGATTATAACAAATTACAGTCAATTTTAATCAATTATAATCAGTCATATTTAAGGTAGAGATTCTCTGCCAGGTTGTTAGCTCCTGGTGCCTGAGAGGTAATAAAATCTCTGCTACCCATAACACCTGACACAGGAGCTCCACACTGTAGGAACTCTCTCATACTAGTAATTAGTTCTGCACTGGGGAAAAGGTCCCAGCAATATTAGGGTATAGCCAGGAAATGCCGATCTTGTACATGCTCTATCTGTTCGCTTACTTTGCTAGTCAGATATTTAAAACCTCACATTAAACACTACCTGGATACCATTCTGCGAGGGAGGGAGGCAAGTAAATTTTTTTTTGCATGTAGCTGTATGGTAGAGGCATTTTATTTCTTTAGAAGTTAGAGTCACTTGAATTTCTTAGTGGTTTGTAGACAGTCAGATGACAACACAGTACAATGCCAGCTTATTTTCACTATCGTGTAAGTTAGATGGCATTAGTTTATTTGCAGCATACTTACCAGATACCCAATGGGTAAGAAGTGAAATGTGGCTGAGAACCCCCACCCCGTCCGTTCAGTGTGATCTGGTGGACTGAGGTCACAGCCCAGACTCTGGGACTGGTGGGTGTTCATTGCCATCTGTCAGGATGGTCCTGGGTGTCCAAAACCTTGTGAAAGGAGCCATAGAATTTTCTCAGTGGAGACACAGACTTCCTCAGTGTTAGTTCCTAGGCAGATTTCCTTTAACACTTTAGACACAGAGAGACGGTATCTTCTTTAAGCCTTGCAATTGGGACCCTCTTTAAAATTGCCTGATGTAAGTTTCCATCAAGACAAGGAATATTACTTTTGCATTTCAGAGACAAGATTGGGGATATGAATGGAGAGGTTGCGGAGCAGACTGTTTTTTGCAGTGGTCTGACAGTGTGTGCATAGACGGCTCTGTGCTTCCCCAGTTGGCACCATGTCAGCCCGGAATATGCTAAGTCCTCCCCGAAGGTTCTGTCTTAACTCTTGACTCCAACTCTTTCTAATAAAGCTAGTTGCCAAAGCCGAGTCAGTTAAACAATACAATTAATGGCCAGCATCACAGAGTGAGTAATGATAGTCTGTACTGGAACCCGGGAGTCTCCATTTTTTTTTCTCTTGTAATTGAGAATGGGGGAGCTGTTGGTATTACAGGGTTTCACAGAATAGAGGAGGCTTGTCTAGGACTCTGGGGAATGGACAAGAAGGCAGGTACGGCTGTAGTCTGATGAAATTGTCTCTAGCAGACTTGTCCTGGTTTTGGTAGAATTTGGGGGACACTATAGGGAGGTACTATGGGAAAGGAGATCCGTAACAAGTCTATTTGATGTGGACAGCCTTATTTCCTAGGAGACTGTAGATCTTATAGAATACAGCCAGGGCCACACTGGGAAAAGTGACCAATGACAAATTAAAGCAGAAGTTGATTGTCCTCAAAAAATGTCTATTATTTAGAAGATCTCCCCCCTCCCTCTCTCTGAAACACACACACACACACACACACACACACACACAAATACAGAGTGTATGCATGTTCATTGTATAACAGCATTGGGTTGTATGTTATAAATGCACACTTGAATTCCCACACCAAAAGACAAAAACCTGAACAAGTCGAACCAGAGCAGAACTACCTTAAAGTGCTTTGGGAAGTGCAGACACTTATTCTGAGATTTTAGAAAGAGGCCAGTTTATTTCTGTAAAATGAAGAGGGAAAGGCTGGACAGGACTGGAGAGGCACCCACAAGTCTGGGACAGACTTATGTCATTTTAGCCTCAAGTGGGGAAGGCAGCTGTGTCTTAGGGACCCAGCATTGATTTGTAAATATGGCTTGGTGTCTCACTTTCTTCCCTAGTTAGAACGTTTATTGCCTGTGTCTGTATTTCTACTGAGACTCAGAAAAAGCCATTTTGCAGATGAAGAAGTTCATGGGCAAATAAGTTCAGTTAATATTTTGTTAAACAAAGATAACGATGATATTTACTTAACAGATTGTCTCAAGACATTAAAATGCCATTAGAAATCGGGAACCTTCATGAGACCTGTGGTACATTACTCTTGAAACACATTTTTAAAAGGCTTTGCTTGACAGTCTGGGTATTTACTAGAGGATGTCTCCTAGATTTCAGTAGGACTTTGGTGGCATCTGTAATGAAGTTGAACATTGACTTTCTTGCTATTTTGTTTATGTTTTCCTTTGTTCCCATTTTGTATAAGCCTCTTGGTTGGCAAACTGTGAGAGGTTCATGATTATAGCAAGAGTATGCTTCTTATTTCTCACGGTTGTGGCAGAATATGGTTGGACACATACAACCTAAAGAATGGAAGGCTTATTTTGGCTCACAGATTGGGGCATGGTTTGACTTGATGGGGGAATCCTGAGGTACTTCTCTATCTGTAACCAAAAAAAACAAAAAAACAAAAAAACAAAAAAAAAAAAAAAAAAACCCAAAAAACAGAGGTACATGAATGCAGATATTCTGCTTGCTTCTCCCTTTTATTCTTTTCAGGGTCCAGGCCCCTGGGACAATAGACTATTACTAATTATATTTAGGGTACGTCTTCTCACAAAAATCCAGTCTCAGAACCCTATTGCAAACATGCCGAGAGGTTTGTCTCCTGGGTGAAACTAATCTTGTCAACTTGACAAGCAACATTACTGTTTTTTTTTTATCACTGTGTTTATCTCTGTAAAGTTGATGAAATTGGGCTCAGTAAATAACTCCATGATTTGAATAGAGTATGATTCTGGAGACTGAGAAGGTAGAATGTATATTGTTTTAAGCACAAATCTATGGAAATGTGACAAAGCTTCCCTGCTTTGGCCTTTTGCAATGGTTTGTTAAGATGCCTCTCTTTTGAGTGTTCCATAGGCAGGCTCGTGTTCTGGATGCCATTCCCTTGAATTAGAGGGGTTATTGATACTTACATCTTGACATGAAATTTAAGTAGCAGAAAATCCTCAGATGGCTAAGAAGCTTTCTATGTTGGGAACAGTCATTAGTTTCCTAGCCAGGATGTGATTGGATGTTAGTCCTAAGTTGATATGACTGTTCTGTGTCTCCCATGGGAATAATTCTACCTAATTCCCTTCTTGAACTTCAGGTGGCATCCTAGTGCCTGAGTGGGTTGATTTCTCCATTATTCGCATACATGTTTAAAAATGCCAGATGCAGGAGATTTCCAGACTGTAAGCTTCTGTGTGCCAGACAATTTCATCTTTCATAAGAATAGGTCAACATGCATTTTTCCTAGTTCTTCATAAACATATACTGAGTGCATACTTGCAGATACATAGCCTCCTTTCAAACACAAGTAAATCAAACTTATTTCATAATAAAGAGACATTTCTGGTGCTTAGAGTTTATATAATATTTGTAATTAGAAAGATTAATTTTCTATTTTTTAATAGCATCATTTTCTCTAAGTTCAAGTTTTATTGTAGAGAATGACATAATGATCTTGGCATTTCTAAGTGTAGCACGTTCAATGGGATCCTTAACTATATCCTTCGAAATACATTAAACTTGGTCTGGTATACTCAAGAATAAGACACAGAGCATTGTATCCAGCTGTTGATTGTAGGTACAGCCCTAGTTACTTGAGATTCGCTTTAAAAAAAAAAAAACAAAAAAAAAAAAAAACAAACCATAGTCAACATAGCTTGAGTTACAGACCTATGCTAGATGACTCCACAATTCTAAGTGTTAAGCCTGTTATCTCCCTGAACAAGGTGAATGTTTGCCAGTATATGAGGACAACTATTTATCTTCCTGGACATTGCTAAGTTCTCTATTCAAGAGAATCCCTGAACAAATGAGGTAAAATGTCAATACATATCGTCTACCAACCTCAATGTCCCCAAAATGAATTTTAAGTTATCAGAGTTTTCGCATTGGAGTGAAGGCATCTCAGACACCCAGCTTTGATCTGAAAGTGTTCGGGAACTTCTCGCACATCAGTCGTAAATTGGCTCTGGAGAATGACCAGGTTCCTGTTCTCCTGAAGTGGACCCCTTTTATCCCATGTTTACCTCACCACTTTTCCCAGAGTGCCCAGGGTCACACAGTCAAACATGTGTCAAACAATGCCAGCCCAGGTCTGGCATTCTGTTAAACTCTTAGATCGCCTCTCAGTGCAAACCTACTTCTACTCTCTCTGTGACAGAGATGAGCCTTCAGGGTGATGTATCCTCTCTCACCTCTCAGAACATGCTATTATTCAAAGCATTCAAGCCCAAGGTGAAGGCCTCCTGTTCACATTCTATTCCAAGCTTCAGAAGGCAGCAGGTGGTGAATTATATCCATCCTCTCTAAGTTCCTGGTATTTTGAAGCTGTCGGGAAACAAGCATCCAAGAGTGTGCTAATGTTTTCTGGTGTGAACTTTGACTCTGGTGTTTCATCAGTAACGGTTAGCAGCACTTGACTCAGTGAGCTTGAGGTAGAGGACAGTTCTTTGATCCCTCTCTTTACATCCACTGCTGGATTGTTCTGGAACATTCAGTTCTTAATAACATGACTGTTATTTTGAAAGTGAATGTCGAAAATAGAGTTCAATATATTTAGGTTAAAAAAGCCTTTATTAAGGCTGTCTAGAAGACATCACGAATCATCAGTTTTTCTAAAGAAGAATCATGTTACTTAAAATGTATTAATTATGTATGTGATAAAATTGGCCTGCTTTGAAGCACAGTTCTATTGATAGGATGATTACCATTCGTGGCCAACTTCAAACTTGGGGCCAGGCCTTTGGCCATGTCTTTGAGGGATCTCCATGACTATGGCTAGCCTCTGAAAATGTCTGTAAGAGGCTGTATTTTTAAAGATGTATTTTGTGTATGAATGATAAATGCATGGGCTTATGTGCATGAGGGATGTCAGAGGGCAACCCGAGGAGTCAGTTCACCCCCTCTACACTTGTGTGGGTGCTGGATATTCACCAAGTGGTTGGGTTCATGTCATCAAGTGGCAAGTGCCCTTAACTTTTGGGCTCTCTCAGTGGCCCAGGACATCATATTTATTAAGTTAATCAATGTGTGAACACTCATCTTAAATGAAGATGTGGCCATGTTTTGGGCCGAGAATTCTAGTCTGTATAGAGTGGAGAAGGGAAGTCGAGCACACAACATGTCCTGGTTGTGACTGCAGATGTAATGTGACTACCTGCTTAAAGTTCCTACTGCCTTGATTATCTTCAGTAATGGATGGTAAAGTGGAAACATGAGCCCAAATAGACCTGTTTCCCCTTAGTTTCTGTCTCTCAGGTTATTTTATCACGGTGACAAGACCAGACGAAGACAATGGATTTAAGTTGTATTCTGGATTCTAGAGCAATTAATTGCCCCAATTAGATTATTCAAGTGGTCCATACTATGGCCTTACAGCTCCTTTACAGATATACTATTCTACCCGTTCAACCCTCAATGTCTGTTGCTTGTCAAACCATTTCCGTCTTTCTGTGAATCTTACGTAAATGGAACCATTCACTGTGTAGCCTATTCAAGGGATTTCTTTCATCTAATAGCATTCCTTTGAAGTTCACCCAAGTAACTTATAAGCACTGGGTACACTGGATAATGATCTTTGTTTAGGATTACTGATTTTTTTTTCTTCTTTTTCTTTTAGTATGCTCCAAAGCTTACTGATGATAGTGAAATATACATTTTTCACATACGTGTGTGTGTGTGTGTGTGTACGTGAGCATATAGCTTTTATTTCTTATGGAAAGGCCTGAGAGCAATGCTGTGTGAAGTCATATAGCAGGTCTATTATCCTATTCTTTACCTTTACATGAATCTTGCATTCTGTGTGCACACTGGTCTCCACATGCTATTGCACACAACACTTCCAGCTACTTTCTATCTTTTTAAGCCTTAGATATTTTCATTTATTTATTATATTAGCTATTTTGACAAAGTGTGGTAGCAATCTTAATTTATTTTGGCTTTTAATTTATACTTGCCAAATGAGTGCTGGTCTTCAACGTCCTTTGATGTGTTCATTTGCCTTCTTCATATTTCTTTTGGTAAAGTTAGCCTTTTTGACTCACAGACTTAATATTTCAAGAGTAGTTTGTTTACTTGCTGATGCCTCCAACTTCATTATTGTTTTGAAAATCATTTTGTATCATATGGCCCTTCTCCTTCCTTTCATGTAAATCTTACCTCATTATCTGTATCTAAAGCTATTCCTATGACACACTGGTTGAAATTAACTAAATCTGTGCCTATTATGTTATTTACTCTCACTAATGGGACAAATAACAAAAATCTCCACAATCCCAGTACCCCAAAATCAGACCCAGGAGGATCAAGAATTTAAGTGAAGCTTGGGTTACATAAAAGACCCTTGCCTCTCATTAGAGGTGTATCTTTGTGCAGTGCATGGTGGTTAACCTAGAAATTCACATCTAGTCTGATTGCAGAGAATGTCAATGAAGTATTCAGGCACAAATGGGACATCCTCATCCACAAGTCTCAGCAACTGCCTTGGAAGAGGAGCAGACAGGTTGTTACAGATTGAGGAGGCCAGATTGAAGAAGCAGTATCTTTTGGATGGGACAGGGCTGCTATACTCATGAACTCACACTTGGCAGCTGGGGATGTCTACATAGGATCAAGCCAGCTGACATTCCGGCATGGGGAGGGGAGCAATTCATGAGCCCTGATCATTCTCTGAGAAGCTATAAACATTTGTGGATTGTGGGAGAGAGAGAGAGAGAGAGAGAGAGAGAGAGAGAGATGATTTTTCTGGATCATGGCAGATTGACCATGAACTAGGCTACAGTGGATAGTCCCAAATCCAGAAACCTATAGGGTACAGAAATTATAGTATATTCTTTATTTAATAAATACAGAATTTAATTTAATAAAAAATACAGAAAAGAAAAGAAAAGGACATTAAGTTGGAGGGTGGATCACCTGGGAGGAGTTGAGGAAAGACTTGGGATTGAATATAATCAATATAGGTTCTGCAATAATTATTGAAATGGAGAAACAGGCCCTGGAATCAAACAGAGAAACAGAACAGCAAGTACTAGATGCCAATGTGTCCTTGCAGGGTTTTCCAGAAGGACAGGGACAGAGCAGTGGCCTTGCTTCCCTGTTTGTGCTTTTGGAAGACTGACATCTAGGTATTGTCAAGGCTGTGCTCTCTACCCACTGTTTTAGGGATAAAGGTCTTTCCACATCTTAGTATTCAAAGGATGAATAAAACTATCTTTCATTTTAGCTAAATGCTGTGTTTGTACCTTTGAGTGATCGGCGTGTTCCATCTATATTACAGAGCTTACATGCCTGGTCTGTAGAGCATCAGCATATCTATTTAATGACTCTGCGGTCAGTAGCTATAGTCTTCATTTCTTCATGCTCTCTGTATTTGCTTTCTCTCCTTGCTTCACCTGATTAGAGCACTATCAGAGCCACCAGTGTTTTTGGAGAACCCATTTGACTCCCCTGACTAGTTTACCCACCTTAAAGGTCTTTGATCTCTACTTGTTCTTTCATATTTTATTCTGCTTACTTGGTTTGTGTGTCTTGTCATTCCTAAGATCTAAAGTGGAATATTATTAAACTGCTTACTTTATATCTTTCTTGCAAGCATAATGTCTTTAATACAACAAACTGTTTTCTAAGCAGTCCATCCTTAGTGTATTTTAATCTCATTTCTTCTCTCCCTTGGAGATATTCCATTGATTATTTAGAACTACATTTCCCCTTTACTTTCCTGATTTTATGTCTGATTGAGCCTTATGTTTAAGGATTGTCCTTTCATTTCCTTTAAAGATGCTATGGTTTGATTCCTTTCAAGTGCTAGGACCTGAGTGTTTAAGTAGGTTATTCAGTTGTTTGCATTTAGGAGGCCTCAAAAGGCTGCTCTTTATTACCCTCATGCTCTTAGCTTCATTGCTAGAAAGGACAGGGCAGAGCACACTTGTTTCATATTGCCTATAATTAGTGCCTTTTATGTTGGCTTGTTTAAAAGTTCGATTACTGCTAAATATTGGCTCATGAAATTGACTCACAGAGATCCTCTTATGGGAGGCAATACCAGATGGAGGAAAACAATCCCCACTTCTTAATAAACATAAGGGGAGACCCAATTCTCAGAGAGGGGTGGGGGGAGGAGCTGTGTGAGGGGGCATGGAGAGGGGATATGTACATAGGGATTAAAGCCAATACATAAAGTAATGAAAAAAAACATTTTCTATTTTTTAAAATGAGATGGCAGTTTGTGTGTTAATGGGAAACATATTCCAGTTTATCATCTGTAATTTAGAGAAAAACAGAAGATGGGCTTACAATAGCTGAGGACTCAGGGAACTCTTTTGGTAGCATTATTGACCTGATCCATGGTGCTTGGTCATCTAAGGCTTGTGCTCTGCGCGAGGCCAAGTTTTCCATGGTTAGATCATTAAAAGACCCAAAGCAAGTACAATCAGACGCATGGCCATAAGAGGCTTATCCAGCTTGTAGGATGATCTTATAGGAGACACAGTAAAATTCCTGGGAAGAGAAACTAACAACGGCCAGTCTTAAGGTCTCAATCCAGCCATCTTTGTGCCTCATAGGAATGATTGGTTTTCAAGCATAGAGGAAAACATGGTGTCAGCAAACAGATAACCACTACTTCATGACTAAGGCAGATGCCATTGTGCAAAAGAAAAACCGAGCAAGTGGCTTTGAGCCACTGACCCTAGAATGTTGGACCAGGGAGGTAACTCCTGACATCCAACTCAGAACCTAGGCTACCCAGAAGCTTATCAAGGCTGGGGAATGTGGAAAGTTTCTCATATAGAGGTAGGGGTAAGCATGGGGAGGAGAAAGTGAATTCTTACTAACATCCCTATGCCTATGTAGAATTAAACATGCATCTGAAACTCCTTGCAAAATGATATGTGCACCCAGGTTGGTAGGTCTACTAATAAAGAATGACCTTGAGCAAACTGATACAGAAGTGGGTATGCTAGGAAATAGAATGGGTAATAGGAAAGGCTGGCTGGGCACCTATGTAGGTCTCTATGATCTGAAACTAGAACAGGATCCACTAGACAGCATCATAGTTATGTAAAGCTAGTAGAATTCAGATACTGTGAGCCAGTTTCTCTGTCCCTGACTCAATATCCTCTCCCTCCAAGAACCAAGAATTGAAGGTGTATTCCTTTGTACAATGATAAAATTCCAAGGTTGAATACAAGTCAGTATTAAATGAAACATCATCTTCTAAGGGGGTTCGGGCCGGCCAGCCATCTCCCACTAACCTTGGTACCTTTAGTCTGTCAGAACACGCTACACAATCCAATTTCGGTTTTGTCGGCTTGATGTTTTATTCATCACAGGGCAAGGTTGACCCTGGATTTGTGTTTGATCAGAGGTTATCTTTGGATTAGCTCTCTGTTGGTGACCTGACTCTGCCCTATCCTGCATAATCCAGTAACTCTTGGGAATATAAATTAAGGTCCTCAATCACACTAATTAGAATGTCTTCTATGTGTTGCTCTAGGAACTTGGCAACTTATAAACAGGTAATTAGTAAAATCCAAAGAGGTCTGTGTGTGCAGGTCTGTGTGTGAGCCTCCTCTCACTCCCTCTCTCTGTGTGTTAATAGTAAAAAGCAATGAAGAAGGGCAGAATACTTTAGTGGAACCAGAATACTTCAGTAGGGCTGAAACTGCTGTGCTTCTAATCTGCAGTGCAGAATCTTATTGCTCTTGCTGACAAGGATTGATGCGGACTTATTAATTACTGTTATTAATGACTTGGGTGAGGACATAGGTGGCATGCTGAGCAAGCGTGTCAATGACAAAAGTCTAGCAGGAGAGCAGTGACTGT
Source organism: Micromys minutus (assembly GCF_963924665.1). Classification (NCBI taxonomy): domain Eukaryota; kingdom Metazoa; phylum Chordata; class Mammalia; order Rodentia; family Muridae; genus Micromys; species Micromys minutus. Next base: position 65,703,502 of record NC_137976.1, on the reverse strand, counting down.
GACAACAAATTCAGGATTCAAAATGACTCCGGGACAGACTTTAGTGGCCATTCCCTTCCAGTATGTGCCTGGCAGCGTGACTTCCCTAAGTCCGAAGCTGATCACTCCTGTGTCACTGTATCAGTTCCCCACACAGAAGACATCAGTTACCCAGTCTGCTCTGTAAGCTCAATCACATGCCTGTGGCTTGCTTTTCTCAGCACCAGCATCTTCTCTTCCAGGCCCTTTCTGCTTTCCAATAGAATCAGCTACAGTTCTCTCTCTAAAGCCCTGTATATGAGCCAAAGAGGAGTATCCTTAGACAATTACCATACTATCTTATGTTATGTCTCTTATTTTCTTTATCTTTGAAAGGTCTCCAAGGCCCCTGTTTCTTCATATGCACCTTCTGCTTCAATCCCTATTAACCAACAAGTTGTCACTCAGTGGGAAAGCCTTGTGTTTCAGTTTAGCAGAGCCTTTGGTGAGAACAAGTTCTCATTTCCTCGCCTTGAGTTGTATGGATTTGTTGCTTTCCTTTACTACATTTAACTTTGTACTTTAGTTTCTTTATTTGGTACATATTTTGAGCTTTTATGAGACTCTGCTTACTACGATATCTTCTGTCTGATAATTCCTATTTCTAGTCTGTGTCTGCATGTATATATTTTATACATAGTTGAAGACACTGAAGTAATCGTTGTGGGTTTACTCTCTGCAGAGAAGTCATCAAAGACCTTGCATTTATGCTTAGAATGCACTGCAGTTAGATGAATATAAGTGATTAATAAAACATGTGAAATACTTTGAGAAGGAAGGTGGTACTGGGGCTCAAGACCTGGTGGTCTCATAAGTTACGAAATGTTATGTTATAGAAGTGTTGTAACAACAGGCTATCTCTCCAGCCCTCGACATGTTTTTATTGAATGAATGAAAGGATAATGGATGGATAGTTACAACTAAACGTCCCTAAGATAATGGTCTGAGGTTTGGAATGCAGCTGCCTATGGAAAAGACATTTGATATTTGAAACAAAATGTTTTCATGTGATATCTCTTGTGATAAACTTACCTGTGATTTTTTACACATATAACCTAAGCAAGGAATGAGAGATTTCTGGTCCTCTGATATTAAGATAAATGGTAGGTGTAGAAATTTGCATTTTGGGTTAGGATACAATACAGGTCAAGCTGTTTGTATAATACCAATATATTCAATTTATTCTCATGTAGTGGCCCATTTCTATGTTTTATGTCAAGCTATCAAGGATTTGTTTTGGCCATTTTAGGTATCTGGGTTCCTGTGCTTGATGAGGGTTCTTTTTTTTCCATCTATATTGCTTTCTAAAAGTATCATGTGGACAAGCTACCAGATGTCTCTAAGAACGTCTGTTTGAATGCTTTCATCAATGAGAAGGCAGTCATGAGACAGAAATTTCTGAGTCATTTCATATTTCTGTATAACCCTGCAGACATTTTACCATTGACCAGGAAGGTCCAGAGTAATAGGAAAAGATGTACATTGCAGATTTGTTCAATCTCCTGCATCAAAGATCATACAATCAAATATTGGAGCAGTGTCCCGCGCAACCGTCTCGCCTGCAAGAACGACGCGGCACACAAAATAGAATCCTTCTGCGGTAAACTTTATTAATCTGGAAAAACCGGTACTTGCTTCATGTAACGAAAAGGACGGGGAAAACCAAGAGATCCAAGGAGACGAACAAGACGAACAAGCTCCACGAGACGGCCGAAAACCACGAGGGGAAGACAGGAAGAAAAGGGGAAGAGAGAGGGAGAGAGAGGCAGAAGAGAAAAGGAAGAGAGAGAGGAGCTATCCAGCCCGTCCCCTATAAAAGGATCAGTCCTTGCCTTGGACGCGGAGCCCCCTGATTGGTTGAGACTCAGCAGGCCCTATGACGCCACGGGAAGAGGCGGAAGTCATGAAGCGGAAGTTACCCAGCCTGTGCGCACATGGCTTGTTTACTGCTAACTCCAGCCAGATATCAGCGCCATCTTGTAATGGCGAATGCGTGGGAATGTGTGGGCGGCGCCCCACAGCCGGATATCCGCGCCACCTTGTAATGACGGAAGCGTGGGAATGTGTGGGCGGCGCCCCACATCTCCCCCTATCTTTTATACTTTAAGCAAAGTAGGACACCCATATTAGGAGGGCGGAGATAGAGGTCAAATCCTCATTAAGGTGTATAAAGACCATGTACAGGAGTAACCGCTAGGCCTTTTGTAGCCCGCAGTACACCTGACCTGTCCTCTGCCGTTTTTCTGAGGGAGGGACACTGGGGCAGGAAACCCTCATACAAATGGCTTATCTCCCGGAGAATACCCCGCGACTAGGGGTTTCTCAGTGCGATGCTAAGCTCGGCATCCCTCAAGGGCTGCTCAAACCAGACACTCTAATCCTGTGCAATGAACCGAAGTTCTAGGAGTGCAAGAGCTGTCTGGCCGGCGACCTACTGCTTAAGCAAAGACAAACAGATATCGGCTGATGCTGCATGTTCTAGAGCGACAGGCGCTTGGGCAGTAACCACCTTGTCTCTTTTTTGTTTGGGCCTCGAGCTTACAAACCAGCCAGAGAAGCAACGCAAGTCCGCAGCAAAGGATTGCTCCCAAGAGTCCCACCCCCACCCAAGTTAGTATCGGGGGTGAAAAGGTTAGGGGAGACTGTAGCATCAGGTTCCGCTGGCATTGGTTTCAGGACTGCCGACAGAATCGCCCATCTCGTCTCTTCTCTGGCTCTCTGGTTCCACCGCGTCAGGAGCAGGGCTGTCATCAGGAGTCTCTGTCGTTTTTCGCGTGAGCCTCTCTGGAACCCAGAAAGGATTATTTTCATCCTGAGGAAAAACACAAACAGCTCCCCTGGATCTTATCAACACAAGATCCGGTCCTTTCCATTCATTAGTTATGACATCTTTCCATTTTACCATCTCTTTTGGTTTATCCATGGGTAGGCAATGCCTTTCAGCTGCCGTATGGCCATGGTCATCAAGATTTAAAAAGTTTAAGGTGAACAGTGCCATGGATATTGCTGTCCTAGGCACGGGGGGCAAGGCCTGCATAACCCCCCCTTTCTGTTTTATTAGATATGATTTAAGAGTGCGGTGAGCACGTTCCACAATACCTTGTCCTTGTGGATTATACGGCAAACCTGTAAGATGAGTCACAGCCATCTGGCTACAAAATTGTTGAAATTTTTGTGCGGTAAAAGCCGGCCCGTTGTCTGTCTTTAAGAACTTTGGCTTACCCCAGGCACTCCAAGCCTCCAAGCAATGTTGGATGGCATGTGAGGCCTTTTCTCCAGATAAGGGAGTGGCTACAATTATTCCTGAACAGGTATCAATGGATACATGTACATATTGCAGCTTACCAAAGGCGGGGACATGGGTAACGTCCATTTGCCATATTTGAAGAGGCTGGATGCCCCGAGGATTAACCCCCGAGTGGGGCGCAGGCAGAAACTGACTGCAATTTTGGCAATTGACAACAATATCGCGAGCCTGTTTTCTGGAAATGGAAAAGCGGCGCCGCAAAGTTTCGGAAGTTACATGAAAGTTTTTGTGAAAACTTTTAGCAGCCTCTAGCGGCGAAGACATGGCTATAGCAATTATTTTTGTAGCCCTGTCTGCCAAATCATTGCCTTTAGCCATAGGTCCTGGCAATCCAGAATGAGCTCTAATGTGAGTAATAAAAAAGGGCGATCTTCTGGCTAGAAGGCAATTTTGAATTTGCGCGAAAATTGAGGCAACTCTGCTAGACGGTTTAATAATGCCAGCCGCCTCAAGCAAATTGACAGCATTAACAACATAAGATGAATCAGACACTATATTTATAGGCTCTGAAAAACGTTGTAAAACCTCAAGAACCACTAAACATTCTACCACCTGTGGGGAAGTTTCTGCATATTGCCTCGAGTAGACCTGACCGTTAACCACAAAAGCCCCCAGCCCAGTTTTGGAACCGTCAGTATAAATAACTAACCCTTCTTTTAGGGGACTACAGGACGTTACTTTGGGGAAAACTACAGGTTGAGTCAAAGCAAACTGTAAAATTGGGTGTTTTGGGTAATGATTATCTATTTTTCCTGAAAAGGAAGTGACTAAGATAGCCCAATCATTTGAAGTGGCAGCAAGAGTGGAAACCTGCATGGCATTATAGGGAACAATTAACAGCTGTGGCTCACTGCCAAAATGCGTGATGGCAGATTTTAGCCCCCTCAGCGCTAATTGCGCCACAGCATCTGGATACCAGTCAATTATTTTAGCTGGCGAGGCATTAGGATGCACCCATAATAAGGGCCCTTGCTGCCAAAGCACTGCAGTAGGGAGCCGGTTTGTTTTAAAAACACATAATGAGAAAGGTTTATCATAATCCATGCGAACCAATTGTGCATCCTGTATAGCTTCTTCTACCAACTGTAACGCTCTTTCTGCTTGCGGGGTCAAACTTCTAGGTGAGGAAATATGCGGATCCCCTTCTAAAACATCGAACAAGGGTTTGAGTTCAGCAGAAGGAATCTTAAGAAAAGGTCTAAGCCAATTAATGTCTCCCAGTAATTTTTGAAAATCATTAAGAGTGTGGAGGTGATCCCTTCTTATCTCGAGCTTTTGAGGGACAATCCTATCAGGGAATACCACAGACCCTAGGAATTGACTAGTATCAGAAATCTGAACCTTTTCCGTGGCGATACGTAAGCCCATATTTTCTAACGCTTGCTGCAATAGGGGAAAAGCCTCTGTTAAGATTGACAAATCTTTGTCACATACTAGGATGTCATCTGTATAAAGAACCCAGGTTAATGATGGAAAATGTCTTTTAACAGGAATAAGGGCTTGGTAAACATATAACTGACATATAGTCGGACTGTTAGCCATGCCCTGAGGCAGGACTTTCCATTGAAACCTCCTGTCGGGTTCTGCATGATTAATAGAAGGAAGGGTAAAGGCGAACCTGGGCCTATCTTGAGAATGTAAAGGTATGGAAAAGAAACAATCTCTAATATCTATTATCATTAAAGGCCAATGTTTTGGGAGCGCCGTGAGAACCGGTAGACCGCGTTGTACAGGGCCAAGCAAATGCATTTGTTTATTAATGGCTCTCAAGTCATGCAACAATCGCCACTTTCCCGATTTCTTTTTAATCACAAAAATGGGGGTATTCCAAGGGGAGGTTGAGGATTCTATATGACCCAATTGTAGTTGTTCTTTAACTAATTGGGTAACAGCTTCTAACTTTTCGGAGGTAAGCGGCCATTGAGGAACCCATACTGGCTCCTCCGTTTTCCAAGGTATGGGCCGTGCTGCCTCAATGGCGCTTAGGAAAAACCCAGACCCTGCCTTTCTTTGTTAGGGTTAGGCGAGGCAGGCTCTAGGGGTCCTTGTTCGTAGCGTCCTAAGCCTTTTCCCTCTTTATATCCCATCTTACCCATAATATCATAAGCCTGTGCCGAATATTTATTGGACAGAACTAGCCCCATCTGTTGCATTATATCTCTCCCCCATAAGTTAACCGGAAGAGGAAGTACATAGGGGACAAACTGCCCACATTGGCCTTCAGGGGTTTTCCAGGTGAGCGAGGCTGCACTAATGGTGGGGCAGGACTTATAACCCAATCCTTGTAAGGAGTGTGATGACTCTACAACCGGCCAATTTTTGGGCCACCAATGAGTGGATATAATACTCTTATCAGCCCCTGTGTCAAGGATACCCTGAAATCTCTTCTCATTAACCCACAAGTTAAGCCTAGGCCTGGTATTCAAAGATACCGCTAAATAAGCTAAGTCGGTCCCAGAGGAGCCCATCTGTTTTTCTGCCTTTTCCTTAGTCTTTCTATTAGAGCTATCAGGGAGGAGCAATAACTGTGCAATCCTGTCACCCTGAGTTACAGAGAATATGCCGGTTGGGCTGGAGCACAGTACCTGTATTTCGGAGGAGTGGTCACTGTCTACTATGCCTGGGTGGATGATTAATCCCTGCGCTGTAAGGGACCCCCGTCCGAGGATCAGTCCTAGGGTCCCCGAAGGCAAGGTGACCGCTCCTACAGGGATGGGCTGAACGCCCATCTGAGGCATTAATACCAGTGAGGAGGAGGCACGCAGGTCCATTCTTGTTGGCCTGTCTGTGTGCTCACCTTGCTCTCCCCTAGGGGTTTGGAAAATTTGCTCCCATATCTTTGCGGGCCCTGGGAACGGGGGCCCAGTGACCCGTTTTTTGGCATCTCATTGGTCTGGGCAGTCTGACTCTCTAACGGGGGAAGGAGCCGGCCTCTGAGGTCCCTAACAGAGCGGCAATGTTCAGCTTTATGGTACCCCTTGCCACATCTTGTGCAAAGGGTCGGAAGGTCCCTAGAGACCATCCGACAATCCTTTTTTAAGTGTCCAGATCTTCCACATCTAAAACAGACCCGTCTATCAGGGGCTCGTGGCGGGCCCCTCTGGGACTGCAAAATGGCTGCCGCGAGACCTGCATTAGTAAGTGGCCCTCCCAGTTCCCTACAGACTCGAAGCCAGTCTTGAAGACCTTTGCCCTTTCTAGGGGCGATAGCGGCTCGGCATTCTTGGGTGGCCTGCTCAAAAATAAGCTGTTCAATAAGAGGGGCGGCCTGCTCGGGATCCCCGAAGATCCGACCTGCCGCCTCGGTCATGCGGGCTACAAAATCTGAAAAAGGCTCCTGGGGTCCCTGAATGATTTTTGTAAGCTGATTATCGGCCCCTCCCTTTTTTGAAAGTGCCTTCCAGGCCTTAATGGCTGTGCTTGACACTTGGGCATAGGCACCCCAATGATAAGCTGTCTGATCTGCCGCATAGCGACCTTGGCCCGTCAACAGCTCAAATGTCCATTCTTGTTGTTCAGGAGTCAACGCTGTAGCATTGGCTCTTGCTTGGGTTTGGGCAGCCTCATACCAAAGAGCTTTCCACTCCATATACTGTCCCATGCTCGGTAGAGCAGCCTTGGCGATTGTCTGCCAATCGGAGGGAGTTAGGGCAGAGGTAGCCAATCTATCAAGCTGAGCGATGGTAAAATTGGCGGTTATCCCATATTTTCTGACTGACTCTGCCAATTCTTTTATCTGACTATATTCTACGGGGGCATGAACGCGGCCACCCTCAGCTGTCTCAAACACAGGGAAAGCGAGACACATCTGTCTTCTCACCCTTTCCGGGAGGAACGAGAAGGATTTTACAGGCGTGCGTGCCGCGTATGGAGGAGGGGCCACCGGTAAAGGGGGCGCTGTGGGGACAACTGGGGACAAGCGCGTGGGCCTATACTGCTCCTCAGGATAATATCCTTTTTCCTCATAACTAGCTGCTCCTTCATCTACCCCTGCCTCCTCTTCTGGGTCTAAGCCTTCTCGCTCATAATCATCATCTGAAGTCTCGGGGCTATCAATGTCTAGAGCCTCGAAGTCTTCTACAGGGTACAAACTGACTCCCCTTCTCCTAACATCAGAGGGCATAAGGGAATAATAATCTGAAGGTTCGTGGGTAGCTACTCTCCCGCTATACCGCGTTTCTGGAGGTCCTTTTTCCTTAGGGGGATAATACCTTTTCCTGCGCGCGCCCATTCTCTCACTCTGTTCGGCTTCTGATAGCCTATCCTGCGCTTCACTCAATACCTCTTGCCCCGCAGCGACGGCGGGCCTACAACTCTCATCTCTTAAACAATTTTGTACCATCGTCCAAATAGCCATGGTTCCGGGCCCGAGGTTTCCGGCATTCTGTGCACAGTTTAATTCTCTACCCAATCTGTTCCATGAGGCTGGTGAGAGAGACCCCGAAACCGCAAACCAAGGGGCCGTTCGCTCAACCTCTCTTACAAAACGCTGCAAGATGCGGGTGGGCAATTCTAAATCTCTCTGCTTAAGAATTGACTGCAGGGCTGTAATGGTCGAGTGTGAAGAGCCCATCACAGCGATGTAATGCCCGCGGCTTATTCGCGTGGCGGCCCAAGGCGAAACTGAAAGGCAAGTCTCAGCGCGTTCTCGCTTTTTTTATCTACAAAGACTTATGGAACGCAGGGGTGCCTCTGCTTATCTACGTCCGACTTAAGCACAAAATTAACACCAGCCCCGTTGGACACAGAGGAAATTAAGAGGAAGAGAATAAAAACTGCACTGACGAAGACCGGAGCCTCTACGGACCCTTCACACGGCCGTGGAGGATTTAAACCAAATTAAAGAAAGATCCAGGATCAGACATACCTTGCCGAACTAATCTCCCCGCAGTTCTGAATTCTGTGGTGCAGACGATGGAGTGGTCGAATTTCCCGGGTTTGAGGCACCAGATGTCCCGCGCAACCGTCTCGCCTGCAAGAACGACGCGGCACACAAAATAGAATCCTTCTGCGGTAAACTTTATTAATCTGGAAAAACCGGTACTTGCTTCATGTAACGAAAAGGACGGGGAAAACCAAGAGATCCAAGGAGACGAACAAGACGAACAAGCTCCACGAGACGGCCGAAAACCACGAGGGGAAGACAGGAAGAAAAGGGGAAGAGAGAGGGAGAGAGAGGCAGAAGAGAAAAGGAAGAGAGAGAGGAGCTATCCAGCCCGTCCCCTATAAAAGGATCAGTCCTTGCCTTGGACGCGGAGCCCCCTGATTGGTTGAGACTCAGCAGGCCCTATGACGCCACGGGAAGAGGCGGAAGTCATGAAGCGGAAGTTACCCAGCCTGTGCGCACATGGCTTGTTTACTGCTAACTCCAGCCAGATATCAGCGCCATCTTGTAATGGCGAATGCGTGGGAATGTGTGGGCGGCGCCCCACAGCCGGATATCCGCGCCACCTTGTAATGACGGAAGCGTGGGAATGTGTGGGCGGCGCCCCACAGAGCAGGGCCCTTTCTAGTTGGCAATTTCCTTTGGTTATCATTAACATACTAAAACTCATGGATATTTATGCCTTACTGTTTGTCTTTGAAGAGGATAACCAAGAGCAGCAGGCCAGAGGTTTTCATATTTCTTGATGATATAAATCCTGTGTTGTTGACTGCAGACCAGGTATAAAACCAGGATCTCTAGACTTTCAGTTCATCACTGAGATGGAGCAGAACCTGGATCATAACATATTTCCCACTGAGACTAGACAAGGGAACTTAAAGATGGGTAAAAGGGTCAACTTTATCTGCCAAAAGTTTTACTCCGGGTCAGAACATCCAGATGAACACACATTTTTTTATGTAGCAGTTATAGATCAGTGGTTATCAGAGAGTTCTGCAGCCTTACAGATGGAATTTAATGATCCCCAGACCATTTTTCTAGTCACGAGATCTCAGTTACATTATTTAACCTTGTTCGAGTTTATCTATTTATAATGGGGGTGGTTAAATCAAATGACGACGGACAGCAAAAGCTATCATGGTTTTTGTTGATTCTGATGATAAAGCTTGGGGATATTCTAAAACCCTTGGAATAGTTCTTAACGTAGATTTTAGCTCACATTCCTAGTGATTGGTATTAAAACTGTCCAGGGAAGAAGCAACCTCCCTTACTTGTGTTTTTATGTTGACAGGATGGGACTTCTGTGGTGTTTGATGAGTCTGTCTTTCTATGGAATCCTGCAGAGCCATGCTTCCGGTGAGTATGCGGTGCTGGATAAATAGTTGAAGTTAGCATATAGAATCATGTATAGTGCATTTAAAGGAGCATAGTGTTGGTTTTGTTGTACAGTCTTTCCTAGTTGCATAGAATCAAGTATCTGAAAGAACCATAGGAATTTGGGAATGAGAGGGACTAGAAAGGAAAGGTTTTGATGTATATAAAACAGAGGGAGATCTCTTCAACTTCATTCGCACAAGGCTAATTCTCTGTATCCTCATCTCAAGTCCCATGGAAGAAACGGCAGGGAGATTATACAACCTGTTTTGCCAACTTTGACCAGCACCAGAGAGGAGTCATTTGTTAGTAGTTCACTGGGATGCTTTGATCTTACTGCGTGTCTATGGGCAACAAAGAATTTTTCCTACACTCTTTCTTTGACCATAGCTCTGTATGAGGAGCCAACCATGATATTTATTGAGTTTTAATAAGCAGATGTAATCATCATGATGGTGGATCACATGGAAGCAGAGGCCGGAGAGGTTGGCTATATTCCTCGCGTTTCTAAATTGCTTCTCTCTGTCGCTCATGTTTGCCCTATCTAGTGAGCATCTGATTGCAGGCTGTTATATTTTTTGACTCATCAAATTTTTATAAAAATTCTTGCTCATGGGACTGAAATTAGTCTCTGTCATTTCCATATATTTCTTTGATTTAGCCTCATGACTGAAAAAAAAAATACCTAAAGTGCTGGTTCTTTCATTTTTATGTAGGGACTCCGGGCATCCTAATTTTAATAATGATCCCTATGTATAATTTCTGTGAACACCACAGGCTCTTCTTTGACTACCATTGCTTTAATGTCTATTCTCTGTGAGAACCCTTTGGAAGTGCTAAGTCAGCATTATGCAACTGCGACCCCAGTGTTCTGCAATCCGTACCTTCAAATCTTCACTTCGCATGAATTTCAGCCCTCCTGCCACCCTGATCATCTTTGCTGGGTGCATTTCAGTTTTTCTATGCCACTTAGAGCATTGTATTAGAAACCAAAAATAACTCTAAAGACAGGGTGTAACTAGGACAGGGTAGAGCTGAAAGTACAGATAATATCTAAACTTGCAGGCCCTTTGGGACTTCACAGAGGAAAGGCTGTGTTCAAACCAGGCCTTCTATCCAACTGGGATGTACTAGCATACAGCTGGGCCACATTAATATACCAGCATCCATTCGGGTATCTGTCTCTTTTGATTGGAAGGGGTTTGCTGTACTGATTCTTAAATATGCTGAATATTTATAAATAAGTAAGTATAATTTATTTTCACTTGACTTATTACTAATTGAATTTTTTAACAGAGGCTTTCCTTGACCATTTTAATTACAATAGCCTTTCCAGTCACTACCCCACCTCCCTGCATTGCTTTAGCATCTTCTGACATATGCTAATATTCCATTAACTCTTCCTGGTACTTCTCTGTCATTTGCCCTTTGACCCATCCTTCTTTTTCACTTCTCTGCTGTTTTTTTTTTTTTTCTCCAATGTCTCTTCCTTTCTCATCCCCTTCTTTGACTTTATCATCCTTTTCTCTTTAACTCCGAGGGCACAGATTTATTTGTTTTGCTTACTGTTTTCCCAAATACTTGAAATGATGATGAACACATAGGGATAAAGTGAGTGTCCAGTGCATACCTGATAAACAGATGGGCAAATATCCCATCAGAGACACCTTTACTCAAACTGGACAGATTCCGGTTTAAAATTCGCACTAATGACAAGTATTATGCCTGGAAGTTAAAGTGAGAAATGGCCCTGCTACTGCTCTTGAGAGATCAAGGCTTCTCAAAGTTTGGGAGGTTTATTGCCTCTGCCCAATGGTCCTGGGAGTGCTGCCTTTCTGAATGACCTTCACTGTATTCTCGAAAGAATCCCCTTCCCCCTAATGTTGTTGGTAAGTGTACTTTCTCCCCAGGAACTGTGACTCATAATTCTGTCAGGGGAAGCTGCCTTCTTGAATAAGATGAGTTCTCATACCAGCCCCATTGAGTCACTATGGGAGAGGAAACATGTTGTAATCCCCTCTGCCCATCTGGCACACACTCATGCCTTCCTTATGAAGAGGTGTATTGTGTCTGTGTCTCTGCTTTACTTCCTCATTGGAGGGAGGGGAACAAAAAGGAAGCGTTGTTGACAAAAAATGAAAGGGGCAACTGGCTCTGGGAATAGAAAAGATCATTGCGATCTTGAAGGATCTGGCAACCTCTCTATAGGAAGGTGTCACCATTGATAGGGATAGAGATGTAGGTAGAAGTGTTGGTTTTCTGCGAGGCTCTCTGTGGTTCAGTTTCCTTTCTTACTAAAGGCACACACTAACGTAAGGAACAGAGCAGAAATATCCTGAGCACTCTATAGCACTCTATATTCATAGGACACAAGTCAGGGATTGGGCACTATGGACTCAGAGTTTACTGTCATAGAATGAGGTTCCTGTGCAGAGAAATGGCCTTCAAGGCACAAAATTCTAACATCAGAGTCTGGTCTTCTGGCTGGAGAACTCTGCTTTTCTCATGCCTTTAAAAACTGGGAAATAAACATGTCTTCTCAAATACTAATTTAAAGAAAACACAACAACAACAATATAATAAGAAGTATTACTTACCATTAAGGAGTTAAATCTTGGATAATTATGTTAGTGCCAACTTAACTAAATGTGGCTCTTTTAGAAGTCATGTAATGCCTTTTCTTTAAAAAACTTTATTGCACTACCCAGATCATGACTATTGTAGCTCTGTCTTTTTCTTTTTCTTATGATCTATTTATTTTTTTATATACACAGTGTTCTGCCTACATATCTTCATGTCCGAAGTGGGCACAAGATTTCATTATAGATGGTTGTGAGCCACCATGTGGTTGCTGGCAGTTGAACTCGGGACCTCTGAAAGAGCAGTCAGTGCTCTCAACCGCTGAGCGAACTCTCTACCCCAACTAGACACATCCCTTGTGGTTCAATGGGTTAAATGCACACAGCTCGTGTTCAGCGTAACTGAAATCTGTACTCATTCTTCTCTTCCAAAGATTCCTGTTATTTTTATTAAGTATGGATCCCCTGGTCTCCACCAAGAATGCCAATGATGCAGAGAGAAGGTTGTGATGGGACCACCATTGGGGGGACGTCACTCACTCACTCTGGAAGAACTGCCTGCTCAGGTTTTTGTGCTGTCTACTTAAGTGGTGACTCCTCTACCATCCCCTCCAGACCAGTTTATTCAGATGGAAGATCACTATGATTTTCATTTCAAAGCCCAGTACTCCCTGTTTTGCTTGTTATACTTCTCAGCATTCCCACTACTAGCTGGAAGGAGTTCCTTCTTACAGGAATTTAAAAGGAACCTGTCAGCTCAGCTCACCATCCTCCTTTGCTTCCTTTCCCATTGGCTACCTGTTAGAAAACTGGACTACCAAAGCTACCTCCAAGTGAGAACACCTATTTGGTTGACCCCCTTTGGCTTCAAGTTGGAGAGAGAGTGAAATGAGCCTCCAGGAGGATGAACTTGAAAATCTTGCTGCATCCAAAATTGGCCTGGGGATCTGTCCAGGCACCTTCAGGCACCAGCTTTGCAGGAGGCGGAGGCATGGCCATGGCTGGCTCTTCCTGTTGGTGCTAGGCATTTGAGCTCAGGTTTTCACATTCTCTAGCAAGTGCTCTGCTCATGTTCCACCACACACACCAGAGCATCTCGCTGGCTCCATACTTTTTTCTCTATACTGCATTGTCAACCTAAAACACTGTTCCGATAATGGAAGTCACATTCCCTTTTTTAAGCTTTATTGAAATTTACAGAGGGTAGGAGAAGTCTGTTGATTTATAGCGTATGAATTATTCAAGATGAAATAAATAAGTGAAACCTCTGCACTGTACTAGCAGTTGAGCCGTTGGTTTGGATTGTGAGACTTTCACTCTGTGAGTGGCTTGACTCTGCTAAGGTATCACACTTTGTCCTTCTGCTCCTTCCTTTTCAGACAAATGAGCCGGGGCTGGAGGGATGGTTTGGTGGGTGAGATCACTGCCTCCTCATCCAGAGGGTCTGATTTCCAGCAATGCCAAGATAACTCATAACGATCAGTACCTCCAGTCTCAGGGACTCTAACTCCCCCTCTTCTGGTCTCTACAGAGACCAGAAGATGCACACATGTGGATCAAAGGCATATATGCAGGCAATATATTCATACATGCAGATAAAATAAATAAATAACATTTAAACAAGCAAAAAGCTAAACCAATCAACTAATTAAAGCAGCTGTAGATCATACCCTTTTGCCCCCCTGTTTGTGTGTGTGTGTGTGTGTGTGTGTGTATGTATACATGTGGGAATGTGTATTCTAGTGTCTATGTGTGTGGATGTATATGCATGCTTGTGTGTATTGAGTGTGTGCATGCATGTTTTTGTGTGTGAATGTGTGTTTATTTGTGTGTGTTTGTGTGTGTATGTGCCTGTGCATGTATTGAGTACATGTGCGTGTGTTTGTAGGCACGCATGTGTCACAGGGTAGGTGTATAAAGATCAATAATCCCCTCTGTGAATCAATTATCTACTAGGCTCTGAGGAAGAAACTCAAGTTGAGAGGTCCCATGTCACTGGCTCTACCTGTTGAGCTATCTCTTCCATACACGTTCTAGTTTTAAAGGGCACCATATATCAGGAACATATATAGGGCATAGGCTTTTTATTTCCTTAATCATTTTTAATAATAATTAATGACTTTAAGTGTGAACATTGTGGGCTTGACCATTTTATATGGTTTAATCCAATGTGAAATCCAATGTCTTACTTTAGGGAACCTATAGTCTACTTTCAAAGATTAAATAGTACAGAGCCTAAGCACTAGATGAGCGTCACCAGGACCCAGAGAAGTTCTCAGCCTCTTTAGGGGGCACCAGGAAAGACTTTAAAAGATTTCCTTCTTTAGTCTTCTACAGTTTCATACATATTAATGATATAGTATCATTGTAATCATTCTCTATTATTTTTTGCTATACCCTTTCTTTCCACAGAGCCCCAACCTATACCATTAGAGAAAATAATGAGCTCTTCCCCAGCAGCTATTGCAAGTCATTAACTCCTCAGGAAATGATAAGGTCTGGGTTTGTCCTCTTTTCAGGACAGAAAGTTGAAGAACTTGTGTGGGCATCCATAGCTTTGTGTGTTCATGGTTGTAATGGGGAAGACTTCATAGCAGGAGCACTATAGAATAAACCACCAAAAGGCCAATGTGAAGGCATTAAAAGACTAAAGATGTAGTTCAATGAGGAGTGTTCTCCCTTAGCAAGCACTAAGGTTTGAATTTGATGCTCTGTGCCACGTAAATTGAGCATGGTGGATTATACCTGAACTCCTACCATTTAGAGGTAGAGGCAAAGAGATCCAAAATTCAGGGTCATCTTTTGCTACTTGGGAGTTGAGGCAAGCCTGGCCTACATGAGACTGTCTCAAATAAAAAACAAAGACTGTGAACTGGGTAATGTGCTTTTTAGAAAGTTTGGTTTAGTGTCTTTGGGACATTACAGGACCACTGTACTCCTGAACTCAAAACAACTATGACTGCCTGCATGAAATCAAGCCAATCACTCGTTTAAGATGGAGAGAGGAGGGTTTCAGGAACATCTGACCTCTGACTGAGGAGCTAGTTCAGTTGATGCCTCTGGGTGAATCAGTTCTTTAAGATTTCTGGTCGTGTGATCATGAAGCAGTGGACGGGTCCTCCACACATGGAAATATATGAGTAGCACAAATTAGAACCAGTGAGTTATTTACGAACCAAAGAAACAAACAAAGAGAACATGAAGTTGGCATTTGGTAGGGGTATGGGGTGGATCTTAGAGAAGTCAGAGAGAAGAGTTGGAGGCCAATGTAATAAAAGTACCCAGTCTTAAGTTCCCAAAGAACTGCTCAAAGTACTTTTTAAAATTATGTTTACTTATAGTATTTTGACTTTGCAAAATCATTATTTTGATAAAATTATTATTTAAAAGTTGCTAATAAATAAGAAAACCCGCAGATACCAAAATTAACCTGACATATAATTTTCTTAACGTTCTATAATGATTCTTTCAGCTTCATATAAGAACTCAATTCGTTGCCAGCCTCAATGGCCTCATTTTATATGAATATGCATTTTGAAGCACTCGGCATTCAGACGTACTTGTGACATTCAGTCCTGTCTCCGTTGCCCACGGCTGCTCATACTGTCCACTTCATTTCTATGCCATTCTGTCCAAACATTTGGAGAATGTATGAAGAATGCAGTTTCATTTTATTCTTGGTCTTAAAGGTCACTGGAGTTGTAGAATTTCTCCCCATTCTTTAAACTCTTCTTCTGTGCGAGCCTTTCTTACCACTGCTTTGAAGACAGGCTGTGTGTATTTTGAAACACCCAGCTGCTTACTTCTACACTCTTTTTACTTCCTATGGGTGAGTATTACATAGACTCAGAAGAGATTTAGACACCACTGACTACTTTTGATGCTGAGGCTGCAAATAAGGAGTGTCTCTGTCACAGGGCTCATTTTATGTCAGGGAAAGTGACCCAGTTCTTCACTATGGCCATGTTTGTTAAAGAAAACTAAAGGTTTTGGAGAATTCACAGGTGCCTGTGGTTGTGGATGGGAAGGATGAATGCTTAAAAGTGGGTGTGACCTGTCAGTCGCCACATATCCTGTCCCATCTTCTCTTTCCTTTCTGCACCATGGCAATCCACTTGAAAGCTCCCAGGCCTCAGTTTAGTGGCAACTTGCTGCTAGGCCGGTTTCTCCTTATTTTCATTCTACAGTTTAAATGTTTCCTTT
This sequence comes from Micromys minutus, assembly GCF_963924665.1. Lineage (NCBI taxonomy): Eukaryota > Metazoa > Chordata > Mammalia > Rodentia > Muridae > Micromys > Micromys minutus. The sequence goes on along the minus strand of NC_137976.1, from coordinate 65,687,136 downwards.
TCAGTTTAGCTGACTCAATTCTTTGGGGAATGAAATATATTTACAGCCAAAGAAACAACAGGATTCTTGCACTTTAAAATCCACCAGCTATTTCCAGCTTTCCTTTGTTTCTGAGAGACATAAAAAATAGTTCCATTTTTTTTTAACTGATGAAACCTCAACTAATACCTTTAAGTATCTACTGTGCAAACCCCTAAGAGCTGATGTTCCGAATTGCTGCACTTCAGTTTTTCTGCTTGAGAGACAGGAGAAAAGAGAAACTCATCACACCTCACACAGTCCAGTCTGACAGAACTGTGCCGTTTCTGGGGACTTTGTTTTCTCTCTCTCTTTTGGGAAGACATGTGCTGTACCAACCCATTCTGGAAATTGACGTTTGCTTTCTCATAGTCTTTGTGGAGACTAGAGTTCAAGGTTGTTAATCAAAACAGGAGCCCGCTTTCTTCATCTGGGATTCTTTCTGTAGTCCTTGAGATGCCCTCTGAGGTAGACAGGAGGGGTCATTTTGGTATATACACAAGGGTGCTGCCACTGGTGTGTCTTCATGTAAATTAGTAATGAGATGTCATGTGACGCTCCTGAGACCAGGGCTGGCCATGCTGATAGAATGTTGCACATGACAGTACGTACCAGTTTCTTCAACAATAGCACTTCCAGTGTCTACTCATTCTTATAGACACCTCAGAGGACACAAAAAATCACAACTGCCATTAGTCACTGATAACTTTTTCCAAATGAACAATACCAGTTATTAATTCATTACATTGATGTTTGATTCTAAGCTGCATACACATTGACTTATAGCCAACAAAAGCCGTGTTTTAAAGCAACACAGATATACAGATTATTATACCCAGTAGATCCCATCTATTGTTGGCTATTACTATTGGTAGTTTAGTTTGTTCTATTTTATTTGGACAAACAAACTTTAACTGTTTACCAAATTTGCTGATGGCTTAGACATATCAAATTATTGGTTTTCTTTCACTTGTGTCTTTGTCTGGATTCTCTGGGATCTCAGACTGTTCAAATGCTGATTAATGAATGGAGTTTTACTTTATCTGAGAGAAACTTTAAATTTGTCCCTCTAATTTTTAATTTTTGGGCTCAATTTATTTGGTCTCCCAGAGAAAATGAAATTCTTCTTACATAGGATATTTTGACTGTTATGATTTGATATTAAGTGCCTTTTCAGCATTTTTATTGTTCACTCAAGATAAAGGATAATGAAAGAAGCCAGAAAGAGGAGAATGAAGAAGAGAATAAAACAAAACAAAGAATAAAAACAAAAATAGTAAAAGAAGAGAAAGGAAAGAAAAACAGATTTAAAAATAAAGTTGCAAGAAGCGACTTCCACTAAGATATATGTAGATTTGATTCAGATCTTCCTTCATACCTTTTCAGATTACAGAAATTACTTTAACTACACTGAAGTATTCAAATGTATCCTAAGCTTTGCCCTGTCTAGTTTCTTTTTTTGGAATGTTAAATCTTTTTAGGTTTCTTTTTCATTAAATATTTTTATCTCTTCTTGTGTTAAAATGATGAGAGCATACTTATTTTGTACATGCTAGAGAAGTTTCCTGACATTGGGTTTCCCTCCAGTCATGAAAGCCATCTTGGTCTCCAGTGAAAATGGCTCTGTCAGTCTAGCACACTGTCCTTCTGCAGGAAATGGATTGTAGAGATTGACAGTCCCTAGAGCTTTGTGTGGCCTTGGTGGTCCTGATGGAAGAGTTGAGAGCTGGAGTCAGTGTAGGACCCTGGCTCATCTTTTGTACATTTGCATTTTAGAAGCAAAAGTAATTTGCTATTGTTTGTAGTTGACCTGGCAACGCAGTCTTTGCTAGGGACTATATACTGATGCAGGCTTGGTATGAGCTCAGTTCCTACTGAGGTCTAGACAGAATGTAGCTTTGTCTGGGGGACAGTGGAAATCCTGGAAATGGCAATGGGATAATTAGTAAATGGAAGTGTTGGAGGAATCCCTTCCCCTCATTAGGTATAATGTCAGAGACATGCTAAGGGGCTTTCAGGAAAAATGAGAAGACAAGGCTATTGTTCTTAGCTCCTTCATTAAAGCAAAAGCTTTGTTATAACACCTTTCTAGCTTTAAATATCATGTTATTAAAAAGGTTCTTCCTCTCATTCAGAATGAAGTGATAACTGATATTGGCAGCCAGAGCCACAAAACATAGGACACCGAAATATTTAACCAGCAGAGAAAAATCAGATTCTGTTGAGCTAAGCATGGCTTTAAACACCTTTCAATAGTCTAAAAATGGACAACAAGTCTATGGTGTGTGTGTGTGTGTGTGTGTGTGTGTGTGTGTGTGTGTGTGTGTCTGTGTGTGTGTGAGTGAGTGTGTATGTGTTCCTGTCTGTGCCTGCATATCTGTGTTTGGGTGACTGAAAAAAACAGAGAAGAAAGGAATAATATTATGTGAACTATAGTATATAATATAATGTTATGTAAATCAACTGTTGGGATAGAGGGATGTTTCCTTCTGTCGTTTTACCCAGGTGAAACTCCAGGTTCATAAGAGTGAATTAATTATTCTAAGTTCACTACAGAATTAAAACACTATTTCTTTTTAAGATGCATAGCATCTGAATATACCATGCCAGCATTGAATTTATTTAATAAAGATATATTATTTTCAAAATATGCTAACCAAACCTGTAAACAACTGAGGACATAAAAAACATGTTTGAAAAGAAATTTCCTATCAATGAACAAAGTAGAAAACATAGGTGTGCACTAATAATGCAAATTCTCTTTCAGACTGATTTGTCTAGCACTTCCTCAAATATACACAACATGTTGTATTTATTTAGATTGGAGTTAATGGATTCCAGTCATGAACATTTCCTAAAGGACAGAGTTTTGCCACAAGAACACATTAGCAATTGAGGACATGAATGGTATCTCAGTTTGGACCCTTTAGGTCATGTAGAGATGGAACTGTTACCCTCAGAATGGTGCACATGTCTGCTGGGCTCAGGAGCTAGCCATTTCATGTCCTCCAGAGCCTGCTCAAAGACGCTAACCATGGGGCATGGCTTTTCTTCCTTACCAACTGCTATAGACTCTGTCCTCCCTCCAAATTGTTAAAGAACTTAATAGGTGGGTTGAAACATGGAGCTCTGGAACTACTTTTTTTTTTTTTTTTTTTTTGGTTCCCAGTAAGCATATAGTTCTAGAGAACTCTTTTCATTCTAAAAATGACAGTTTCTTTCTGCAGACTTTGGCAGTGATCGCGTGTGAATTTTCAAATTTGACTGTGGTTTCACTCCAAGTTCTAGGTTATTTCTGATGGAATTGGAATCGTTTATGCTTCTCAGAAACTGTCATTTTTTTATGTAGCAACAAAACAGCTAAAATAATTGTCACCTGGACTTGGACTTGGCAAGTCTGAAAAACTGTGCTTGAGCGATGATCATTTTTCCATTCACAGGTGGCCCATTTCACTTGCCACAAGTGTCCCAAATTGAAATCCCAGCATGTTAATGCACAATTCTTTTTGAGTCTCAAAATTTTTGCTTTCTCAGTAGCCCGTCCATTCCCTTCAAATCATGTAATACTTTTTTCATAATATAATAAGCATCCCCTCTATCTTGAAACTGACTTATTATTGATAGAAAGATACTGAGTATCTGTGGATTCCTATCTCTACACACTCACTCTCCAGACTCCTTCCTTCCCAAAACCCCTTCTGTTCTGTAGGTGTTTTCAGACCACCAATTACATGCAAATCTTTATATAATGGCATTGGGAAAGTGAATAAGGCATTTTGCTTTCATCCATCTATTCATCCAATTCTCCTTATTTGTACTAATTAGTAGAGCAGGAGTTTTCTCTGGTCTCATCGAGTTTACAGTCTTGGGGATAGGTTGAGGCTGGAGGAATTAAGTAAATAAAGAATTTGTAAAAATCTCTCAGAAGTTATTCATAGACACTGTCTTGATGGAAAGTCATCTGTAATAATGCTTTACTTGACTGGTCACCAGGACAAAAGGATTTCTTTAAGAAGGTACCGTTCATCTATTAAGAATACAGGATGACAAAGAACTGCTATGTGCAATGTGCAAGGAGTAGCTTGGGCCAACTACATATTATGGGATGAATGCCATGAGACATAGGCTCACTATTTCAATGTTCCTGGAGCTTCAGGAATCAGGGGGTAAAGAGAATGTGTTGAAAAGGAAGTATCCAGGACCCAGGGAATATCATACATGTTCTTACAATTTTCTTCAATGAAGTAAGGATTGAGCATGTGTCTAATGTTGCCAACATAAGTTATTAGGCATTTGTGCTAATATTATATAAAAAATTGGTTTGGAGAACATTTTGGGTTTTCTTCAGTGTGAAGCTCAAGATTATTTAAATATCCCTTTCGGCAATGAAGTATGTGTGGAAATACTGAATTTTAAAAGAAACACAATTTCCAATAAATTTCTAAGTAGACAAGAGTCCCTTAGAGGCCCAAATTGAAGTCAAATCAGGAATCCAGAAAGAAAAAAAGTTGGCTGTGTGGATGGTTGGTGCCAGTCAACATTCAGTCAATGGAGAAGCACATATTTGGACATTTAAATAATTGTCCCCCAAATAAAATTTTTACCTTAAAGTTTATAGCAAACTAAACTCAACTGCATTAAAGTTTAAAATGTGAAAAGAAAAATTTCCAAGAATAGATATGTGGCAAAAAAAATGTATGGCACCATAAAACAAGGATTTTTACAGAAAAAAGAAATTCCTCAAATATAAAGTACACCCTTGATTTAGAAAAAAAAAAAAAAAAGATTTAAACTGAAGATGGAAGTTCATAAGAAAGAACATACGTTGACCACCTAGAATGCATTTCATTTTGATTTAAATTGAAGTGAACGTATCAATAAGGTTGCTTTGTTATTGTTTTTTGTTTTGTTTTATTGTTTTATTTTTTAACATCTCAAGTTGTCACAATTTTATGCCTACAGTCCTAGCAATGCCTTCAGGTCATGAAGAACCACACAGAGAATAAATACCGTGACTGATGACTGAGGTGGCCCTGTGGGGGACACCTTGTTCTCTGTTTCAGAGATGTCACCAGAATGCCTCATTTCAACCTTGAAAAGAATCTTTCAGTACTAAAAATAAGCAAAGAAAGACGCTTTCACACCTAGGACCTCCTAGGATGTTTAAAACAAAGACCATAAAAAGAATACAAATATTCACCAATAAAGTAAAGTATGATAATTTAAGCCCACTCAAGAAATAGTCTACATTCATATTAGCTGATGTGGTAGGTCATTTTCTCCATCTAAGCAATTCTGCTTTAAAACAGCTATGGAAAAGCAGAAGACTTCAACATCTTTATCAGCTCTGATCTGGAGCTGGGAAGTATTGCTTCGTCCCAATTGTTAATTTTTCAGATATATATTTTTTTGATCCAGTTATCAAGCTGTCTCCATGTTGAAACCGAGTTCTTTGAAAGTATTCGTCATATGGAAATGGGCAAAACCATGACCCCTCCTCCCTTCCCAGCTGTGCTAGGAGCCCTGCCGCAAGGCATGCATGCACAAGCATGAAATTACAGAACACCTGTGGCGGATTCCTCCCCAGCCCCTGATGTTTTTTGTATTATTGATTTATTGTTTGAAAACTTTGATACACAGATGCCATGTGCTTTCATCACATTCGGCTCTTGTGCCCTCCATCCCAGCCACTGTGGATCTAAGATGGAGGCGGGAATTAGATATGGGACACATTTGAGTTTAGTTTCCTGGGAGACGGGACGGGGAGGAAGCACATCTCAGTGTGGCCTGACCTACTCTGACAACCTGTCTCTCTCATAGGCTTCATTTCAGTTTCCTCAGAAATTGTATTCATTGATCACACAGCTTTTCAAAATACATTTACTTCAATCTTCCTTGGTTATATAACAATATCAAAAGAGAAACAAAGCAAGCAACTAACAATTTTATGAGAACTAAACACTAGCATTATGATAAAAATGAACATCCCTTTAACTTAATGTCTTTTTTCTTAAGATCTGTATCATAAAGTCATATGGTTACAGAAATGCTAGATAGGATGACTGTGTTTGAATTTGATTCTCTTTCAGTTTGGCATAGAATTAATCGATTAAAAGTTATTTCCTACTACCTGTTTTATCAAACGTGGATTTCTATAAAAGTTCAATCTCTCTGACCCCTGTTGAATTCTTCCTTTCATTCCTCTGTATTTCTTTTATGTCTGTTATAAGACCACCATCCTTTTTCTTTGATTCTTAAAATGTTGTACAGCTCGTTGCTTAAGCAAAAGTGGTCTTGTCTTTGATTTTCCATAATATTGGAATTCTGGTCTGACAAGTCTGTTCAGGAAGGCGGGCAGCTCACTTTGCAAAAATGTTTTCCTCTGTGTCTCTGCCATGAACAACCTTCGTTTCATCAATATTCCTAATTTTATTACAATTCTGTTAAGAATAGAGGAACATCAGAATTCCCAATGCTGCTTACTTTTGTCTTCAGGAAGGTAGTAAGTCTTGTCCTTAATTGTATGATTAAAATCTCTTCCTTTTCCTACTAGTTCCTTAATTCCGATGGTGAACATATAAAGCCAGTGATTCAATTAAGTTTGTCAGCTTCTAAAATTTTCCAAAGTTTTTCTTCTTTAATAATTGTTCTCACATCTTCTGTCTCATGCTCATCACAAACATTCATTAATGGTTTAAATGTTTATTTAAGTAATAAGTTATTAAGAAAGTCTAAGTTTTCTGAATAATTGGTTTTCTGGGGACCTCTCACTGGTTTTGTTCTTGTTTACACCAGCGTTTTGTTATCCCAGCTCAAGCATTGGGAGTGAGGCCTTTAACAGTGAGAAAGAAGAATCTAAGCAGGAGGGGTGTGGCAAGTTTCCACCAAGGGCAGTGAAGGGTCAGTCTAAGTCATAGAAGCACTGGAACGTGGTCAAGCCGTACCTTCATGATGATGCTTGGTAGCACCGTGTGTTCTTTTTAAAACCCAGTAAGTCCACTCAGTGGACTTACATATACAGACAGTATATGTATGGGTACAGAGCCTAATAATGGTGTTACTTTTAGGACAGAGAATTGGATTGTTGTGGGTTCCCTCACTTAAATACAAGTACTTATTGTCCTAATAAAATCATACTTCCATTTTGCTTATCATTAAAAAAAGAGACTGTTGTGAAATGTAATGTGGGGAATGGAGTATCTTTGGTGGCTCAGTTTCAAAGTGTACCCCTGAGTAATGATGCCATGCAATAGACCTGTGTAAAAAAAGGTTTCTTGTGGAGGTGAGAGGAGTGAGGGCCTGGCAGTGAGAGGATAGAGGCGGACAAGTGGACAGGTAGATGGACAGACAGACAGGAGCAGAACAGTGAGGACAGTGAAAAGGAGGGCCAAAAGGAAGAGAGAGGGGACACTAAAGACAGACAGAGTACTAGGGTGGTGGGTGGGTCCTTGTACCCATCAGTACACCCTGGAGCACTGCACTGTGATAGGTCATGCCACAAGCAATTCTTACCTTCCTGGAGCCAGGGTAAATGAATCACCATTATGCCAACAAAAACTAACTTTACTTTTAGAAAGTGCAAAGTGTGAAGCTATGAATGGTTGAATCGGGATGGTTTAACTCCAGTCATTCTATGATGACATTGGTAGATGACTAAGTTATATGATATGCTCTGTGAGGAACAAGAGCTATTTCTATTGATATCTCTGTCCTATAACTATGACTATTTGTGTATCTTTTAGGCTTGCATGGTCATAACATTGCATATTAACTGCACAAACACATAAAACTAACTGTCAGTGAATTCTCATTTTTGTTCATCAACATTTGCAAACTTGGAGTACTTGGTCTCCAGAACACTTGGCATCTTCCCTAACTTATTTACACTTGTAAACATTTTGATGACAAGTAGTTTTTAGTTTGCTGATTTGTTTGTTTGTTTGTTTTGTTGGTTGGTCGGTTGTTTTTATACTGTGTAGACAACAATCAAACTGCAGAGTATGCTCAGCCAGCTGTCAACATTTCAATGTCCATAGGCATTGATTATGCATGAGTTAAACAAATGACTACTTTTTCCTTCATCTGTCAGCCTTCCCCAAATCTCCTTCTCCATTGAAACAAATGTATGTAATACTGTTTTTTTTTTTTTTTTTTTTTTTTGCCATGTGCCAGGGATACTCACATTCTTTTATATCTACTAATTATCAGCATCATAAATAACACAAGTTAGTGTTTTTCAGTTCAAAAATGTTTGATCTTTTTATTATATTGTGTTATTCTGGGTAGGAAGCAAACACATGTAGAGGTTCAGTGACTTTTTTTGATAGATTCATGTAGTATAATGTTTTCACTTAATGAAAAAATCTCCAAGACAAATAATGCTTCACACCTTTTAATTAGCAGATAATGCTGTATAGTATGTCCATTGTCATTGAAAAGCCACAGGGTTGGCTGTGCTATGAGCATTTTGTATTAGCCTTGGGGACCTGTACTTTTATTTCTCTTGGTTAGTTACCAAGAGAGAGAATTGCTGGGCCATGACAACTTCAGTTTTAACATTTTAATGACTAGCATTTTTTTCCCACCAAGGTGACTGTATTATTGTGTATGTAGGTTTTATCTTTTGAGACACAATCTCTCTCCGTACCATAGAATGGATGTCCTGGAACTTATGGTGCACAGCAGCCTAGCCTAAAGCTCATGACAATCCTCCTGTCTTAGTTTCCAAGTATTGGGATTATAAACATAAGTTAACATGTCAGCTTTTTCTTCTGTTATTATTGCTGTATGTACTATGTTTAAACTAACGAAATAGCTAATATCAGTCCATAGAATGGGATCCTTAATGTAAACTACATTTTATCAACACCCCCCCCCAAAATAACCAAATATGTAATGAATGTGTAGCTTACTTTTGTTGTTGGCTGTTGTTATCCATGTTACCGGAAGTGGGATCCTGATTTCTGTTCCCACGTATGTGAACTCAGATAGATATGTGTACTCATCAGAAGAAATAAAGTAGATACTCGTTGCAGACTCAAGGTCTCTTGAGTTCAAAGTCAGGTAGTATCGCCTTTCCATTCAGATTTCCCGTGAAACTCTGGACCCCTTGTTCTCTGCCACTCACTCTTCTTCGGAGGACTCCAAGTCAGTTCTGTCATATGCTCTTCTGTTGTGACTTTAATAATATTGAAAACAGCACAGATATTTACTAAGACAGGAAATGAAGTAAGCAGAGAGCTGGGGCTCTGCCAGGACCCTCCTGTTCCTCCCTCTGTATATGAATGTCTTCTGTTATTCACCATGATTCATGGATAACACCATTACTGTGTTTGTAGTCATTTTAAAAATGGAGAGCAAAGATGTAACTGTGGACCACCATACGGAACATAACGTACCTGATGCAAAAGTCCAAGTCTGACAGTGACTTGCTAGGTGTCCTTGAGTAAGCTACTTAACCTATCAGAATCCATCGAGCTCTGTGTCTTTTCAGCTCCCCCTGACTCCACCTCTCTAGGATGCTAAAATGTGAAATGTTTTTGAGGCTTAGGAGCCGCAGAACCATGCTGGCTAGATGGCTCAGTGGATAAAGGCATTTGTCTTTGAGATTGAGCTCAATTCCTAGAACCCAGAACGTAGAAGGAGAGACTCACCTGGGACCTTTATGCTCTAATTTCCACATGCAGGCACCGTGACATGCTTCCTACCCGACCACCAAATAAGAAGATAGAAAGGAGAGAGTCACTGAATAAAGTCCCCTTTTCTGTTCTTTTCCTTCTCATCACCCTGCACCTGTCCACATTTTTCTGTCTTAACCCATCCTAGTACAAGCCACATTATATTGCTATTTTGACTGATTTTCTGTAATAGTTTCACATGCTTTCTTTCTTCTTCCTTAACATCCATCTTTACAGACCAGTTATCGAAAATACTTTAGACTAACCATGTCTGCTGACGAAAATCCTGGTAGCTTTCTTGCTATTCTCAGAATTCATTTCCATTGTCTCTGTCCCCTATGGCTCCGTGTTCAGATTCCTATCTGGCATGTCGGTATCTTTATGTGTCACTGTATTTTTTTAAAAATCACATTTGTGTGTGTGTCTGTGTATCCATGCATTGTGCACATGAGGAGGGCACACTTCTCAGAGGGCAAGTCAGATTATCGGGCATTGCACCAAGTGCCTTTATTGATTAATTTATCTCTCCAGTATCCTGCTCCTTCTGGCCTGAGAGCTTCTTTCAGAAATCCCCATACACCACTTCCTTATAGTTGTAAGTTGTTCCTTCACATTTTTACATACATTTTGTTAGACTTTGCTTCTCACACTTAGCTGTCGTAGGAAACTTATGTTGTACCAACAAATCCGGAAAACTCAAAATGTATGAAGTTCCTGCATGAAGCCCTTCAGACTGCCAAGGATTTCCTCATGATACCCATTCAAACAGCAATTGGTTATCGATTGCCTAGCTTTTCCTTATTTGGTTAATTTGTTACATAAAGTCAGTCATCTATTGACTGAAAGCCCACTGTGCACAGGCTTAGTTTATACACTTTTAGTGGTAAGCAGATACTTTGCTCCGTAAATGCTTATTAAATACTCTACAAGTGAATGTGTTGATATGATATACGACAGTGATTTCTATTTTGTGTGCCATCTATGAGATCATTTTGTATGGGAATACATAGCAGACAAGGTGGGCTATTCTGAGCGGGCATAGACTTCCGGCTTCTGTGAGTTCTTAATCCCTGCTTTTGCTGTGGGCTCACACAAGCCATCCAACATGGACACAGATTATCTACTAGACTTTGTATTGCACACTGTGCAGAGTAAGCACCACCTGATCCTGGCTTCGAGTTCGAAGTCTAGTTGGGGCTCAGCCACATTCTCAAATAGCAATTACACAAAAGAGAAAGTGGTCAAGTTTATAGTAGGTCCAGAGGAAACACTATAGTGCTTTGGAAGTGAGAGAAATTATTTCCAACTGAGAGCAGACAGCTATGTCTGGAGCTGTGGTGTCAAATTGAGGCTTTAAATAATGGTTACAATTTTACTCTTTGGAATTTGTGTGGAAAAGGCATTGAAAAATGTCCAGAAGCAAATTCTTTCCCCATTCTAGTTTTTACAATTAACACCAAGTCTTGAAACTTTTGAAATGTTGTTTTTATTCTTTTTATTCATTCATATTTACATGTGATTAAGACTTTTTGTGTATAGGGTCTTAGGATTTTGAAAAATTAATTTAACAATAATAATGACTATTACAATTATGATCATAATAAGGTTTATTACTTTCCTGAAGTGGTTTCATTCTGCCCGTTGGGTCACCCATTCTTATCCCCAGTCCCCAGGAGCCACTGATCTATTTTCTGTTCCTTGATTTGGGCTTTTTCAGAATCTCAGCTAGATGAAATTCTGTTGGTTTTATTTCACCTGGAAGAATGTACTGAATGCAGCTCTATAGCGCTGTGACTATTGAAGGCCATTGTTTGTTGAGTACTGTGTCATTGTTTAGTGAAGTGTCCACTGAAATAATTTGCCCTTCTCTAATAATTTACTTTCGTTGAATTTTGAGATGTCTTTTTACTGGATCCTTTCGAACCTTTTTCCCATTGGTGACTCGCTAATATTTCCTTTTGTGTTTTGCTGGGTACTATTAGTCTTGTCCTTTGTATATGAATGAGTCACGGTTCTGTTTGCTACCCCTCATGCTTGGATAACTTCAAGTACTTTTCTTAATGTACAGATAGGATTGGGGGGGGCTCCGAAGATGAAAAAGGCAGTTGTTGTGTTAGAAAGATGCTTTAGGTTCTTGGAAAGAGAATATAGACATTCAAGTATCTGAACCCTAAGAGGGGAGTTCTGAATGTCACATGAATACATAGACAAGAGGGTATGTCATGGCTAGTGTGCTGTTGTTCATTGAAGTCTTGATAGTTTTTGCTTGTTTGTTTGTAATTTTAAGTCAGGTTTCACCAGAAAGAAAGAGTGAAAACTCCAACTTGCTAGATTTTGAAAACTATGAAAAGATGATAACCCCTTGCAGTGCTGCTGAAGTTGATGGGGGTTGGGGGATGGTAAGAGAACAGGCCAAGGGACCAGGTGTTTCCCTCTTCATAAGTTACAATTCCTCACAGTGACTGTGGAGCAAAAGAATAAGTTAGCCGTGCACCATTGTTCTTCAGTTCCAGTTGCTATATTTTACCGCTTAATTCCATTTCTTCTAGCATATGATTATCACACGTGTACATGATTTTGTACATAGTACTGGTCAAAGGACCTCATGTTAGACACGTTTCTTAAGCCATGCTTGATCTTGTGCGCATGGTTAGCATGTGCTGCTTTACCCTTGACTCTCAGTTGTGTGATGCAATTCCACAATGCACAAAATGTCTATTAACTGTTCCATAGTCTGAAATCCCACTACAGTGGCTGAAGGCATGAACATTCGTGGGTCCCAGAGTCTGGCTTCCTTCCACTGATATCTGTCAGCGTATATCTGTCTTTTTCAGGTTTAAATCAAGAGACGATAAGAGATGACTTAAGTTGACATTGCTTTTGTGAAAACAGTATTGAACTCTCCCACTCGCAGTCAGAACTAAGAGTTCCATCTGTCCTCTTATGACATGCTGTGTCATTTCTCTTTGGAGCACATGCTGTATTTTCCTTTTTTTCTAACAGTGTTTACCTGGGTTTCCATTCCAGATAGTGAGATCTTTGATAGAAATGCTGTGTCTTCCTTGAATCTTTGTCTCCCGTTATAAACTGTCATGTGTGGTAGGATCTCATTGGGTTTACTGATTGAAAGACGTGACGTAACCTGCTTTTCACCCTGCTTTGTGACCCAGACAGATGAGGTGTCTGCATGCCTGATAGTCATAACTGAAAGTGACAGGATGACTTGATGTGTTCTAAGCAGAGACAGTCCTGTTTTCCTATTGGCTGTAATTTTTATTTCCTGTCTGGAGGAGGAAAAGGGTGATTTGATTTTGAATAATAGGCAACCTGCCTCTACCCCTGTACCTTCTCTGTCTTCTATTGTTCAGCTTTAGGTGATTTTCTTTCTACCAGCATGAGATGTTCTTCCCAGACAGTTGACGGAGGTGCTGAGTCATGTCTGACTGTACTTAATGAGACGGAGATAACTCCATCGAGGGAGCTGCCTCTGAGGATGGGCTGACAACTCCAACTCCTCGGCTTTTTGCAAAGTGGGTTTTATGAGGCATCCTTGAGAATGAAGGTAACTTTGGGGCGTCCACTGGATGCTGTAGTGACCTTCTATTTCAGACAGCTGTGACTGGTCTGCCCCTCTTGCTGTGTCATGTGCTGAGAGTCGCTAATCAAGGGTAGTGTGCTTCTTAGTAATGAAGCTCACTTTGACCTGCTTCAGGTTAACTTCTGACCCTCCCTGCTTCTTGCTGCAACATACGATCCGATCAGTGTCTTTCCCTCTTTGAAAAACTTGATTTTGCACTTTTAAATTTCAAGCTGAAGTGGACTCTTTAATATCAGAGTTGCTTATAAATCCCTCTTATTACAGAGAATGGGGGCCTGTGGTCATTTAATGCCACCTTCTTTTAGTAAATTGGTGCAGATGAGAAATGGTATTTGGCCAGTGAACAGTAGATGTTGATCTCTCTCTCTCTCCAGAGCGGCTCTGGGTTGGACTCTCCATCTTACTCACACTTTTGTGTCATTGTGTGGGTGTCCCTTATCTTACTTAGGCTTTTCCTACTCATTTTGCAAAGGGGGAAAGTACAAGGAAGGGTTATGAAGATTAGCCATGATAACACATGGAGAAGACTGGAGTCTGAAGAGCTGCCTTACTGGGTAAGATGGTATGCTGTGCAACAGAGGTCTGAGCTCAGTGTTAGCACGCACATAAAGCTCTGCATAGTGGCACAGGGCTGCAACACCAACGTGGGGCTGGGACAGGTAGATCCTAGGGACTTTCTGGCCATGTAGGCTTGCCTAAACAGTGGGCTTCAGGTTCTATAAAGTAGTCTGTTTCAGAAAATAAGAGTGAGGACCTGAAGAGGTGTCTCAGCAGATAAGAGCACTTGCCTTTCTGGCAGAGGTCCTGGGCTGTGTTTTTACCAATTAAGATAAAGAATCTAAAAGTATGGAATGGTTGACGGATGACATTGTACATAAGCTCTGAGAATTAGAAACCATGAGACTAACTGGGTCCTGGGAACTGAGAAAGTAGGAGAGTTTTTTCTGTTGTCAAGAGACTGCTGCTCACTGGCTGTCTGAAATCCCCAGGTTTTCCCAGTAGTCTCTTTTCAAACCCCAAACTGAAACACAAAACACCACACCAGAAACTGCTGTCAGACTGTAGACTCCACAGAGCCCGTTAGCAATGATAACCTTATAGATTTTGCTGAATCCGGACGTAAGAAAGAAGAAAATCAACCTCAAGTGATGAGTTTTGGACAGCTTCCTCCATCGGTCAAAGGTTGTAGAAACAAAATTCTGTATCATATCATTCTAAAACAGCCAACTTCACTGTTCATGTTTTCACGAGGCAGGCAGAAACTTGGGAGTCCCCAGAGATGAATGTCCTGCATTTGCCTGTGTTGCTTTGAGATATATGCAAAGATATACTCACCCACTCAGGCAAAGTCACACAAACTAAATGGATGCCACACTTACATACACATTCGGACTGCTATAGCTGCACCCCAGGGCTTCTGAAAGCCCTCTTCCTATGACTTCAGGTTTCTTTGATCCCACTCAGGACCTACTTTTTTCCTCATTTCAATTTTGCCACCTCCTGGTGGTTGTTTTGCTTTTCTTCGGTGGCAGTGAGTGGCAGTGTATTGTTGGGTCAGCCAGTGGGGACAGAGAGGGGTCTGAATAGATAAGGAAAGAAGCTGCCAACAGCTATGACCCTCTTTAAGATGGGGATTTGGTGCTCTGTAATATTGGCCTGCTTTGTGAAGCAAATCCTAGAGATACCTCTTGCTTTGTTTTTTGTCTTAAGAGCTATGGATTTCAGATAAGTCACAGTTTCTGATCTCCCCTAAGTAATGACATGTAGGAGACAAACATTCTCAATGTAAAGTATATGTATGTATATATAGAGAGAGTCAGGATGCTGTATATAAACATGGTTTAGAAAATTTACCTTCTGACCCTCCTTTGTATGTGGTTTTTACTTGGAGCAGACAACTGGAAATCTAGGCGTACTTCACCCTGTTCCTTGTCATTTGCCTGTTCTTTAACCTCATACTCTCTCTCAATGCTGGACTCTGAAACCACCTGTATTGTATAGTAAAATACCCATACAATATCTGCAGTTTTTTTCCAGCTCTGCTTCGCAGCAATGTTACATCTTCTCTAAGATGCACATAGAACTACAGGTAACTTGAATATTTAAAAACCTAGATGGGAATTTCACAGGACCATGCCCTTTCTACCCTGTGAGTTGCATTTGTTCTCTGGGTGACTGCCATTGAAAAACTAGCCACTCTGAACCCTGCCTTTCGAGATCTGCCTGTCACTATGTTATCACTTGCAAGCAATTTCATGAGTTGCACTTCTCATGAGATCAACTTTTAATGTGCCCTTCACCTGAGTAACTCTTGGAATCTTTTGTTTTCTGCTTGTCACTACCAGACTTCAAGGAAATTCTGCATGTTTGACGTGTTATTAAAATTGGATTAGACCACAGTGATGTGCACAGGTGATGCCTCTGTTAAAGGCAGGAGCAGAATGGGAGGCCGAGTCTCTTGCTCTGGCAGCTGATCACAGCCGTAAGGCTTCTTTTGCTCCAGGCGATTCTCCCCGAATTGGTGGAGGCTGCTGGCAGGCCTCAGAAATTGTGCTTTCCTCTTTGATTTTTGTCTTTGTGAGAAGAATATGGCTGCAAATTCTTCAATAGGGGGAATAACATGTTCCCCAAATTAAACTGGAAGGTGCCTACTCGATTTGATGGACTGAACCTGCAACTGAAAAACAAAACAAATGTAGGCTGAAGCCTCCGGAGACAGAAGTACCTGGAGGATGTTCAGTTTCCCTTCTGCGGTGGAGTTGTACATGAGGAACCTTCCTAAGGGTAGTCAGCCTGCTTGCCATATCTCAAAAATCAAGTATTCATTGTCATTGTTTTAGTCAGGGAAACCTAAATCTTAAACAAATTCAAAAGCAGACTTACAAGAAAATTCACATTCTTTTCTGTCTGTAAGTCTTTCACAGGATTAGTATCTGAATTTGTACAGCTCTGTACAATAGTACTCTAAATTCAATAAGTTTTTACCATACTTCAGGTGCCAAGTGAACTTCTGATTTCTGGTCTCGTTCAGCCTTGCTCACACATCAGTGTGACAGGTGCTTTCACTAGCTTCCTTGTTTGTTCTTGTAGTTTTAATGGGAGCAGACAACGTTTCTAGATCCTTCTTTATAGGGACCACACTTACGGGAAGCCTGGTAAAGACCTAGCAGTCAGTGGTTTGACTTGACAAGTAAGGATAAGAACACGTCCTTAGGTGGTGTTAGCAAATTAAGACTTATGTTATGCTGTGCATTTCACTTACAGCATTTGTGAATATCTGCTCTTTTCCATGAAGTTTTAAAGACTTTACCTTTATTTAGATTAGCTGAGCTTTGTTTCCTTGGCTTGCCTAAAACTCTATGTAAACCACTCTGGCTCATATTGTAAAAGATCCTCCTTGCCTGGGATTAAAGACAAGTACAACCTTTTCTGGCATTCATTTTAATTTTAGTGATGTTACTGTCAGTGTGTCTGTGTGCAGGTATGTGCACATGTATGAAAAATACCTGTAGAAGCCAATGGTCATGGTAGGTGATCATGAAGTTACATCCTCTATTAGAGCAGTAAATGACCTTAACCACTAAACTCTATTTCTTCTTCTCTCTCTCTCTCTCTCTCTCTCTCTCTCTCTCTCTCTCTCTCTCTCTCTCTCTCTCTCTCTCCCCCCTTTGGGTAGACAGTGTTTTATATAGCCCAGGTTGGCCTCAAATTTACTAGATGACTGAGGATGACATTGAACTCTTGATCTTCTTGCTTCCACATTCCATTCCTGGGATTAGCAGAAGCACACCACATCTACACTTGACTTTTGTCTACTATTTTTGTAGTAAATTGTACAGTTAATACTTTTTTCCAACATCAACTGACAATGTTCACTTTGGTATATATCTAAAAATTTTTTCTATCACTTTTGAGGTGAAAAAGAAAAAGATTTAATGCCTGCTTCTACTGAGTAATATTTTTACATCAAATTTGCTAACTCATAATTCTGGGCTAATTCAGAAGCCTGTAACCTGTTTGTAAAGTAGCAAGACTTCTCTAAGTATCTTTCAAGCTGTTTGTAAGCCTATATTCTTAAGCATGTTGTTACTGCTCAGTTGCTATAAATTAACCACGAATAGCATCTGGGGAACATCAGTTTGAAATTGGCTGTCATGAGTTTGGAATAGAGAGAGAAAAGTTTATGCCAATGTTCTCCTCAAGGCCCATATGACTTGCTCTCTGATGATCATGCTGCAAAGAGTTGTCACATTTTGTCTTCAAAAGGAAAGCTTTTATACATGGGACCTTTAACTTATTCACACATTCCATTTGGGTTAAGAAGGAGGAGAACAAAGAAGAGAATAGAGGTTGTCTGAGACTTGGCACTGTGCCCTTCAAAAGGACATTACCCTTCCAAAGGGGATATGAAGGCCTTTGTTTGTCCACCCCCACCTTTAATGCATATCGTTGCATTGTTAAAGCATCTCTATTGGCTGAATTTATGTCATCTGTGGAGTGGGATATTACAGGTATCCTGTTGGAGCCAGATGCTATTTCTGTATTGACAACCCGTTGATTCAGGGGATCAACATTGACATGAAATACCATTAGCTTCAATGCACATCATTTGCTTCTTGAAGGAGATTTGAAGGCGAACTCCACTGTTTTCTGGACTTTTGACTTTAGAGCTCTCATGTCATACTGAGTGCACACAGCGTGGACTTGTCAATGCTTGATGGTTCCACCAGAGAAACACTTGGATCTTCGCATCTTAATTGTGGGTTGGAAGAGAGGGCTTGGGAGACAACAAAAGAAGGGCAAAGCCCAGCTAATGACTGCTTAGAAGCTCCCTAGTGCACTGTGCCACATGTGACATTAGCCAGTTTATTGTCACCACAGCCCTGAGAAGACAGCCATTCCTTTAAGCCATGCAAAGGTACACATCACAGTAATTTTGTAAAGAGAACAATGGGTCAATAGTACAGAAGCTTCAGAGTCTTAGTCCATTCTCTAGCCCTCTACCCTCTGCCACCTCTGTGAAGGGAGCTACAGAGCCTTTCTAGGTACCATTGCATGGTATGTCCCATTTTGCTACTTGTGATGCTCAGATGCAGGCAGGGTGGCTCTGGACCCTTTATAGAGGATAATAGTTTCTTGGTGCTCCCAAGCCATATGTAAAATGGTTTCACAGCTACTACACAAAAAGCCTGGAGACCTTGAGTGGCTCACCTAGACCTATGAGCACTAAAATGCTCTAGGATGTCCAAGGTTGTTAGAAGTCCTGTTCCAGAAAGAAAACTGCAGAAAGTGTCATTTCAGTTCACAAAGTTGAGGAGGACCCTCAGCTTACAGCACGTGAAAAAAGAAACCATCTTTAGATATCCCTGTGTGGTGTGTCTGTGGGTTTATTCAGTAGCAGGCAATCTGAAAGACGTGGACTCTGAGGAACCGTGTGGATAATTTCATTCTGTGACTTCGGGTAGTAGCTAGTGCAGTTCTAAATTTAAACATCGTAAATGGTTGCTTCCCTCTGATCAGCCTGTAAGTAGTCCTTTTCTCTGTTTACCCTCCTTGTCTTCCCTTTCATGTTTGTTTTCATGTTTGACTGCTAATCACATCTACTGGGCTTTTTCTTTGACTCAGACCAGGCAGCCACTTCCAAGTGATATCAAATGACAGCCATTAGAACAGAGTAAAGGGAAATAGCTGGTGTTCCACGGAGGATCTGTAGGATTCGTATAGCTTTGCAGTGAGCCTGTTCTGCAGCACTCTAACTAGCTGAAGGATGCCTTGTGGTTTTCCCTCCCAAGCCTTTTTTTCAGAATCTGGCATCTCTCCCATATCTGGTAAATCTTATCATCTGCTATCATCTGCCCAGGGCTATTTTCTATTTTCTTCAAATTACTCAATCAAGAAAATTCCCCCATTTTTTTTGGTGGGAGTAAGGTATTTCTAATTATCTGGTCCAGGAAAGCCATCTGCCAAGTTATTAGCCGAGTACTATTGAACAGCCCAAGTGACACCAGGATGGATGAGAGATGCTCGTAGCCCCTCAGCTCCCCTCCCACTTTTCACCTCCATCTCTTCCCTTCTGATGGTTTAGTTGACAAATAGGAATTTTTCAGGAGCATTTTCTATATCCCTGTCTGAGACTGTTCCTTCACCCCCTCTCAAATAAACAACATCTAAGTTTTAAGATTTTACCACATGTCAATCACATCATATTCTCAAAACTTGAGATTTGTGAAATTTGGCAAATTGTTCCTATTATAAGACAGTGATAGGAAAACACATCGAAACATTATTTTAAAGGACAAATACGGTTTGAATCTAAATATTAACGAAAGCAATATAGACTCAGGGGTTAGAAAGCGTTAGGAGTTCTTTGCTTACTCACTATAGAAATGAGACCTCAGTATTCAGGATGATAAATCAGCAATGAGCAAGGAGATTAAAAATAAGAGCGTGTTCATGTGGATGAGCCTTCAACTGTAATGAGGCCAAGGATCAGCACAGCATTTTAAAAAGGAAAATTCTGTTGCCATTGGATTCCAATGGGGTCCAGCGCCTTTAATCCTGTTGGGCTCCTGAGACACGGGTAAGTGGAGAACAACTGTTTGACTAGAATACAACAAGAACACACTTTAAAAGTGTTTATTGTTCATGGAAAATTTAGAGCAGAAAATTCAAGACTGGCGAAACAGTTGTATAAGTTTTGCAAAATCCTGCCTTGTTTCAACAACTTCAGAGTATGGTCTCTAGTCTATTGACCTACAGTGGAACCGCAGATCCCATACCCTTGTCCAAGCAGGTAGAAATAGGGACTGTTATATCAGGAGCTGCAGAGGCTGTTCAATATATGAGTGTCTCTCAAGTAAAGTCTCTATCCTAGGGGACTTTCAGACATCCCATTGGCTGGAACTTACTTTCCTCATCGCATGTCTATGAATGGCAAACTGAGAAATGTCACCCTTATTCTGAGTAGCTATGAGTCAAACTTAAAATTCTCAAACTCTAAAAGTAGGGGAGATATTGCCATAGAAGGGCAGTAGATGAGACATGCAGAAGCAGGATCTGCCACCAACCTGCAGATCTGCCACAACTAAGAACAATTCACAGGTTAATTATAACTAGTACTGACGATTGTTAACTAGAAACTTCCCAGTATACAGAAGATTCAGTCATGCATATAATTAATGCTTCGAGGCACTTCTGCTGTGTTCCTAGGAGCCTTGAGTCTTAGATGTTAAACAGGTGCTGACAATAATTGAGAGACATCATTGGTCTCAATGACTACCCTGGTTATCACTGCTAATGCTGGGTATCTCCGCTCCACTTTTTCTGTTTACTCTACATCCCCATCCCCTCCTAACTTACCACAGGTCAAATTGACTTGTTAATCTCTAACATGCTAATGTGTGTTGACACAAACACACACACACACAGACATACACATACACACACAGAGAGAGATATAACAGACACACATACACACAGGCATACACACACACACACACACTGTTTCTTGCCAGTTACCCAGTATTGAGTTTTAATAGGTCTTTGTAGTACTAATAAGAATTTACTGTAGTACTCAGATTTAGTATATACATGGGGAGATGCTCAGCACATGGTTTAGTGAATGATGAATAAATCCAGGAGGTGCTGGAACCTGGCTATGAATCATGTCTTTAATTCTCCAACCTTGATGCTTTGCTCTCTGCCACAAGCCTGGTTTGGTGGGAGACTTGTTTTTATTCTGAAATTCCCAAAGCTGTCACATGAACATACCTGTACCTATAGATTTCTTCTTGATATTCATGCTGCTGAATAGATGTGGCTTCCTGACCATTGGCTCACACCTTGAGTCTCACATATCATTTGAAAACGCAAATTAAGCAAACTACTAGAATGAATGTAACACCAGCTCCTCCTTCTCTTTCAGTTACTCTCTGACTCTGTTCACAATAGTGGTCCTAGATGATTCTGATGGCAACGATTTGAAGGTGATCTAATCAACATTTGATTGCAGTTTGGAACGTAGAAATGGATTGAAATGAATCCTAACATATTTTCAACCCTACTACTAACATCCTGTACCTTATTTTTTTATATAATATAAAATAACAGAAGAATATATCACCAAGATTATTTTTAGATGTTATTTTTAAATTAGTATTACAAGAGGAATAAGATAGAAAAGCCTCTGATTTGAGGGTGTCCCAGCAAATGAGGTTTGACCTTTCACTCAAAAAATGAAATAGGATAGTAATGGCAAGATCCAGAAGTTATATATATATATATATATAGACAGAGAGTTGGAGCGGGCATGAAAAATATGCATGGTGAAGTAGCCTTGGTTACATGTTGGTCTGTTTGCTTATTGTCTCTTGTCTAGTTCCAAAAGGTCTTCAAGTCATATCGCTTTATGCAATCCAGTTTCTGACCATCATGAGTTGATGCTCCTGCTTAAAGGTCAAGCCTCAGTTACTGTCGTGAAACAATTTCTCTGTGTGGGATAGTGTCACCATTCAGGGATCAGCTCTCAAGGCTTACTATTCCTGATCTTGAAAACATTGAGTTTCCTTTTTTCCATAAAGGTGATTTTTACCATCAAAGGCAGATAAGAGAGGTTAAGCAAATGTAGGAGGACCAATCAACGTTATATTACAACTAAATAGATAAATACATGGTTAATGTGGATGTGGTAGGGTTGACCAAAAATTCTCCTTCTTCTTCTTCTTCTTCTTCTTCTTCTTCTTCTTCTTCTTCTTCTTCTTCTTCTTCTTCTTCTTCTTCTTCTTCTTCTTCTTCTTCTTCTTCTTCTTCTTCTTGTTCTTCTTGTTCTTCTTCTTCTTCTTCTTCTTCTTCTTCTTCTTCTTCTTCTTCTTCTTCTTCTTCTTCTTCTTCTTCTTCTTCTTCTTCTTCTTTTTCTACTCCTCCTCCTCCTCCTCCACCTGCTCCTCCTCCTCCTCCTTTTTCTCCTCCTCCTTTATTTCATCTTTTGAATATTTTATTTATTTACATTTCAAGTATTATCCCCTTTCCCAGTTTCCCCTCTGGAAACCCCCTATCCCATCCTCCCTACCCCTGCTTCAATGAGGGTGCTCTCCAAAACACTCACCCACTTCCACCTCCCCTCCCTGGCATTTCACAACACTGAGGCATCTAGCTTGCCCAGGACTGAGGTCTCTCCCATTTATGTCTAACAAGGTTGTCTTTTTCTACATAAGTGGCCGGAGCCATGGGCCCCTCCATATTTACTCTTTGGTTGGTGATTTAGTTCCTGGGAGCTCTGGTTGGTTGATATTGTATTTCTTATGGGGTTGCAAACCCGTTTAGCTCCTTCATTCCTTTCTCTAACTTCTCCATTGAGGACCCCATGCTCAGTCCACTGGTTGGCTGCAAGCATCTGCATCTGTATTTGTCAGACTCTGACAGAGCCTCTTAGGACATAGCTAAATCAGACTCCTGTCAGTAAGTACTTCTTGGCATCCACAATAGTGCCTGGGTTTAGTGTCTGTATATGGGATGGATCCCCAAGTGGGTCAATCTCTTGGTCCCTTTTCTTCAGTCTCTGTTCCACACTTTGATCCATATTTCCTCACTTGAGTATTTTTTCCCTTCTAAGAAATCCTGAGATGTTTTAGTGGTTAAGAGCACGGACTGCTCTTCCAGAGGTCCTGAGTTCAATTCCCAGCAACTAGACAATGACTCACAATTGATCTGTAAAGGGATTCAATGCCCCCTTCTGGTGTGTCAGACACACTAGCTACAGTGTATTCATATAAGTAAAATAAATAAAAAATCTTCAAAAAATATCTCTGATCCTTAGCAGGTAAAAGCCTTACCATTTAGATTGGGTCTTGGTTTCCACATTACTCTTCACATGTGTGGGGCATGTGCACTCCCACCTACATGGGTGAAGCTAAAAAAAAAAAAAAAAAAAGGATGCCAAACTTCTAACCTGCTTTGACATGCTCATTAAGTAGCAAGCTAGAGGGAAGAGACACTGTGTTTTAGCAAATGCAGCTTGCTACTTATATTAGTTCATTTGGATAATTTTATATCAATACTAGCTTTATTAAGACTAGTAACTTCATTATGAGCTAGCACCAACTCAGATTTCTCTTGTAGATTAAGTCAATATATTGCTGTAGTTTAAATCTTGAATATTTTTCAAAGTGTGAGCCTTGAAGGGTTCTACCTGCCTGTGATACTGGAATACTGTAGAGCTTTTAAGGGGGAGATTCTAATGAGAGGGATTTAGATTCCACTGGGAATGGATGGGAATGTTAGAGCCCTGACCCTCTTCTTTCTGTTTATTTCTGGTTTCTGGGATATTGAAGATGCCCCACTGCCATAGAAACCAACAACAAAAATATCCACAAAACCATGGGCTAAAAGTTCTATAACCTACAGTCAAAGTTTACCCTCTTTATGTTCATTTACCTATTTGTATGTTACATTGAAGGCACACACACATGCACTCACTCACTCACAAACACGTGCGCGCACACACACACAATTTCCTCAAGTCTGATGCCTAATAGCTAAGTCACTTCTGAGGAAATTGAGATGAGAGGAAGCATTTTATCTGAGGTCATATCAGAAGTAGATTTTATGTGGGGAATGAGCCCATGTGGAATGTAATTCTATCAGACGCCGTCTACAAAGCAGATCTTTGTTCTTGCTTTTTCTGTATCTGAGCATCCTGCGTTCCTATATGCCTCAACACTCAGCTCAGTGCCACAGCAGGTTCTCGATAAATATTTAATAAATACAAATATATGAACAGCTTTCCTAGGGGAAATATCCTGCTTTGAATGTGCGTGCATGAATTTGGAACAAGTGTCCTGGATCTACGTTCAGGCCTTTCTTATTTATGCAACC
This sequence comes from Micromys minutus, assembly GCF_963924665.1. Lineage (NCBI taxonomy): Eukaryota > Metazoa > Chordata > Mammalia > Rodentia > Muridae > Micromys > Micromys minutus. The sequence continues at coordinate 65,662,971 of NC_137976.1, read as the reverse complement.
ACTCCGGCAAAAGGAAGCCTGTGAATCTCTCTGTCTCCATTTCCTGGCATGTAATGTGGGAATGGGCATGAGGCCCAAGAGGGTGTTGTGAGATTAATTAGTTAAAATGTATACCCTGCTATATAAATGCTAATTGCTGTCAGGAGCGTGGGCTGGGTTTTCCAGTGACTTGGCTTTGCCCAGCTTTTCCATTACTCCTGTGTGACATCCAGGCTCAGCCTTAAGAACCCCTTTGATTGAGAGAAATGATGATTTTTGTGTCTCTCTCACGATGAAGAGCCAATTTAGACAGAACTTCTACTGTGGAGAAAACTGTATAAGAAAAAGGCATTTTAAAGGAAAACTAGCTCACTGGGCCAGTAATTTGGTATGTTCCCTTTTCTGCTATCAGAAATGACTCTATTTACAAAACAGTCCCTCTCTTCCTGGGCCTGGAGTGAATTATATAATTAATTTGGTATTACACAACATTACAGCCTGTTGCCAGAGATTTCATTTTTATTTGTTCATTGAATAATTTAAAAAATGCCCTGGAAAAAAATATCCTCAGTTAACAGCTAGAGAAACTTAAAAAACTCACGGAGTAAATTTCAAATGAATATATATCCCAAAGGAAAAGCTCAGCAATAATAGCATTTTCACTAATGTTTGTGAATATGAATATGAATATTCCCAGTTCCTGCGGAAAAGGAGTCTACCTCACTTTCCATTCTTACTCATATAAAATATAACACAGTGGAGACACCTAACAGAAATAGTTATGTCTTCTCCTTTTAAAGATACATTGCACAGACTTTAGTCCAAACTACACTAAATGGCTGGACTCAGGTGAAATTCTAGGCTTCCAGTCTTTATTTGGAGGTCAGCATGTAGAGATAAGTACTATTTTCTTATTACTTTTATACATCTATAAATTTCTGAAATTTTCATACATTGTATTTTGATTATATTAACTCCCCTAACTCATCACAAATATACCCTGGTCTTGTCCCTCAACTTTGTGTTCTTTCTTAAAAAAAAAAAAAAAAAAAAAAAGCCCTTTGAGTCCAATTAGTACTGACCATACAGTCTTGCATGTGTATCCATCCACTGGAGCACAGTTGATCGTACCCATAATGGAAACTCTCTCTCCCGCAGCTCTCAGTTAGCAATGACACTTCTGTAGAGTGCTCAGCCCCAAATGGGACATCTACATCTACATCAAACGTTCTCGTAGCAAGGCAAAGTGAGCATCATGGAAGGGGGAGCAGAAAGAGAGAAAGAGGCAGAAGTGATGGCTGACTAACAACAAGAACAAGGACAACAACTTCCCAGTATTTTCTGGACACAACAGGGCATTTGCACATATGAACTCACAGGGTCTCTGACTATGTGCATAAGGTCTAAGTAAGCTCAAGCCCCACAAATTCTAGTATGGGGGTCAGGGGGAGGTGGGCACAATATCTTGAAGGCAACAAATATCATTTTTAAAAGTATTTGTTCTTGATCTATGCTAGGAAACAAAGCTCTCCATAGTAGTCATGACAGACAACTTTTAGCTTTCATGGCAAGTCTCAATGCCTTAATGTGATAGAGATTTTAAAAATGTCTTTATTCCTCTAGTGTCAAAGTTCCTTGAAAGATTAAGATCACATTCCTGGGAAGATCTATTCCTAGTGATAGGGATACAAGGGCCCATTATGGGATGTTTCTCCATGAGATCATTACAGAAAACCACAATTGGTCAAAAGACAGAGAACGAATGCCTTTCAGGCGCCTAGCCTTATTTGTACATTTACTGTATATCTCTTGTACCTAAGCCTTGGGGAACATCATGAAAAATGGAAAAGCCAGAGAACTGTGAGTGTGTCTTCTAGAAATGGTATAGAAGCCACACCCATGAAGTCTTGGCAATATGGCTACCTAACATAAACCATACTAGATAGGCTAATATGAAAGAGGGAAATCTCATGGAACCCACTCATAGACATATATGTAGGCAATTACAAAATGCCAAGAATGGGAGAAATATTTCTACCTGGGAATAAGCCCAGGTAGTTAGTTATTAACTAGGTAATAGTTAGTTATTCAATACCAATTTATCAGCCATGAAATCATACAGATACAGGTAATACTAGATATAATTAAACAGGTTGTACTAATGATTTTAGACATGTATGTATTTGGTCATACATACATTTGTATATGTATGACAATAATAGATAAAGAAAATAAAAGCCATGATTTTGAAAGGGGGTCACATAGGAGAGGATGGAGGGAAACTATGTAATTATATTTCAATTTAAAAGTAGAAATAAAATTGTTGTGTTTTGTTATGTTTTCCTGCTTCATAAAATCTCCATATAGGGCTAGAGGAAGCCCCAAGGATTCCGAATGATGTTTCAAATGCATTACTTGTAGCCTTATTTCTTTGCCTAGATTAAATCACATGACATTATCCTAAGACTTAGGCAAATATGACCTTCCCACGGATCTGGGAGAACACAGTATTGAGGAACATCTATCTAGTGTCTAACACAGGCCATACTGTGATTACCAAAGATCCACCTGATTTCCATCGGCCTAAGAATTTGTTTGTGACTGAGGTTTTATGTGAGCTCTCCTTTCCTCCTATCTCCTCTCTGTTAACCTTTACTAATGGCTGTAAAGACTTGCAGGCACCAAAGTGCCAGATTATAATACTAAAGAGTTGCATTCATGAAGTTATAATTGACTCTCGGCAAGGTGATCTGTTTCTCTCCAGTTTCCCAAAGATGGTCCTGTGATCTGTCACCAGGGTGGGGCTCTATGAATGAGACAGATTGTGTAATGGGTTTGTGTGGAATGAGAAATGTTTGCTGAGTCTGAGGGAGGGATCAGGGACAGTGGCCAACACCTTTAGTGGAATTATTCTGCTCCCATAAATACTCTCTGAGAACTTCAAAGCTATGCATGATACTCCTAGAAAGTGTCATCTTCCCCGAGTCCCCAACAGTTATAACTGACTGTCTTCACAAGTGTCTAGCCTTCTTCCAGACATGTGACATTTGAGCAAATGCTTAAAAATAAGAATACCCATGGCCTCAAAGATATAAACAGTGCACATCAGTACAGACACCTCAATACTGGCAATATAACTACCACACTCCTAATGACATGCATGGATGAATAATTTTAATATGATTAGCACCACTCATTATTATGAAGTTTGTCAGACAGGGTCCTTGGCTTTCCTCAGTGCAGACTTTACTCACCAAAGTCTTTCAGCTTCTGTATTTTTACCTCCTTTTCTAAACAAAATGTGTAAATGCTGGCCTACTATGTCTGTCTATACATTCTTTTATTTGTGAAACATACACTGTCAGACATCCCCCAAATCAAAATGATAATTTTCACATAAGAACCTGGCCTTTACTGTCATCTATTTGTAATGAAAGCAGAGCTTCAATAAAGCCACCCACGGGAGCATCATTTAGGCTGCATGAGGCTGCGGTCTCTAAGTTCATCCAGACAACAGGCCTGCCTCGGTGAAGTCCCAGCCTTAGTCAGCTGTTCCAGCCTTCTGTCTCTTTGTCTTTGAAAGTATGTACTTTATAATTGAACAGTGAACTGACTGTTATATCCACTCGTGGGAACACAATTAAAACAAAATGAAGGAATTTCTGAAAGAAAGTATGTGTCTTTGAGATGGTTTGACAGTGGTGACAGCTTTGTCAATTGTGTTGGATAACTTATTCTTTCCTTTATCCCTCCTTGCCATCTCCCCCTCCCTTCCTACTTCTTTCCTTGTGTTTCTTCCTTCCCCCTGTCTACTTTTCTAACTTCTTCAACTATTGTATAGAAAGATCATACAGTTATTTTAAGTCCATAATTATAAGACGTTTAATGACATCCTTTACCTCACCAGTTGCTGTCCTCAAAGACACTTTAAAATACTGTTTTTATTCCTTCGGCTTTGTTCCATCTGTATTTTGCTAATCAATTTATACACATTGTTACCTTCTCAGTCAGCCCAATGCATTCTCTTTTTATTTTTGTGGTAAGAAAATAAAAGTTAACCTTGTTTCACTTCATGTCTTTTAATTTTTTCTACCTATTCCTCATTACCCAATACCACTGCATATTTAACTGAATCAACAACCATTTAAAGAATGGGACCTTACAGTTTCAAACATTATTCTTAGCTTACTTTTCTACCCATTATCTTGCTTTTCTGAAAACCTTTTTCACTTTTGTTTTGTTTTTCAGTGATAATATTACGGTAATCCATCAGACACTTTATTTCTTCTCCTTACTGTTGATTTCTACTCTCTGGATTGTTTTCACTGAACTCTGCCACAAGGCTTTTACCCTGAGACCTTTCCAGCCATACGGTGGATTGTTATGTTACTTATTTAAATTGAATCCCCTGTTCCTGATCCTGGGTTGCCCTTTGTACTTTTTTTTAACTTTCACTACATCCATACCCCAGAGGCTTTCTGATACAGAGCATGTTTTATGTGTCTGCAGAAAATGACCTTAACACTTGATTGCGCCACTAGGTTTAGAGTCAAGACTGGAAATATTTTTTCTTCCCGTATGCCTTCTATTGATATTGTTATCTTCCGTTTCAGTTCGGAGGCTTTTCTAGCACTTTTATTTCTGATATTACTTTAGTGTGCTGGATTTTTTTTTGCATTCATATTTCTTTGTGTTTTTATTCTAATGTTTTCAGATGCCTGGCTGGTCTGGGTCTATTTTTCCTGCCTGTGGTGGGGTACAATGCACATAATGACAGGCCCGTTGCATCAGAATGTTCTGTATTTCTGCCCTGTAACATTTTCCTTTGAGTGGTTTCATTGGAAGTTTTCTGCTTTCTCTTTAATTTCTTTCCTTTTGTGGTTACTATCATGAAATGTTGCAGTTCTTGGACTGGCTTTCTAATTTTTCTGTCTGTTTTCTATATGCTCTCCTTTCTTACTCTACCTTTTAAGAAAACCTCAATTTAACTTTCTAACAAACCCTTTATTACAGTTTTATATTTGCAGTTACACTAGAATTTTAGTGAGTCTTTATCTCTCTGAATATTTCCCTTACAGGATCTTGTAATGTAGGCCAGTGACTGGCTCCTTGCCTGTGTAAAGATAAGAATCACAACACCTTTTAAAATGTTTTCCCTGAATAATCCTAGTTTTTACCTAAATTCCTTTACCCTGTGTCACCGAGGAGTATATTTTTATATAAAATTTTCTCAGAATCTTCCTGGATTTCATAATAACATTTAAGGGGCAGATTAGAAGTTCTAAGTGGGAATGTTTAGAAATTAATTTTTAAACTCTTTTGGTTTAATTTTGAAACTCTTTTGGGTGATGCGGCTGTTCAACGAATTCAAGATCCCCCAAGTTCAAAATCTGGCCTTTTATTGAGGATTCTTTCATTTTCCTGCTTGGGGGCGGGTCCAAAAGTCTGAGTGATGGAGATAATCATGGTGGACATTTTTTTTAACCCCAGCACTGGGAAGCCTAGGCGAGCAGAGCTCTGCTCTGTGTAGTAAGTCCCAGGTCTAACCAGAGCTACATAGTAACCACCCTGTCTTAAAAATAAACAACCTTGGAGCTGTGTGCTGAATGTTTTTCAGCGAGGGGAGTGGTCACCGATTGGAGGATGACCGTTTTATAACCTTCATTGACAGTGTTCATCTAATCTTTTTATTTTGCCACTCCTCACACAAACAGATTCTCTTTAGTGTTTGGAAAATGTCTGCTTCATTTTCCAGGTTACAATTTAGTGATGGTAGTGGTAATGAAAAAAAAAAATCTCAGTCCCTATGACTTAGAAGCCCTCCTGGATCACAAGAAGGGACCTAAACAAGGGATGCTCAGTCTGTGTGCTGTATTACACAAGACAGAGCAGAGCTTGAGAAAATACATCCTAGCCATGAAAACACCCACCACAAGTGCCATTTGTGTATTGACCAAGTCCGTCACATGCTTCTTCTTTCTGGAAACGTCTGTGATATGTGTGCAGGGCTGGTATGGAGCCTGAGCAGCATTCTCTGTATTGCTGTTGATGGTTTACTAGGTCTTGGCTCTATTCAGGATTTGATGCTCCGTTTGTGCCCCTACGTTCTCTTGCTGGCTTAAAAGGTTCTGTTTTTAAAGCCTGCTCAGTTGGTTAGCTTGTGTCCCTTTAATACTGACATAGTCATCCCTCTTATTCCTCTTATTGCTGAGACTTTGGATCAGTTCTTGGAAAAGTGTTTTGGTTTCAGTGGAGCTTGATAAAGCAATGGAATGGGGCTCACATAGTAAAACTGTTAAGTTTATCAGAGAAGCTGTTCGAAATTTCTGTAAACTAAATGAACTTATTCTGAAACTTAACAGCACTAGTGAAAATGTCATTAGTGAGTGTGAATAAATGCTTTTTTTGAAAGTAATATTATGTAGTGATCATGAGTGCATATGAATGTGAAAAGCCTTTGAACTTTTTAGTTTTTTATTTTTTTCCTACATGTTGACGACAAACAGCAAAGTTAATGAAAGAGGATTGGAAGTTGCTCATCATTGAGGCTTGGAAAGTACTGTACGTAATTTCCTGGAGAACTATTTAGAAGTCAGATATTTTTTTCATCTGTCAAGAGTAAAATAATGGTTGACAGAGTTGTGTTGGCTAGTAGTTCTTACTGCAAACAGTTTGTGGATTAATCCTGAATATTTATGATGAGTCTTCACCTTGACAGTTATGTCTGCTAGTCTGTTGGGTTGCCCAGGGGCATTTACTTTGGGCAGTTGTAGGTTTGGGATTTGGCCAAACAGCTGTTCTTTTAGTTGTGACCCATATGTTCACGAGTTGGTGCTCACTTCAGCTATGAGTTCAACCAGATTTATTCTTACAGTCAATAGAGGATAACAGCAAAACAAAAAGGATGTAAGTTGTAAGGTCTGGGGCTACATTGTATCTGCATATAAATCTCAGTATTAGCCTACATTCAAGGGGATGGAAATACAGGTCGCAGTTGAAAAATATCATAGCTTCCCATTGCAGAAATCCACTATGTAGAGTAGAAAAAGAATCCAGAATGGTTTTGCAGACGACCTTGAGAGTTGTCAAATGATGATTAAAATAATTTTTATTTTAAGATAGAGAAGCATAAAAGCATCTCAAAGAAGGAGTTTAAACTTTGTGTGATGTTTAAGTTTTTGGGAAAAGGAGTTTTACGTGGTGATATGTAAAGGGTGACCGCCAACTGTGACGTTCCCTTCCCGCTAAGAAACAGACGGTCCAGCTTCCTGAGAGAGGATTCGGGGAGCTGAGATGCTCCAGCATTTCCTGTGATACTGGGTCAGTTCCCCACACTCACAGCTTTCTGTGATTCGAGTTCTGAGGAATTCAGAGTCCTCTTCTGTCCTCTGTGGGCAACACGTATATGTCAACCACACATACATGAAGGTAAAATACTCTTACATATAAAATAAACATGAATAAAATCCTTTTAAAATATACATGAAGTTGATGTAATTTTATATTTAATAATTGCTTATAAAATTGGCGTATATTATTTAGATCATATATATCATAATACTAATTAATAATTCCAGAAAAAATGTATCTTTCACACTTTGAGGAAATTGTACAGGAAGATGTCATAATGAAAAAAATTAAGTGCTACAAAATACTAACATTTAATTAATGTGAGGCTATTATAATTAATACAAGTTCAAAGAGAAAAAGAAACGTGTTTGTACTGGGAGAAGGAAGAGTGAGGGCGGAGAGAACTTTTAGGTGGTTGGATAAGGAGATAGGGAGGATGTGGGAGGTATTTTCAATAAGGAACATGATCAAAAGACATTCTCTAACATGCTCAAGAAATTAATAAAAACATTTTTTAAAAATAAAAAACTTACTTTTGTAGGTACAGCTACAGAGTCTGTGCATGCTGAATTATTTTATTACTTGTGATTAAATGTGAGCTAATTAAAAATAAAAAAAATTGAAGAGGAAGTGATTATATTATTACTTAATTTACACTACAGTGATATTTGTTTTATGTATGAATTCTTTGCCAGAAATCTAATAAGGAAGTGGCTACCCTCAGAGCATGCATTGTTCTATTTGATGAATGGATACATCTTTCTGGGCAGATCAGTATTATATCAGGCAAAGTCTATACCACTGAATCAACCATTGATGACTTTCCTGGTCCATTTCAACTGAATTTGTGTGTTTTCAAACCAAACTGATATGTTTGGGAATAATTACCACATCATCTAGTTATGATGGGAGCCGTAACAATAGCCTATGTTCTTCAGGAGGCTCTGGTGCCTTCGTGGCCGACAGCATATACTGAGATTTTTATTAAACAACATATTTCTTCTGTAGGAAGCATCGTTCACCTGTGCAGACGACCCGGTTCAAATTCCTTCTGCTTTGGTTCTTGTTGTTGTTGTTAAGTCGTGTTTTAAATGAGTTCACAAAACAGTGGATTTTGGTAAAGCTTTTGTTCAAACCTTGTTAGTTCTGGTTAACATCTGACACTTTTCTCTGTCTCTCTGTTCCCATTCCTGGTTCAACTTAAAACTCTAAATGTTCTTCACCCTCTTTGTCACTGCGTGTTTGTTATTCTCACGGATCACATAGAGTTTATGGGCCTCGTCAAATGCAACAGTAAACACGCACATTACAGATTTTAAGCTCAGATTCACGTCTGAGAGAAAACATGAAATTTGTCTGTCTGTGCCTGGATTATCCCATTAGTATAATGTTCTTCTGTTCCATACGTTTTTCTGCATAACTGAATATTTTTGTAGTGCAGTAAAATTTCTTCCTCTTTCCCCCACTATCCCCCTTCTGTCTTTGAGTGTGCACGTGTGTGTGTGTGTGTGTGTGTGTGTGTTACATATTTTACTTATCATCTGATCAGTTGACAAAAGCCTAAACTCCTTCTACTTCCTAGATATTATGAATAGAGCTTCAGTAACATGATGAGCTACGACCATCTTTGTCGTAAGATACACAATCCTTGTGAATGTAAAACCAAGATGGGTCATGTTATACCTGTTTGTAGCTTTTTGTGATATATTCACATTGATTTCTACGGTCAATTTTTATGCTCATCAATAGTAGATAAGGCTTTTCCTCGTTCCCCAAATCCTCACCAACATTTGCTTTTATTTATTTGATGATGACAATGATGATAGTGGTGATGATGATGATGGTGATGATGGTGATGATGGTGATGACAATGATGATGATGATGGTGATAATGGTGATGATGGTGATGGTGATGGTGGTGATGATGATGGTGATGATGGTGATAATGGTGATGATGGTAATGATGATGGTGATGATGATGACGAAGGCCACCACAGTTGGTCTAACTTTGTGACTCAGGATCAGTTTCATAGAAGCTGTTTGATTGAGTTATTTTCTCAGTATTCCATTTTTGGGAATTTTGTGCTTATTCAAAAAAAAAAAAACACTGAGCTTTTGTTTGGTGTTGTGGGCCATGGTCTTCTCTGATTCTGTGCGATGCGTCTACACTCAGTCAGCAGTTTTCTTTAATAGACAGACATGTTAATCGCATGAGATCCACTTTTATTTATTTGTTTTCTTGCTTATTTACATCTGAAATGTTCCCCTTTTCCCACCTCAATAAATTCTGCCTCATTCCCCCTCTCCTTCTACTCAGAGAGTTTGAGCCTCCCTGGGTATCCCCAAAATATCAGGTCTTTGCAGCATTAGGCTCAGCTTTTCCCACTGAGGCCAGACAAGTTAGTCCCGTTGGGGAACAGATTCCATAGTCAGCTGCAGCCTTAGGCCGAGATTCTACCCTGGTTGCTGGGAGCCGACATCGAGACTGAGCTGCACCTTCTACATGTGTTCCCGGGGCCTCGGTCCAGCCCGTGTGCGCTTTGATTTGTGGCTCAGTCTAAGCCCCGAACTCTCAAGGTTAATTCCCAGACAGTTCTTATTCCCTTCAGGGCCTTCAGTCCTTCCCCAACTTTTCCATACCACGCCTCAGCCTCTGCCTAATGTTTGGCTGTGGGTCTCTGCATCTCTTTCCATTGACTGTTGGGTGGAGCCTCCCAGAGGACAGTTGTTCCTGCCTGAAAGCATCACAGAGAATTATTAATATTGCCAGGTGTCAGTGCTTGCCCATGGGATGGGTCCCAGTTTAAGCCAGTCACTGCTCAGCCGTTCCTTCAGTCTCTGCTCCATCTTTGTTCCTGCGTTTCTTTTAGATAGAACAAATTTTGGGTTAAAAAGTCTTGTAGGTGGGTTGGTGTTCTTCCCTTTTCATTGTGGTGGGTCCTGCCTGGCTACGGGGCAGGATAAAAGGCTAGAAGGTCAGGAAAATGGATGGAAATCCATAGCTGCTGGGGATGGAGGGACTGGAGGATTCTCTAGCAAGTCTTAGAGACCAGGGATGGATTCCAGGAGACAATGTGACCTTAGCTGGAGTTGCCTAACAGTGGGAACATGGAACCTGACAGGGCCTCTTCCTGTAATCAAGAAGATGCACTTTTCTTTTGGTGGTGTTTCCTGAGTGACCAGGGTCCTAACATGCCCTCCCTCCTTCTCCTCAGGCAGCATCAGCGTTCCGGGGCTCACACTGAGGTTCTTCGGAGTTGGTTTAGTGAAGTGAAAGAGAGAAGTAGTTACCGACATTCTTCTGATACCCAGTTACTTCAGTGCCATTTGTTAAACATGGCATCTTTCTTGTGTATTTTTGTAATTTTTGTCAAAAAACCAAAAGGTACTGATGATGTGACCTTCTATCTCCTTTATGGGTCTGTGTGTCTGTTTTTGTGCCCCTCCCCACCACAGCTCTGTAGCATAACATGAAATCAAGTATGTCGATACCTCCATCTTTATTCTTCTGTAAGCATTTCTGTGGATATTGAGGGTCTTCTGTGATCCCACAACATTTTGGCCAATGTATTTATTTTTTCTATTTCTGTGAAAAACAACAGTGGAATAACAGTGCTTCCATATTCCATTGACCCTATAAACTGGTTTTAAACCAATGGACATGTTCCTGACCTTGATGCTTTGGATAAATGAGGTATTTCCATCCTTTAGTGTCTTCCAGGATTTCTTTTTAAAATTGAAAGTCACTATGCATCTCTGACTGGCCTCAAATTCCTAGAGATCTTCCCGCATCTACCTTTTTGAGTACCTGGGATTTCTTACTCGCCTCTTTAGTGTTTTCGGGGCACAGGTCTGTCTTTTTGGTATTTCTATTTCCATTTCTGGAACAACACAACTGAAGAAACTTTCAAAAGAAAGCATTGACCTGGGTTTGTGGTTGCGAGGATTAGAGTTCACGAAGCAAGAGAAACTCATGAAGCAGAGTAAGCCAGGAATTAGAAACCTCAAAGCTTGCCGCCCCCAGTTGTACACTGTTCCTTAAAAGGTCACATCTGGAAATTTTCCCCACATAGTGATATCAACTAGAAAGGACATATTCAAAAATATGAACCTACAGCGCCATTCTCATTCAAACTACTAGGAGGTCTTTCAAATTTGTGGTTACTATTTTTTTAAAAAATATTATTGGTTATAATATGATGTTTTAAAAACCCATATTTCCATTCATTATAAATAAAATGGAAAATTTTTGATGTAAATTGGGATGTAAGGAAGCTTATACTAAATTTACATTTTGTATGTATTTAAACATTATATCATATATGTATATTTTATACATATATATGTATATAAAGAATACAAGAAATAAATTAAAGAATACAAAGAATAAATGAAAATAAAGGGTCCTCACAAGACCCTTATGACCCCTGGAAATTTTTTCTGTATTTTTATAATACCTTCTGTATTACACCATTCTGATGTCATTCTCAGGGAAAAACTAATTATTAAATTCATTCCTTCTGAATACACCAGTGATTAATTTTCAGTACCAAGTAAGTTTTAAAAACATTTATAGTTTTATTTTTCTATCGCTGACGTACTAGAAAATTTCCCCCTAAATTCCGCAGTTCTGTTTGCACAGTGTGGTCATCCTCAGTGTGTGTGAACATCCCAGCTCGAGGTATACCACAACTGTACAATACACTGAATTTTGAAGAGTTATTCCATGAAATGTAAGTGTATAAAGGATGGGTTTATTGAATTTATCGGTTAACATAATTAATATTTCCGTTCATTCACCTGCTTCATTTTATCCACTTCACGTGGCAAGTGGGTATCTTACAATGAGTCTGTGGCACACAGTGGAAACAGTCAGAGAGTGTTCTGTGAAATGGCTCATCCACCCTTTCTCTTTGCTTCTCCCCAGAACGCTGTGATGATTGGGGACTAGATACCATGCGACAAATCCAAGTGTTTGAAGATGAGCCAGCTCGCATAAAGTGTCCCCTCTTTGAACACTTCTTGAAGTACAACTACAGCACTGCCCATTCCTCTGGACTTACCCTGATCTGGTACTGGACCAGACAAGACCGCGACCTGGAGGAGCCCATTAACTTCCGGCTCCCGGAGAATCGCATCAGTAAAGAGAAGGATGTGCTCTGGTTCCGGCCCACCCTCCTCAATGACACGGGCAATTACACCTGCATGTTGAGGTAGGCGGCTTCTCAGCTTTGACTTTTCCTTGTCTGTGTAGTCACTACGGTATTATTTAAATGATGATGCCATGACAACGGGTAAGGGGTTGGGCAAGTTTAGATGGGTTATACCTTACCGCAGTGGCCTAGTTGAAATGGGAGTAAGGCAGTGGTCTTTGAGAATATTACTCACGGGTCGTTTCTTTTAAGAAGTGATATGTAGCAAGGTTGTCTGAAGATAGGGTTGGCTTTATGGCTTCTTTCCATGGCCCTGGGTCCTGCCTACACATTTGCCTTGCCTGGAGGCATTTTTCCACAGTGAAGGAACAATGAAGAGTGTATTCATATCTGTTATGCTTAATTTCTCTTCAGAGAAAACGCTCAGAGCATGTTTATAGAAGAAAGACTGTTTGGCATACAGATATATTTAGTACAGTGCTTTTACATTTTCAACCAAAACTCTCCTAAAAATTAAAAATGAATGCCGTGGCCCTTGGAATCCAAAACCATTACCTAAAACAGCTGGCCAACGTTTAATAAATCCATCTTTGTTCTTAAAACATCTATAGGCCTTTATTCTTGAGTTCAATGAACTGTTCATTTTCGTTTCTACATATCAATGCAGATGTTTGCTTGAAAATTAGAATACCTAAACCTATACCTGGGCTAGCTCTCATAGTCCCCTTTTGCTACCAGAACATGATTTGTTTCTAAAGTCACACATAGAACATGGATTTTTTTTGTTTGTATTTTTCTGGTTGGTTTTTTTTCTTCATTTAACATAGTTTCCCACTTTTTATTAAAAATATTGGTATCAGTTTTGGACTCTACAAGTCTGGGGACACATGCATGTGACCTCATTTGCCTTCACGTTTTCATATGCACTGTCTCCAAGGATAGTCCAATCCCGAGTTTCTATGAGCTAAAAATGTAGCATTTGAATTAATGGAGACTATCAGCACATTTCATCCTTTGATGATTAGTAAGCTCGTCTCCTTTATCTATCATGGATGTTAACTCTTCCTTCACAGAGACTTCAAACAAAGTTTTGGTTAATGTATGTTATTTTATTAGGTGGAAATATTCCTTGCTCTATTAAAAAAAATTTGGATCATTGGATTTCTGGAGAATTCATGTAGTCAGAGAAGTCTTCTTTAAGGTTATCATCCAATAATAATCTTATTGGAAGAAACTTCAGATTCACACATGGGCTTCTAATGAACCTCAGATTTCCATGTTCCTATTACCTATGCCCAAAAATGCTATAAGAAGGGGCATAATGGTACTTGTATTGGAAAGAATGTCAGGTGAGAGACAGAGGAATTAAATATTTGCTACTATTGAGCTGATGAACTAAGGCAGGTTGTGTGCAAAGCTAAAGCTTTGGCATCTGTATCTGTGCTGTGGAAGAGAAGGATCCATGGTCTTTGAGCTCTTTTGCATCTTTAACAATTGTTAATCCTTTAACATTTCCCATATGAACATTGGCAAATCCCTGGCAAGGAGCCATTTCCTGTTTCTGCTTGGCATTTGTCTCTGCCGTACACTTAGGGTTGCAGAACCTACATCAATCTTACACTAAATGTATTTGCAACTTTGACTAGAATGGACGATTAAGCGCTGCTGATAGCATTCAATAGCATTCCTAAGCCAGAATCTCAAAAGATTCTACATTCTTCCACCCAATGACATGGCCATGCCCATCCTAACAATCGCCTTTATCTCTTACTAACTTCTGTCGAGTTACTTACCTACTGCTCTGCTAAAACACACGATCAAGGCAACTTACAAAAGCACACATTTAATTTGGGGTTCATGGTTCTAGAGGTTCCATGACCATCAAGGTGAAGACCATGACAGCGGGCTTGAGGACATCATAGTGAATCAGTAGCTGGGAATTCCTTTCTTGAGATAACAGTGAGACAGAACACCCAAAATGGTATGGGCTCTTAGAGCCTCAAAGTTCACCCCCATTGACACACCTCCTCCAACATGGTCTCTTTTCTTAGTCCTACCTGAATAGGTCTACCAACTGGGCCAGAGCAGTTGTAATGTAAATGTATAAGGTTCTGAGGTCATTCTCACTCAAACTTCTAGATAGATTCTGGCATGTTTAAGGCTTTGGAGTTAGATTCATTTCCCTATATTTTATTGCTAATATTCTCATATTCAAGTGACAATAATAAAGTTAGGTCTTTCCAAGTTTATAAATGATGGTTGTAATATACTCATATTTTTTGAATAATTATTCATTTAATTAAGGAATATCCATGCTGCCCACTGTATAGGAGGCCTACTGTAGGGGTGCAGGATAGGAAATAGTGGAACGGCACTTGACAGGGATGTGGCTCAGTCTTGACAAATCCTAGTGCATACTTCCCAGTCACTGTAAGATGTTTTCTGTGCCCACTTTTGCCTTTCACAATTGCCTGTTGGTACATATGACAATTTTGAAGACTATGTTATAGTTTTCCTTATGGCTGTTTTGTTTGCCTTTTCTACTAATCTCCGTATTTTCCTGACTGAGGTAACATGGACTAGACATTTTGGATCATGGATTGGTTCTATTTCTTCTTTTCAAAAGTCTGATCTTGTAAAACAACACCAAAACTTCTAAAGCTAACTGGTCAGAAGCTAAGATTCTGGAAATGTTCAGTTTTCAAAGGTTGGTTAGACCCTTAAACATGCCATCTTTACTTTTGCCTGGATAAAAATGTTACTGCTGACAGTGTTCTAAATGAACACTTTAAATACACATTGGAAGACATGTATAGAGTATGAGTATTTTAGTGCATAAGCAGCAGATGTTTATACTTGCTTCTTAGTGTGCGCTGCTAAGTGGTATAAGAAATGTCTCAGTAAGTCTCTTAATAATCACAGGAATTCGCATCTATAAAAAGTCCCAGCTATATTAAATCAAATGCAGATAAGCCTCCTTGACCCTTGCATGCTTGTCTTTTCAGGAACACAACTTACTGCAGCAAAGTTGCGTTTCCCCTGGAAGTTGTTCAGAAGGACAGCTGCTTCAATTCCCCCATGAGACTCCCAGTACACAAGCTGTACATTGAGCACGGAATTCACAAGATCACATGTCCAAATGTAGACGGATACTTCCCTTCCACTGTCAAACCGTCGGTCACTTGGTATAAGGTAAGAAAACCAGGACACAGTGGCTTTTTGAAAGGTATTGACTAAGTGCCTGCTGAGTTAAGTAGTAACGCTGACAGCACTAAGACCTTTATCCTTGGACATTTCCATTTCTTCATGAATAACTTTATAGCGACTTTGGCAGCTTTCGTATTTTGTTCTCTTGTAGGGGAGGGGTGGGTTGCTTTGCCTCAGCTTCCTGTTTCTCAGGTGATGTTACCTTGAGTGCCAGAACTAACTACTTCATTTCTGTTAAGTCCTGAGGAACACATTCTGAGAAGCGCCGCCCACTTCCACTGACTACCTTGGGAAGTCGGAAGGTGGGAACTCGTGATGCGAACTGTAGCTCCTTGAGGAGTCAGGGTGGTAATTTACTCTCTGTGTGTGCTCTGTTGGTATCTCTCACTTGTGGGCTCTATCCCTCTGCGGTCTCTTGCGCCTCTGAGGATTTGGAAAGCGTTTTATGCAAAGATGTGAATACTGGAAGGGGAAAGCTGTGAGGGCTCTACAGAACAGCCTTTCGATCTCATGGACTATCCACAGGTACCAAACTGGAAAACTCAAGCACAGTGTACAGCAAACTCCACAAGAAGAGCTCTCAGCAGACTAAATGAGACAAACGGTAGCCGGTAGCCAACCATCGAGTCAGTGTGTAGACAGAGGTGCAAAAGGAAGCCATTGTCCGTCAGATTTCTGAGCATGATCTCCTCAGAAGAGATACACACTGGAGGGCATGTATAGAATATAAATATCTTAGTACCTTAAAACAGATATTACTCTCTGCTTTTTAGTGTGCACTAATTGGTATAAGAAATATCTAAGTAAATCACTTAATATTTACATGAATTCACACATATAAGGAAGTCCCAGCTGTATTAAATCAATGCAGGGGGCTTTGCTGACCGTTGTGAACAAACAGTGAGCGGAACTTAGGATGGGCCTGCCCTGAATGGGGACCTAAGGTGGGAGAAATTTCATTCCCTGAGAAAGGTCGCTAGTCCTTTAGCAAGAAGTTCTGCTTGGCTGGATATGTTTCACTTTTGTGCACCTAAGAAATGCTAGCTCGAGCAAGGAGAAGCTGCAGGGCTAGAGAGACGTTAGTTTGCAGTGCTTGAGACCTTACAGTTTAAGGCCCAGCTGTGGGCCAAGCAAAAACCTCCAGTTGGATTAGAGCAGTATAAGGAAAGAAAATGGACTTGTCATAGGGGAAGGAAAAAGTGGGAATAACTCAGGATGGGGGGATTTGGAAGAATCTCTGTAATTATGAACATGTAGCCATATTCTGAATCACAGAAAAGGCTGTTTTTACATAAAAGTGAGCAATAAGAAATTCAAGGTTCATGTAAGGTTTATGAAATGGACACATAAAACAAAAATATTTTGGCAGGAAAGAAAGTTTGCCAGAAGGCTATAATATCAGTGATTCTTTAAAACCAGGCCTACACCAGGAGAAATAAGATATATGAATAAACAAGATGCAGAAATAGAATTAAAATGCCCTGAAGTGACATCACTTGTTTTAAATTTAAAGTGAAGCAAATTATTTTGCAAATGAAGCCAAAAAGGGAAAATAGCAGCAAACACAGGCATGAGTGCACACACACACACACACACACACACACACACAGACAGACATAGAAATACACATCTCCATACACGCAAGCATGCACACACATACACATGCTCTTATGTGCACACACATGTGCACATATACAACATAACCCCACACTGAAGCCTATGCACCCATGTACTCACCACATATACACATATGCATACATAGCATACACACTAGTATATACATACATATGTTCAGGCACATGGACTAGCATACACACACCACATGTACATGGAAAAGCACACTTACACATATATGTGTACACACAGACATGCTGAGCACATACATGCACCCAAAGAGACACAAAGGCATATACCAAATTATATGTACACACAGGTACATACATACCCAAATAGAAATGCATACAATCATATTCACACACATGCACACAAACACACATGCACACATGTACCAACACTCAGACAATGCACAGAAGCTGAAGATTGATAGGAAGTAAAAAAAGAAAATTTAAAAATAAAGAGATAACAGTAACAGGAAGGCTAGCGTGACCACACAAATACATGAGAAAGGAGATTTTAAATCAGTGCATATTACAGATAGAACACAGACACTTCACAACAGGGGAAAAAAACCCACTTTACCAGGAAGACACAAAACATCTGAAGGATTTCTACATTATAATAAAGTTTCGAAATACACAAAGTTATTTGAAATTTCCAGAAATCAAGGGGCAGATAGACAAATTTACTACTACAATTCACATGTTTAAGTCCTTTCTTGATCAGTGGTTAATAAAATGACCTAGTAATCAGCGCTAAAAGCCTCCTGTCAGCTAGAGATAGAAACTCTGAAATTTAATAATGGTAAAACTTTTAATGGCTTCAGTCCAGCAAAGTACATAATGATATTTCCACATTTTAACTAGTCATGCGGGGCAATCAGAGTAAGGTCTTAAAGACTAGGAAGTTAAGAGAAATGAGAATTATTTTGTTTCTGGATGTAGTAGTATGCCATGGGTTTACAAAATAGAACAGAGAAATATGTTTGAAGAGAAGCATTTCTCCAAATAAATTACATAATCACGGTAGCTTTGAAATATTACCCAGCAAGGTCGAGTTGGTGAGTCCAAGCATAAAACATCCATTACCACCAGCATCACAACACCATCCACAATAGCAGTCTTCCTTCTGATCAGAGAAAAACACTACCTATGGTGCTGCAAATGGGGTAAACCTGAGGCAGAACACTGCAGTCTAACAATACAGACAACACAGGAAGGCCTGAAACTACATCATGAGTTTGAAGTGAGCTAAAAGAAAAGAATAAACATGAATTTATAGTTCTCAGGTAGTGTCCTCCTGATGTCCAAGGAGAAAAGAGAATTCAAGGAAACATGTAAAGCTTCTTAAAAAGATAAAGAATCTACACATCTAACAATGGACCTATACAGACATCATCAAATTGTAACTAAAACTGAGACAATTTTGGAGAGTGTAAACACTGCCTACTTGGGTGGACAATGGTGAAGACCGGTATGGGTGGCTCAGAGTGGTGTATTTCTGGCCATGTTCTGCTTGCAACCACATAGGCTGAAATAACTCACTAGCTAATTCATATGGTTATACCAGCATTTGCCTATGTTTTGTTTTGTGCTAAAATAACTAGGAAAAAAAAGGAGAAATGGAAGGATTGAACGAGGGAGAAAAGAAAGAAGAGGGGATGGGAAGAGGAAATGAAGAGGAAGAGAGACAGGACAACCAAGTGCAAAGCAAAAGCATACCTCCACTAAATACTGTTTCACATACTTTAGAAAACAGAACAATAGAAAACCAGAAGATTCTCAGTGTAGGATGAAGACAATATCAACACATTAGTACTTTTAAGTGGGGCAATGGGACCTTACTTATGCTGCAGAAGGATTAGTTGATAAACTCACTCGGAAGTAGACACAGATGGGAGTATCAGTGACGTAATTGTTAACATCGATAAGTAAAACTTCCCTGTGGTTCTCTTGGAAGTTTCCTCTCACCTGCCCACTTCTCTAATTATTTTCCTATTCACATCCTACCGTGTCTTCTTCTCCTGTTCTCCACACGTGGCCTCTACCTAGAAATCTCTCTCAGAACAGACCAGGATCTACTATCAGGAGTTGTTCTTTCGTTCATGCCTTGTGAGCCAATCAACTGTTGCCAGCCCATCACCTGGCTACCAGGTTTTAACACATGAGGTTTTGTGGGATATTTTTATGTTTAAACCCCACCGGGCTATAAGCCAGGATTCAACCTTGCTTGTCAGAAGGCCATACTTTATCATTAAACTCTGATGTTATTCAAAAGTTTAAGCTGCAAATGGATGTGCCTGGGACTTGCGGCCAGTTCTGTGTGATTCTAAAATCTCTTCTGTCTAAGACTGATGTAGAGATGAGAGTCCAGTCCCCTTTAGATCTCAGGGAATCATAAAGGAAAAGACAATATTGAAACCAATATTTGCTTGTGAACTTGATGGTGGGACCTAGAAAAATCTGGATGGGGGCATGAAAGGAATTCCAAGGGACTGGTCCTAAAGGAACAGGATACCAAATGTCTCCATTTCTGAAGTGTCCAGAAAAGGATTAAAACTGACCTTTCCAGTCCACATCTTTCTTCATCTGTCATCCTGTTTTTCTTTATTGTGGGGCCTTCCGAGTTCAGGACTTCAGCAGTCCTGCCATGAACTGTTCAGTAAATGTTTGTCCAATAGGACAGGTTTTATAATTTCTCATCGGGAAAGCATACCATGCTTTGTCCTGATTTACTGAATTGCAAATAGTGAGGTAATCAGAGTACTTCTGGAAGGCAGTATGGATGGAAGTGAGAAAACGCTGATTTAGTTACATAGATACCACCAAATCATATACTAAATTCAGAGTTAATGTGCTGCGTTATTATTATTGTTGTTGCTGTTGTTATTTATTCTATTAAAGTTAATTATATTTTATTCCACCATGCTTTTCACAATAACCGCCCTCCCCCCATTTATTGTTATGATTGGATATTTCAATTTTCATTTTGCATAGACATGTGAAAGTAAGGTCAGTTTTTCTTTTGCTCTGAGATGGGGGATTATTTTATTGAGAGTTTTATATGCTTGAGTTATGGGAACTGCAAAGATCTTCCCTGCCTTGCAGCTGGTTAGATGTCATTAAGATTACAGAAAGCTGAATGTCTTCATACCCACTACTATTAGGGTTAGCATAGGCTCTCCACTTCAGTTTTTTAACTGAAAAATATTTTTTCCATGCTTTATGCTCCTTTCCCAAAACTCCTCACAAATCCAATATAAAGTAACTCACTGATGGTCAGATTCTGTTTGGTAATGTTTCTGAGATATTTAAATTGCTTTTATTTCTATTAAATTACCTTGTGCTGGTTTTATATCAGCTTGACACAGACTAGAGTAATTGAGGAGAAAGAATCTTAGTTAAGAAAATAGAGCCTGACAAATACAGATGTAAATGCTCACAGCCAACCATCAGACTGAGCATGAGGACCCCAATGGAGGAGTTGGGGAAGGACTGAAGGAGCTGAAGGGGTTACAACCCCATAGGAAGAACAACAGTGTCAACCAAACAGACCTCTCAGAGCTCCCAGGGACTAAACTAAACAAAGAGCACACATGGAAGGACTCATGGCTCCAGCTGCATATGTAGCTGAGGATGGTCTTATCTGGCTTTGGTGGGAGGAGAGGCCCTTTGTCCTGTGAATGCTGGAGGTCCAAGTGTAGGGGAATTTCAGGGTGAGCAAGACAGTAAGTAGCACTCCTTCATGGCCTCTGCATCAGTTCCTCCCTCCAGGTTCCTGCCTGTTATGAATTCCTGTCCTGGCTTCCTTCAGCAATGGAGTGTGGTTAGAGAGATGTAAGTTTTCATCCACCAAGTTGTGTACACTCATGGTGTTTTAAGGCAGGAATAAAATTCCTACTATGACAAAACTTTAAGAAAAAAACCTTTGTAAAACCTTGCAATGCCCAGGTATTTTTAGGCATAGAAAGTACCTTTAGGAAGTGTCCTTGAGCTAGACTTTGTATTACAGAGGGATGACATCAATTAGTTAGAATGGTTCTTCATGTCTTACCTTTCTCAATAATGCATATATAAAGATTTTTAACCTTTGGTATGAAGATAGCGTGTTTACATTTTGAAAGCTGCACACTTAAGAGTTTTGTGAAACTTCACAACATTTTGCATATGGTTTTGGGGCTCCTGTCAAGCCAAAATTTATTGTTTAAACTGGAAACCAAATTAAATTAGTATCTTTGAAACCTTGAAGCTAAAATCAGGTCAAATGAATCATCCACTGTGTACTTTGAGAAAACCTAATTCATAACTCATCATTGTCTCTTTAGTGATTATATCTTTGCTCTGTACTAAGTCTGAGTTCTCTCTCCCTCTCTTTCTTTCTCTTGAACATCAATCATACAGCACATGACTGGGCCAATCCACATTGCACTTAAGAATTGATTGAATAATGGATTTAGACTGGATTGTAAAACTTCATAAAAATGTATGCCATCTCATTTTTTATTATTATGTATCTAGCTCTTAACATTGCCTGGCAAAGCATAGAAGGGGCATAGTAAATATTTATAAACATTGAAAGACTGCGTTCTCTTTATTGGAAATGACTGGCTTATGAAATCTGATTTTATAGAATCAACAAAGTACAATTATTTTATGCCAAGATTTTCATTGATTCATGGCTTCCACAGCTATCCATAACTATTCAGATGTTGCAGCTTAAGCTCTTTGTATATTTATTTCACTTCCTTGTGTATCCTGGAATAATAATAAACCTATGCCATATATATTAATAGTTCATACACTTACTATATGCTCTTTGAGTGCTAAACTCTATGTCATGTAACTGTGGTGATTTTATACATATTTGTGATCATGTAACATAAATATGTTGAACTTTATATGTTAAATATTGGTTCTATCACAGGCCATATGCACATAGCGCTCATCTACCTCTCATGGGTCCAACTGTAGTTACCTACCTAGAAAAAGGTGAACATTGCAGGAAGACCACATAGTACAGCAGTGTAAAGAGTAACAAGTAGAAAAATTCTCTTGTTGGGGAGAATGCTGGGGAGCTCTTCACTCTTTCCCCAGCCCGGGGTGTTCTGCGTGTGTATTAATTTCTTCCCTGATTTCTGACAATGTTTTCCATATTATTTTGCAAAGATAATGTAATGCCTCAACTTAATCTAGCACAAAGAATAGTTAACTTTATGGAATGCTGGGTGTTGTAGTTATTAACACCTCATGGGAAAGTACAGTGGCCTATATAGTACCCTATGAGTTTTTGTTTGTGTCTCAGGGACACTCTACTGGGACATTCAAGGGAGGGGTCTTAACCAAAATCCCATCTCTCATTTTTTTAAAAATTTTATTGGACAATCTCTGTATTTAAATTTCAAATGTTATACCCTCTCCCCCACTCCCCTCACTCCCCCCCCAACTTGATTCCATGAAGGTGCTCCCTCTCCCAGTCACCCTCTCCACCTCAGTGCCTTGGCTGACTATGATGTTGTTCTTCCCATGAGGGTGCAAATCTTTCAGCTATTTCAATCCTTTCTCTAGCTCTTTCATTGGGGTCCCTGTGTTCAGTGTGATTTTTAGCTGCAAGCATCCTCATCTGTATCTGTGTGACTCTGGGAGAACTTCTGAGGAGACATCCATGTCTGGTTCCTGCCAGTAAACACTTGGCGTCATCGATAGTGCTTGGGTTTGGTGGCTGCATATGGGGTCCTTCTCCAGGTGGGGCAGTCTCTAGATCTTTCCTTCAATCCCTGCTCCTCTATTTGACCTTGTATTTCCTCCCCTGTTCTGTTCTCCCTTATAAGAAGGACTGAGGCATCCACATTCTCAAAACCCCTCTCTTGGTCAATATTTAATATTTAACAGTGCTTGCTTAAAATTGCACCCTAAATGATAGAATTGATTTTTTTCCTCCAGCATATCTCTGGATTAACAATAACACACACACACACACACACACACACACACACACACACACACACATACACACACACACACATACCACATACACAAAATCCTTCTCTAGTAAGAATTTTTCTCCACTGTTTTATAGGCTGAACATCTATTAAAAAAATTAAAACCCTTAAAAACATCAAACAAAGAAAGCCTTTTCCAGTAACATCTGCACATGGTTCCTTTTGTGGAATAGACATCTCTAATGGAAGTTACTTATTTTTTTTCATTGTGACATCATCCTGCCCACAGCCTTCACTCCCTCAGATACGTATTTCCTCTCCAGGATCCCAGAGTCATTTCTTGTACTGTTTCTTCCTTGCATGTTGTGGTTGGTTGCCATAGCAACCATTGTGTGGCTGACAGTTGCTCTTCTTCTTTCTTTTGGATTCAGAATGAGGAACTGACGGGCCAGGTAGAACTGTTTGCTAGCCACACCGTGTTTGCTTCATTGACAAAACATGCACTTAGTGCTAAGTAGTTTCTTGTCTTTGAAAACCTGTTTTCTGTTCTTTGGGTACCCAAGTGTTTGCTCCAGTCAGTTTTCTTTGGAATTCTAAGCAAGTTTCTCTGAAACCTTTGTAAAGATTAATTCAGGAATAGTTTATTTTCTATAAAAGAAAACAATTTCTTTTTGGGATGCATACTGGAGAGTCTAGAGTTGGGGTTTATTTTTGTATAAATGAAATCTAACTCAGCACTACAGGCTAAAATTGCTATGTATTTGTAAAACGACCATGTGCCAGGACATTACACTACACATGCTCATATATAAAATAAAAAGTGTTTCTTCTTTTTCCCGTCATAAAATGCTATAGGCCTAACAGCTTTGAATTAGATTTTGCAATATTCTCAAAAATACTCTTGGCAAATTAGGTAAAAATATCTCCTCCTTTGTGTTGAGAAGTATGTTTTTCAGTTTAGCTCTAGGACTGGGAATATCACACTAGTAACACTTGGATTTGCTTTGAATGTCGTATAGATGCAGGGTATGACACCTACAGAAGGGTATGGCATAGATACAAGGATATGGTATAGTTGAAAGGTATGGCATATATGCAAGATACATCATAGAGACAGGGTATGGCAGAGATGCAGGGGTATAACCCAGATGCTGATTATGGCACAGAGATGGGTAGAGCATGGTGCAGAGGTATGTCTTAGATGAACGGGTATAGCATAGATACAGGGTAGAGGATGGATACAGAGTCTGGCATAGATGCAGGGTATGGCATAGAAATGGGTATGGTACAGATGATGCAGAATATGGCACAGAGATGAGCCGGGCATGGGTGCAGAGGTTGGCATGGATACAGGCAGGGGGGTATAACACACATGCACCAGTATGTCATAGGTACGGAGATATGGCACGGATTCGGTGCGATCACATAGGATGAGGACATGGAGTCATGTGGGATTAAAATCACATGCTTTGGGACAGGTAGATTTTGACTCAGGATTGAAACAAATCAATCTAGGTCCAAATTCCATTCCTGGCATTTCCAAGTTATAAGATGTCATCAGTTACTTAACTCTTACAGGTCAGTGCTTCCCCGTTCATAAAAATAGAATAGGAACCTTATGGGCTTTGTAAGCTTGAAAGAAGAATTTGATAAGATAATATAGTGCATGTCAAACACAAGTCCTGGCATAATTTTTATAACCCCAGCTCTTGAGTTAACTTGTCATCTTTAATTCTGAGTCCAGCGAGAAGCCGTAATGGTAGAGTCTGGAAAAGAGGTTCCGCCTTGCCCTGTGTAGTCCAGGGTGCCTCTTCATCTACCTTATTTCTATTCCTATCAGCAAAACTGGAGCACATTCAGCCTGATCTGCCCGCTTCACGGGGATTTAAGAACAGCTAAGTCAACAAATGGAGAAACGCTATCTCGCTGCTGTTCTGATGAAATGTGCCGCCCGGTCAAATAGAGTCCTAGAGACATATTAAACTCAGCCAAAACCGTGTCTGACGTGAATTGATTATAAGGTGTCGGCCTTTATGACTTCCTACTTTGTGGTAACCTTGTGGTGCTGATGTGTAAAGTCCTCAGACAAGCTGCTTACCCAGCTAGAGAAATTGATTGAGAAAACATCTTACTTGAGACAATATCAGTTCCCTTTGATCTCCATGAAGCAGAACTATGTTTCTCGTCACAGAGTCTTACGAAATATGTTTCTTAGCGTAAATGTCATCTTTCAAAATGTACTTTTCAGGAATTGAAGTTTAAAAAAAAGCATCCAAGACTTTAATGTTAATATATAAAATATAAGAAAATAAAAAATACAAGTCATCAATAAAAGCCCTGAAGTGTAAAGACTCCGTGTATTTAAAATGTTTTTGTCATTTACAAATTATTAATTATTAAAAGAAAAACCAAACAAGTTGGTAATGCTTAAACAGTATTTTGTTACATATGATATATTGGCTTTTGATAAAATTAAGCTGCATAGTCAGAGACTAAGCCATAAAACAGGACTCTGGTGCTTATTTTGTACAAGACAGTCAAGTTTTATATTTTAAACATCAGCTGCTCTATATGGAGAGATGAGTTAGAAGCAGAAATCTTTTCTGGAATCTTTATAAGGCTCATACATTTTGGGATGACAGATTAAAAGTGGCTTGTAATAAATTTCTTTTTGAGGAAAAAAATGCAACAAAGAGAAGGACACAAAATGTTGTTTGAAATAGACTAATACCAAAAATTTGGTAGACTAAACAAGAATACTAAAATTAGATGTCAAAACTCATGGGAGGTATCCCAAAGTGGCTAGATTCCCAAATTAACCTAGTCAGGGAGAGGCTGCAGAAAAGGCTCATGGTTGCTTCAAAAGGCAGGAGTTGCAATTGTTCCTATGTTCTGAGTCACTTTTGCAAAACCTTAACCATGTGTCCTTATGAAAAGGGATTCCAGGAACTTGAAAACTGAACCTAAGACAAGAGGAAGCTTGATTATTTTTTTAGGTAATATCTTGAATTAGCATTTTAATTTCTCCTGTGCATGAAAGTTAATGGTACTTAATCCTCATATCTTTGAAAACAAGGAAGCAAAGAAATATTGTCCACAGTCCTGACTCACTACTTTTGAATAAAGTCTAGCATGTATTTTAAGATGTTCTGTGAAAAATAAGTTGGGAAAGCCTCCTTTAACATGTGTTATGTGTGCACCTGTGTATCAACAGTAAACCACTTTTCCCCCTAGGGTTGTACTGAAATAGTGGATTTCCATAACGTACTGCCTGAGGGCATGAACCTGAGTTTCTTCATC
Source organism: Micromys minutus (assembly GCF_963924665.1). Classification (NCBI taxonomy): domain Eukaryota; kingdom Metazoa; phylum Chordata; class Mammalia; order Rodentia; family Muridae; genus Micromys; species Micromys minutus. The sequence goes on along the minus strand of NC_137976.1, from coordinate 65,636,427 downwards.
CCTTTGGTTTCAAATAATGGAAATTACACGTGTGTGGTTACATATCCTGAAAACGGACGACTGTTTCACCTCACCAGGACTGTGACGGTGAAGGTGGTAGGTAAGCATGGCTTGTCATTCACTGGTGTGTGACGCAAGGACACTGGCTTTTTTTCAGGATCCTAATGGTTTGTTAGACACAACTTGAAAACTCTGCTTTTAAAAAAGATACAGAACTGATTCAGGCACTGTCCCCAATGCCCGTAAGCAGGTCCAGATACACAGGAAGCATTCAGTAACTGTTGGTTAACTCACTGCACATGTAAATGAACCATGAGCACGCTAGGGAATGAGAACACATAGATAGATGTGTGTTCATGTTTAACCAGGACCATCAGTTAGTCACGTGACGTTGGTTCATGTCTCAGTCTTAGCTGCATAGCAAGACAGAGTGAGAAAGAGTGAAGATGGTGAACTATTTTAACAGGCTTCTGCATAAGTGTATTTGACCATATTTCTCCATACCCCATCTTTTATTAGACTGGGAGACAATGTAAGAGTTACTGGAAAGATTCTAACAAATAAAATCTAAACCAACCAATTCCATAGCCACTTTTTTTTGGCTTCCTTTTGAGTTGGTAACTAAGCCAGATTGATTGTATAGCATTATATTCACATCGGCAGTTGTTTATAATCTATTTGCTTGTAGTATGTAGTTTTCTCTGTATTTCCTAAGGTCATAATGGGTGTTCTTAGTCACTAATTTATAGATATCAAAGTTGACAGACACCGATGGAGTATAAAGTCATTCTTAACTAACTTTCAAATGACATGAGCTCACTTTTTAAAGCTACAACACATTGGATATTTATTTAACCTCACTAGGAGGTTCCTCAGCGTGTTTTACTTAATTTGTTTTGTTAATTTATTCCTAGCAATGCAATTGTAATGTGAATTTTGTTTACTAGACTTAGAGTTATTTAAAAATTCCTTTTAAAACTGAAATATACTCGCGTACATACGATAAACATATGGAGAAATCTGAGTAAGAACCTGGTCAGTCTTTAAACTCTTAAGTACTGTACTGGGTCTGAAGAGATAGCTCAGTACTTCAAGCCACTGCCTTCCCTTCTGCAGGACCCAAGGGATCTGACACCCGTTCTTGGCCTTCATAGGTACCAGACATGATACACAGGCAAAATTGCAGACAAAACATTCATAAACATAAAATAAAAATAAACACATTTTAACAACACTGCACTGCCGAAGTCTTTCAAGGTTCTTTAGCATATAGGTACAGACCATTTATGAATACAGCAGCATTTTCATGGGTGGACATTTGGCTAATAACCCTGTGTCAATAAATAAGTCATATTATTAAGACAGAAGTGTCCTTAAACTTTCCATGAAGATAAGCATCCACTTATTGTTTTCCACATCCCATACTTAACATTATAAACATTTGGGAGGAGAAATAGTTGCTAATCCGTGCAGTTCATAGTCATGGCTTACAAATTGGCAACAGATAGTTGCACCTGTCAAACACTGTGATGAAAGTAGCTTAAAGATTAAAAGAGGAATGAAAAGAGGAGAAATAAGCCATGCAAGCACTTATTTCTAATATGGCAAGAGAAGTCTATGTCACGTGAGCACGGAAAACCAACAACGCTGATAAAGCAGTCTACCTTCGTGAAAAATTCAGGGGATCCAATCTATTTTGTTTGGATTCTTGCAAAAGGAAAAACTGCTTTTTTGTGTGCACCTAACACATCTCTCATGAATTGTGTGAATTTTCCACACCAGGCAATTTTTCAATTCTTTGAGATACTATCTGTTTCCTACAGTTTGATTCATTTTGATACTGACTGCCTGGAATTAGCACAGGCCCCACAGACTGGGGGCTTCATCTTCAGAGAGTCTCTTGGCTCTGGAACTGGATACCAAGTGTAAATAACAGAACCACTCCGATGAAAGATGCTTATGTCACTGACGGCACGGAGTAAATTAAAGGGCGTCCGTGAGTTCCATGTTAGCAATAAGTAATAGAGATGAATACATATTTCCTATTACATCACTTTTTTAAATTTTCAATGAGTAAAGTCCAGGAATTGAGTATATATTAGAATGTAGGCCTTCGCAAGAATTGACAAACTATGCCAGGAAGTTGGACAAGTTAGCTGTAGAGGATTTGCGTAAGCCTAAACGATTTAACATCCCCCTTTTGCATTTCCTATCATAGGCTCTCCAAGAGATGCATCCCCACCCCAGATCTATTCTCCGAATGACCGTGTCGTCTATGAGAAAGAACCAGGTAACTATCAGTGTGCTTCCAACTTCGGGTTAGAGTCTAGTAATTACAAGAAGGAAAACACAGCTTAGTATAAGGCAGTAAAGATTAATTGTAAGGAAACGCACAGATTTAAAGTGAACCATGATCAAAAGACTCAGCATGAGAGGATCAGCTACCTCCTCAGCCTTAATGCATCCTGGGAGTTTTAGCTTCTTTCCCAGGGTCACATCCATTATTCTGGGCTCCTCCTCTTTCTCTGTGGTTATTGTTTGCTGAAAACTTGCCTTTACTCAGACTTCAGTTTGCCAAGGCTGTAGTAGATAACTCAAGGGAGCTTTTAAGCTTCTGCTTTCTCTTCTGGGCATAGAGCACAGATACAGAGCTGAGAGTATCATGCAAAAAAAAAAGAAAAAGAAAAAAAAAAAAAAAAGAAAAATTAGATCCATGAACACAGGATTCAGAACACTGTCAAATGGTCTTCATACCTTCCTGGGATGTCAATAAGTTTTTGCAATCTTTTAATCTAGAAAGAAATCAATTATTAGTTACCCAGGAAGAGATTATCTTTGTTTCTTTGACTGAAAGCCTCCTATGGTAGAGTAGAAAAGTCACAGAAAATTCTAACACTTTTATATCACCTTCTATACAGTAAAACCATTCCAGACCCAATGAGGAGTATACAAGAGTGGACTGAAGCTTATAGAGCCAGAGAATGTGTAGGAAGATTGCCAAAAAGGGAAGTTCTCATATATGGTTTGCCTTGTAAAGAGTACAGGCCGTATTAAGAAAGTTGACCGATCTCAGGTGCATTGCATTTTCTAGAGTTACTCTGGGGTTTGTGAAGTAATTCAAACTTTTCTTGCCACTGCTGAAGTCTAGTCAAGTCACCCAAGTATGCTTGTTTCATCTACTTAGCATGGCACACTTCCAAAGCATTCCTGAACTCATGCTGACTTTACCTTTCTCAGCGAAACAATGGTTTCAAAGTCTATAGGGAGAAGTGAAAGAAGCCACAGGTTGGAGTGGAAGGTCTGGAGTAAATGTTAATCTGTCAAACCCAAGGATAATTGGAGCTGTCTTCAGAGTCCAGGCAAGAGAGAGCCAAGCATACAGATACACAGCAGACTTATTCTCAGCAGGCTGGCATGAAAGTTCCAAGCCAGGTCAAATCCTTCCCTAGTTCTTACTCACAATTTGACCTATAAATAACCTTCAATATGTAGAAATGTAAGCTTTTGCTTCTGCTGAACATTTGTTTTTAAAAGATTTCAAGGTGTTTGATTAAGAATTAATACCTAGGCAAAGGAAAACTTCTTCTGGAAAAAGGAAGAGAGCAACACAGAAGGAAAGGGAAGGTGGAGGAATATGTAACTTTAAGCATATTTTTAAAGCTGTAGGATATATATGTTATGCCACATGTGTTAAAATGGTCCTCCCCACAACAAAAAAATCATAGACTATTTAATAAAAACCCAAGTGTGAGGCATGTGAAATCTCCTTTCAAGTTGTTGGGCTGGAGAGTACAAAAAACTCCCCATACAGTACAGGCTTTTGCTGTTTTCCTTGATTGCATCTCCAAAATTGAAATCCAGGCCTTTTCATAATATGGGAAGGAAATAAGCAAGTTTTCAATGGAGAGAAGCAATCAATAGCCCTATCGTTCTGTAAAGCCTATGGCCGACAATAGCAGAACAGCAAGATCTTTCAAAAGGTGCACTAATGGTACTTATTTAACAGGGCTAAGCAATCGCCACCTAAGTTAGACTTAAAGTCTAGTCAAGAGGTAGGAGTCCATGCCTGACTCTAAATCTAGGCAGCCAGCAAGGCAGTTTATTGTAGAGGAAAGCCTACTACTGCCATGTGCCTAAACCTGTCAAGTTTCTAACTTCTGTCTAAATACCCACAGCTAGGTAGAGCTCTCTCATCTCTCACCAGAGAAGATTATTTTTGTAGCAGACAAGGGGATACTGATCAAAATGTAGAGGACAACAGGCCGCTGGATTCTCATCCCCAGGGGATACATCTATAACACGGTCTCTTCGTGTAAGAGTCAAAAAGCATGTTCACATATAATTATATGTCTTTAATGTTAAGTGAACTGTTTTGTAGACTCCTCTACCTCCCTGGCTCTTATATGCTTTCTGCTTTACCCCATCAATGTTTCCTGAGCTTGGAAGGGGTGGTGCAGATTTCTCACTTAGGGCTAGTCATTGACCAGCCACTAACATCCTTCAGTGCTATAGATGTGGGAAGGTGTCCCAGGGTTTTAGTAAGGAACATCCACACCCACGCTTATGCAAACAAACATGACTCAATTCAGGAGTCCATGAGAAAAACTTCAAATTAGGAGGAGGCTCGTTTGGGAAAAGGTGTTAAAGAGAGTAGAGGGGTGATGGCCATGGCAGAATGGAAATTAGAACCAAAAAAGTCATTACGTAAGTATGTAGGATTTCAAAAGGATAAAAAGGGAAAGAAGGAAAACATAGACAGGTGTATGTGTTTAGTTCTACCACGTTCGCAGTGATTATGCTGGTCCTGTCATGATGGTTAGCACTGTTATCCCTGCTTGTGAAACTTCACAGGTTCTTCAACCATTTCAGCCACATAGCTAGAACTGCTGATTTAAACTGAGCTTCTGAGGCTTTAAAGAGAAGGATTCCCTGCCCAGTTTTTTTAGGGAATGACATCACCCTATCCTCCTCCTTGGACAAGGACCCATTATTTAGAGATGTTTATTGGTCAATGTGGTAGTTGGAAGGAGAATAGAAGCCACCCCCATAGGCTCATGTATTTGGATTTTTAGTGCCCAACTTGTAGAACTGTTTGGGAAGAATTATGAAGAAGGATTATGAACCATGGCTGGAGGTGGGCTTTGAGGTATCAAAAATTCATTGTGATTCCCAGTAAGCATTCTCTCTCTGCCTCCTGCTATTCTATGAGACACAATCTCTCGACTTCTGTTCCAGCACGATGCCTGCTGGCCTGATGTCGTGTTCCCTGTTATGATGGTTACTGACTTTTTGTAACTTGCCTTGGTCATAGCATTTTACCACCACCATAACAACAAAACATAAGGAATTACACTTTGTTTATGAGGGAAATAGCAGGTTTGGCCTGCAAAGAATGTAGTCAGAGTTCTTCCGACATTTTAGAATATACATATTTAGTGTTAAAAATGCCCATCCATTAATTTCATGTGCACTTGCCGTCTTCTCTTCTTGGTTGTATCCTTTCATGTGTTTGGTGTTATGGTAGATTGCCTTACAGTGACCACTAGAAAATCAGGCTTATCTTCATATACTTTTTTTTTAGGAGAGGAGCTGGTTATCCCCTGTAAAGTCTATTTCAGCTTCATTATGAACTCTCACAATGAGATCTGGTGGACCATTGATGGAAAGAAACCTGATGACGTCACTGTTGACATCACTATTAATGAAAGGTACCTTGGCCACATGTAGGGCTATAGTCTTTGTCAGTCTAAGGTCTTGATGAATACTATTCAATGTACATGATTTTCTTTCTTTTAAAAGTGTAACAAGATTTTTAAGTCTTCAGGGGATGCAGGGTCACTAAACTTGCAACCCAATTGCACACACTTGCCAGATTGCTTGCCAAAGTTTGGAATTACATTCTCTTCAGGCTAGATATCTTCATCGCAGTTAACCCGCAGGGCAGGCTCCATATTGTCTGAGGCTCAATAAACTTCCTATATTTCTGATTCTCACATAGAAAAAATAAGAAGTGGATCTTCCACATGAACAAAAAGAAGAATGAAAAGGAGAAATGTTGGAATGTGTTTGCATGAAAGTGTTGTGTTTTCTGTCTCAGTCCTGGAGTGAGTGACTTAGAAATGTATGTTTGTTTCCTCCATTATTACTATCTTTTTCTATCTTCTCCTGATAGTTGAGAATTTGGTTATTAAATATTAACTAACTACATTTTTGTTCTTTAAATTTCACCTTTAAAAGTAAATATTCAAAAATCCCAAAGAGCTAAATGTTTAAAGCCTCTGGGCAAGAGGTAATAATACACACTTCTCTTGACATAACAACTTGGATCTTTTTATTATTTAGCAAACTTGATATCTGTAAGAATTTAATGAAGAAGTATGTACATGTCTCTGGAGAGGAAAGATTTCTCTGTAAGTGAGGTATAAATTTCTAGAGAGAATTGGTTTGCTACAAAAACTAATAAGTCACAGTGGTCACATATGTGACAGAATAGATGTTAAGACCCTAAGTCTAGTCACGTTGTGCAAACAGACCTTAAGCTAATTGAATTTCTACAATTCATACCTATTTCTTTTCTAATAGTAACATAAGGCTTTGTAGAAATTATAAAATGTCTACTTTGAACAGCCTCTTTGCTTACTTAGCTAGCCCTCATTGGGCAAACCGATCAGGTGTCTAAATAGTATCTGATAAATAAGTAATAAAAAAGAAGATGCTACAGAAAAAAATTTTGGAGATGTTTTTGGTTCAGGGGGATTAAGGGGCACTCTTCAAAAGAAGCTTTCAAATCAAAGTCTCTAAGTTAAGAAATAAAAGGAAAGCTGATAAAGGAACCATTGTAAGCAAATAACTGGATGGTTGAGAAACAAAGAAACAGAAGAATTGATGAATGTTTTAACTTGAATCCCTCAGGGAAAATTATTGGTCATTTCAGGAATTCTGAGAATTGTGATTTTCATCTTCAATGATAAATGAATGCTTAGGATAACAAAGGCATTTTATTCTACCTTGCTGTGAGTAAGACATATTTTCAGTGTTCCGCAGAACACAGGAAATTAGCATGGAAGTAAACAATTAAGCCTCTGAGCAAATGTTTATGATTGATAGTAGGTCTAATGTAAAGGAAAAGATGGATATTGGTCAGCTAAGAGAGTGATATACTTAGATCTCTCCCAGACAGATAGTTCAGAGGGTATTGAATAAAGTCTTGCTCTTAAACACAAAACAGTTGGTCTTAGATTTACTGGAGCTTGGATATATTTATTTCATAGGTCAGTTTTATTGTTCTGAGCTATTTCTTCTCTTCCTGTGTTAGGATTCAACCGTGCAGTTTCAACACCTTACAAAAACGTTCAGCCTCTGTTTACAAGTCAAGCTTCCGGTGCCTCTGTGTTGCAACAGCTCCTGCAGGGTTAAAGTAGCTCGGGGGGGGGGCACTCATCGACTGTTACTGCAGCACAGATGCCTGTTCAGCCTTCCAAGTATTCCTGTAAATTATTCATATAGTACACTCCTTCAGAAAACAGCCAAGACGTGCACAGTTTAGTGACATTGGCCAAAGTACATCGCCTTAAATGGCAAAACATGCATCAAAACCTAAATGAGTCTGAACCCAGAAGTTTCTTTGCTAGCTGACACAGGCATCCTGGCTAAGCATTTAGAGCAAATGTGAGATTTAGCTCCAAAGAAAGAGGTATAGTGAGACTCTCGCAGTGGGGTTTGTCCAGCATTACAGTAGTGCACAGTATGACAGCATATTATCAGCACCCCATGTGCTCTAACCCAGGCCTTCAGAGTCTCTTCCTTCCGATTCCCAGAGAGAGAGCATAGGCATTATATCTCACAGATGTTTTTGATTTGCTTCTCCTTGTGTGTAGTGTAAGTTATTCTTCAACAGAAGATGAGACAAGGACTCAGATATTGAGCATCAAGAAAGTCACCCCTGAGGATCTCAGGCGCAACTATGTCTGTCATGCTCGAAATGCCGAAGGGGAAGCTGAGACAGCAGCCAAGGTGAAACAGAAAGGTAATGAATGCGCCCAGCCAATGACTTTGTGAACTCTCAAAATAACACTGTGGTGAACAGGAAATAAGGGAGAGAATTCCTACACCGGACAGAAAACACTAAGTCAGTTAAATGAGAGGTCCTAAGAGAAAGTATCATCTCTGTGATCATGCCCAGTGTGCTGGTTCTGATACTGTCAACATCTTTGTTTCTAAATGTTGCCTGAAATAAAAAAATCCATGAATCCATGAGCGCCACAATAAGACCCAATTTCTTATCTTCGATAATCATGAAAAGCAAGAAAATTCCAAGTGAACAAAGATATAACAGAATTGCTTGGGTCACATACGGTCAGGGAAGCACAAAGATGTCTTCAGAAGTAGCTGAAAACAGGGTTCAAGAGTCGTAAGAATGGTTGTCCCACATGACCTAATCCATTGGGAATTTTTCCTGAATTATGCACCCATGGCTATTCTTAGAAATATACACGAGAATGAATCATAATTAGCAGCCATCTATTTGTGTAGAAGAAGTTAAGGAGGTCAGAAAATATTAATATTAATTCTCAGAAAATTTCAAATTCACATTTTAAACATGTATCAATAATTAATTTTATAATGTTATAACTGATCAAATAAAACATTAAAATATGATTTAGTTGATGTTAAAATAATCTTTTCATTAACATCTGTATTTTCTATAATAAAGAAAAATTATAAAGCCTTCCTGTGTGTGCTGTTGCTCCTAAAACATGTTTCCTGAATTTCTCTTTGAATCTTGCTGCTAATGTATATCCCAACCAATCGATTCCTTCCAGAATATTTTCCAGTGGTATGTTATAAAGTGAACAATGACATCACATTGTACTTATGTCATTCTAAAACCTTCTAGCCTCTTACATTGATACAATTTGTAGCATTTATATTAAAAATGAAAAAGCTGACATTGTTGCATTTACATTGGCTTGAATCCTCCTTTATTATTTTATTTGATATTTTATTAAGCTGAGCAGCAAGCAAGCAAGACACACTTGAGCTTTTAGCTACAGATTAGAGACTGTGTATGGTTCTTAAGGAGTCTTAAAGAATTGGTTCATGATGCTCTATTGCTTCCACTCCTCAGAAGACACTGTAGGGATGGGAGCCCAGGATGCCCAGAGCTTCAGTGTTGGGTCCTGTGGACCTCGACAAATCACTGCTGCCTTACCACAGGTTGTTTATAAAACAATGTTCAGCACCAGCATTGTTATTAATTTATACTATCAACTGTCCAATAAATGCTAACTCTTATTTCTCCAAGGGTTTCATAGGCATTAATTGACCAAAAAAAAAAAAAACTGTAATCAAATAAATATCATTAAAGTCTAGGTTATGAAATAAATCAAATTACTTTAGTCAAGACCTCTTAGAACCCTTAATATTTAACATTCCAAATGAAGGCCTTCAGGGGTTTACATTGCTCCAGGCTGTGCATTTTCAATTGTGTTAAATTCCAGATTGCTTAACTACAGGGGATTTAGGGGCTTGCTTCTAAGGCATGTACTCAGTAGAACAATAATAGAAGATGACTTATGTTGATAACTTATCAAAGAATAGTATCAAAACACACATAAAATAATGTTTCACGTGGGAGAATGGCACAAGCATGCCAGCCTGCCCACCTGAGTAGCTAGGGCAGCATAGAAGTGCTGGCTTTGAGTGTAAATCGGACAGCAGTGGGGACAGTGTCGAGGCTGTGAAGGGTCACATGACCCACCCGATCAGTGAGTGCTGACCCTTGGGTTTTACCTCTGTACTTCATGAAAACAATGAGAGAAAGCACAAGCTGGTGGCCCGGGCTTGTAAGCCTGTCATGTGGAGACTGAGCCAAGAAGTTTAGGAGTTTAGGTCAGCCTTAGCTACAAGGCACATTCAGAACTAGCCTAAGCTACCTGAGCACTTGTCTCTCACAAACAAAAGAAGAAACAAACAAGCCAAGACCTCACAGGAAGAGAAGAATTAGGTGGAACAGTCTTTATTGACAGCACATTTCATTTATTTATTTAAAGTACCACATAAGCATATAAGAGAGCTAAAGCAAACACATCAAATATAAGTGTGCAGTTTTATGATCAGACAGTGGCAAGGGCTAAGGAGATGCTTGTACTTAACGATATGAGAAGCCACCAAGCCCATTGGCAAAGAGGTTTGCTACTGCATACTGTCAGCACCAGTACAGGGAACTTTCACATGCTTCCCTTCCTCACAAGCATCTGGGGCTATCAACTGTGAAACTTTCACCTCTGTTTGCAACTCACTGCAGTTGGTCTTTGAGGCATTGGTGATGGTGAAAGTTTTGGCATAAGCTCATTGATTAATAATCATTCTTTCTGCAAGACCATTAAAAGCCTTTGTTCATTTTCAGCCAGATCATTTGTTTTAAATTTAATATGATGTAGAACTCATACAACACATGTATATAAAATGCATACAAATGCATATGCATACCCACACACACAAAAACTGAATGCAATCCCTTGTTAACTATAAAGTTTTTAAATATTTCCATCCAGCTTCTGAAGTTTTGAAAGATTTGTTTTTGCCTATGTGCATGAGTGTTTTGCCTGTATAAATATACAGACACACACACACATATAAATTCGTGTGTGTGTGTGTATGTGTGTGTGTATGTGGTATGTGTGTGTGTATGTGTGTGTGTATGTGTGTATGTGTGTGTGTGTGTGTATGTGTGTGTGTCTGTGTATGTGTGAGTGTATGTGTGTATGTGTGTGTGTATGTGTGTGTGTGTGTGTGTGTGTGTATGTGTGTGTGTATGTGTGTGTGTGTATGTGTGTGTGTATGTGTGTATGTGTGTGTGTATGTGTGTGTGTATGTGTGTGTGTGTGTATGTGTGTATGTGTGTGGGTGTGTGTGTGTGTATGTGTGAGTGTATGTGTGTATGTGTGAGTGTATGTGTGTATGTGTGTGTGTATGTGTGTGTGTATGTGTGTGTGTGTGTGTGTGTATGTGTGTGTGTGTGTATGTGTGTATGTGTGTGGGTGTGTGTGTGTGTGTGTATGTGTGAGTGTATGTGTGTATGTGTGTGTGTATGTGTGTATGTGTGTGTGTATGTGTGTGTGTATGTGTGTATGTGTGTGTGTATGTGTGTGTGTATGTGTGTGTGTATGTGTGTATGTGTGTGTGTATGTGTGTATGTGTGTGGGTGTGTGTGTGTGTGTATGTGTGAGTGTATGTGTGTATGTGTGTGTGTATGTGTGTATGTGTGTGTGTATGTGTGTATGTGTGTGGGTGTGTGTGTGTGTGTATGTGTGAGTGTATGTGTGTATGTGTGTGTGTATGTGTGTATGTGTGTGTGTATGTGTGTATGTGTGTGGGTGTGTGTGTGTGTGTATGTGTGAGTGTATGTGTGTATGTGTGTGTGTATGTGTGTGTGTATGTGTGTATGTGTGTGTGTATGTGTGTGTGTGTGTGTGTATGTGTGTGTTTTATGTGTGTGTGTGTGTGTGTATGTGTGTGTGTGTGTGTGTGTGTGTGTGTCTTCAGAGACCAGAATAAAGACATGAGATACCCTGGAACTGGAGTTAGAGTGGCCGTATACTATCATGTAGGTTCTGAGAAATAAAGCTTAGTCCCCTTGAAAAAGCAACAGTGATTTTAATTACTGGGCCCCATGAGTTGATGTTTTGATAAGCATAATTTTTAATTATTTAAGGAAGCTCATTTTACTAGTCTCTCTCTTTTTTTTTTAAATGAAATGTTACTTTCTGAATTATGGACTTACTGTTCTCTTTTGTGTTAAGTCCAAATCCACTATGCTCTGTTCTTTCTTCTGTTTAGGCTGTGTTCCATTTCAGACGACATTTGACATTGGTTTTGTTCTTTTTCTCCCAAGAAATGGTTGTTCTCACATAATATTGAACATGTTTTACTTGCTTTTTTCTTGAATTGTTTGAAATGAGGTAAAAAAACAAAACAAACAAAAAACAATGCCTCTATGACTTTCCGTATCACTTCATCAATTGATTTTATTATTTAGTCTGTGTTTAATCTAACACTATTTTTATTAATATAGCTTTAAATTATTGAATCAGAAAACTGCACCCTTCTTTTTTTTTAAAGACCATTTCACTATTTTAGAAACAACATATTTTTCTTATACATTTCAGTACCAACTTATCAATTTCTAAATAAAATCCTGCTGGTATTTTGATTGGGACTCTTTTAAATTTGAGGAATATTGATTACAAAACTATTACATCTACACATTCATAAAGATCTTTGCATATAGTCTTAGTAATTTATTTCATCAATCCAGAAAATATTTGAGTGTACAGTGCTTTATTGAAAGTTACCAAATTTGGCTTTAAATATTTTAATTTTAGGCTACCATTTTATTGTTAAGTTTTCATCTCTAATTGCTTATCAATAAAGCATAGAAATACAGTTAATTGTTTTATGTGCTGACCTTTATCCGAGCTTCCCGAATTAGGTAGTTGTCAGATTATTTGTTTGTCTCTCTCCTCTTCTTTTTCATTAAGAGAGTGCTTTCAAGTATCAGTTTTCTAGTTGTTCTCAAGGATGCTTCCTTTTAGCAGTAAATATTGAAAAATGGTGAGTGGTTCCAGGCACCATGCCACACTACCTCCTGCTACTGTCTGTCTCTGGCAGTCTCCCAGCCTCCATGGCTAGCCTCTTGTAGTAGCTGCTCTCCCTGGGCTCTCTGCTGCAGACCCTGCTCCCATTCCCAGCATCCTCCCCCCCCCCCCCCGTGCTTATAGTCACAATTCCCAGTAACCCGACAAAAATCAAAACTCTAGAGGCTTGTAATTTATCAGTCAGATTTATATCAGTAAATTGTCAAAACGTCCACACAATAAGCTCAGAGCCAATTGATATTGATACAAACTGCCCATCCAAATAAGTCAAAGTGTTCTGTAATAATCCATTCCTTATAAGATATTCATAGCTGCAAACTGGGGCTATTTAAAGCCACACGGTGGAGGGTCATTCTTCTTTTCCTCTATCTTCACTTCTTCTCTTCTCTTTTCTACCCGGTCTCTCAAGAATGTTGTACCCACTTTTCTTTTTCACTACCCAATCATAGTGATTGCCTTATCTTGAGCCTGCCCTCACCTTCATATAGAAAGAAATCTATACTTTTCAGATTTTGTTTCTCTACTTCACTGGCATGTCTTCATTCATACTTTCTTTTTATTCTTCACAGTGTTCATTAAAAAAAAAAAAAAAAAAAAAAAAAAAAAAAAAAAAAACTTCCACAGACACATTTTCATATGAATTTTAAAGTGCTATCTAGTTGTTAAATCATTTCTGCCAATTCTGAATTCTATGAATTCTATTTTTACTTGATATTTCTTTTGGATATTGATGCTGTAATTTTTCTCCTATCCTATGTTTTGTCATTATTGTGAGCCTAATAGATACATTTTATAAGATAGTTGAATTGTATTGCAGCCAGAGGTTAACTTATTTACAATATATGTCTGCCTTTTTTGGCATAACAGGCTAGCCACTGTTTCCTTGCTCTGATGATGAACCTCTCAGTTTGCCCAGACCTTCATGTGCTTCTATGGTTAGTCATTTCCTAGACACTCTTGGAACACTGTATGTATAAATCTAAGTATCCATAGCTTTGTATTTGGCCACAGACTGAAGTTTAACCTCATGCAGATTTCTAGAGTTTATTTTCTACTTGGTTTCCCTTTTTCTTTTACTTAGTCCTTGAAATTCAACATAGTAGTCTCTACTCTTGTATCTTTCACTAGGTAAGAGCAACCACCACCTTCTCATGACATTCCTTTCTGAAACACAATCTAAGAAATATCTTTGGTAATTCTTAGAAAGGAAAAGACATAGTAATCGTGGGTTTATCTTACTCTTACTAGTTCTCCGGTGTGAAAAGCAAAACAGCATTACTTTAGATACTCTGGAGGGACAATTAGTTCAGTGTGAGTTTCTTCTTCAGTTACCAACAGTAAGGTCAGATTCACAGGTCAATTCACACTTCTCTGTTTTGAATGCCATTTAAATCAAGCCCTCTTTTGTTAACATTTCAGACAATGGTTATCACCACAAAATTATAGTGAACTTAGTAATGACTAGCCCTGGGCTCTGCAGCAGGGGGCATTTGAAAGTTCTGGATCCTGCCATGTGGAGGGAGAACTCAGTAGATTACAAGCCAATTGCAACAGTGAAGATAAATAACTTGGGTTGCCAAGGACAAAAATGATTGTAGAGCCAGAACCCCAATCAGAAGACAGGACTAGCTTGGGGTTCGGCATTCTTTTAACAATGATGGCTGGCTGGGCATACAGGCTTTATAGCCAATTTCAAATACAGAACTATAAAGCGAATTCCCATTTGGAGAGTAAAAATAAGCAAGTGTTGACATTTGGGTACACTATAATTGAGACTTTAGTGTAATTGTTGAGAAAGGGAGTCCAGCAGGGGCAGATTGCATCATTCCTTTCTGTTTATAAACCTTTTTGTCTGAAATTGCATCAGCACACAATCATCGTGCCAAATGCCAAGACCTGCAGGGGAAAGGACACAAAGTATTGGCTAAGGGTCACTTTTCTGTAAGGTCAGTCCATTTTACAAGACAGCCCGGAGGACACCCACCTGTGCACAGCTACAGCCATTTAAAACCGGAAGCCCAGTCACTTATTTATTTTAGGGGCTAAACATTATGTAGTATTAGGGAACCTTCATTAACAGAACGATTCTGGCAAACAATACGTAAATATGATTCATATCATTGGTGATACAGAACAAATTTGAAAACCCGAAGTAAAAATAAAAGAGGCCATAGAAATATGAGATGGCAGAGAGAAATTGATGGGGTAATTGATCATTTGGTCATTAAGCAAGACCTTAGGCGCGCACACCTGATAACAATATTCTCCTTCCCACTTCCAGGGTGTTCCCTGTACTGGAGATGTGTGATTCGCTGGAGTCAGGCCAAAGAACTTCAAAGTTGAGGATTTATCCCTAAATTTGAGAACTTTGGACTCAGGTCCAGGCTGCTTGCCACATTTATATTGGGATAAAATATCGTCCTAAAGGTCTTTCCTGCCCCTAGCATATGATCCGTAATCTAATACCATGCCTGAATCACACAAAGATACACGTACTTTTTGAGAACCTGGATAGCGGTCCAGGTCTGGAGAGGATTCTCCCAGACCTTGTCCTAGCAGACACTTGAGACCTACATTGTTCAGATGCTTGTGGCAACTTTTTTCAAGATGCCTCTCCGCTGTTAGAGCCCACCTACCCCAGTCTCACTACTTAATCAGCCCATTGCACCATCTGCTTTTCAAAAGAACCAGTAAGAGTTGATTATTCAAATGAATTACTCCCTTCTTTACTTCCCTGCATCGGATTTGTAGTCCTTCTTGTCTCTTCATGGTTCTGTCTCCCAAGCTCCTATCAAATACATGCCAAGGAAGCCATTAGCAAACCCGCCAATACTAACTCCTTCTTCCTACCCAGCAAGCACTCTGTATGTTTCTCAAAGTTTTCAGCTGCAGTACCGCAGCCAGTTTGGCAAGTGAACAATGTTTCGACCACTGATTAAAATCCTGGACTACTTTGGCTATTCTAATGAGTGAAAAACAAATAAAGAGTAATATGCTATTTCTGGAAAAGTTCATTGAGATGCCAAGTGACCCAGAGATAATATGGACACAAAAAGTTTCCACGTGGAAGGGTAGGTAGGTCCAGTTTAGCTGGAAGTGGGAAGGAGTGGGGAAGCAGACCAATTACAAACTACAGTTTGACAAATGCAGAAACAAAATCATAGAAAGAAGGGTAGACATTTCTATCCGCAAAGCTCATGATAAAAAGAATAGCTTTATTAATTAAGGATGAAAGAAAATCAAGATGTATGCAAATGAGCTTGGAAGATAAAGAAAGAAAAGACATTCTGGCTGGAAGTCATACCCTAGTCACAGCCTGATGCTTGTTTCCCCTGATACTTTGGAGAATGGAGGTGATGTGAATGAAGTGGCCGGTGACTAAATACTTAGTTAGGAGAACCGGAGGCGGTGTCGAGAGGGCTTCTGAATTAATACCTAGTTTTTAATAAAACTATCTCTGATACTTCCATAAAGACTCTCTGTGATACCCACTATGTAAAAAAGTAAGTAGATGATGAAAAACCACTCAAAGCTCAGATAGTGAACTCTCTGCAGTGTTTGTCATGGAACAGTGAACTTGGGAAATGCTGGAACCAGATAACACATGCCATTATAGAGAATGAACTATTTCTATCCAGTGAAAATACTAGTTTTGAAGCTTCTTTGTAAATTAACAAAAGGAATGAATTAGTTCTGATACTGGTGCGAGAAAGGGATGGAATCAAAATTAATAGACACATTATGATATTTCTTTTTCCAAGTTGCCTTCTTTGATAATAGGCCTTTCTTTGGGATGTTTCTGGAGAGCACACTGCACAAATGATCAGTCACGAGATTCAATATTTTCAAAGCTATTGTTGACTCAGAACATTGCTGCAGTCTTGGTATAGAGGAGGCTGAAGCAGGAAGATGTTGAGTTGTGTCATATAGCCAGACAATCTCAATTTAAACATGGCTGGAGATAATCCTCAGTGTGGTAGAGCATTTGCCTAGCATATGTTGCGTTGAATTTGATAACCTTCCTGGAAATCTTTTCCAATGATAAGATTCTATATTATTGTGTGTGCATGTGGGATCTATTCCAGTCACTGAAAAAAATCTAAAGCACTTTCTGTGACAGAATCAATAAACAACAGGAAGAAGTAAAGAAGTCGGATGTCTAATCTACTGTCCATGGCTTCTGCTCATTAACATGTGTGCATTCAGTGTCTGACTTAGCTGCATAGTGGATCCAGCCATTAAAAATGTGTTATGTAACTGTCACTAAATAGAAGTTAACTATCATCATTATTATTGTTGTCATTTGCTCTAGTCATACCGCAAAGGTACACCGTAGAACTCGCCTGCGGTTTTGGAGCCACAGTCTTTCTGGTGGTGGTTCTCATTGTGGTCTACCATGTTTACTGGTTGGAGATGGTCCTCTTTTACCGGGCTCATTTTGGAACGGATGAAACAATTCTAGGTAAGGAATGGAAGTGTGGTGCAAATCACATTCTTCAAAGAGCATCTTTTTTTAATAGATGAACCATTACAATTAATAATACTTTCTCTTATTTCAGACATTCCTAGTAAGAATTAATCTTTCCAGGGCACACTTTTCACCTTTTTTGTTGGATATGTGTTTTAATCTAGATTAGCATTGTGCATATAAAAAATGTGATGTGTATCACGCATGAAATTTACAACTCCCCCCATACACAGTGGTTAAAAAAACACAAGCAAAACTAAATATTTGATTCAATATTCTCACATTATTATTTAAGAATTGAAATTACTTTTAGAAGTTAATGATCCATGTTACAGCTTCTTTTGGCATCGAAAGTACTGAAAATTCAGAACGTTACTTTGCAGTCATGGCACATTGCCGTTCCAACAGCTGTGTTCCAATGGTCAACAGACACATGTGATTCTTGGTTACTGATAGGACAGTTCAAGTTCACGGTCTTTTGTTTTGCTTTGTTTGTGCCTTTGTGCTTTGATACAGTGTCCCATTGTATAGCCCAGGCTGATCTCAGTTCTGAATGCTGGGATTACAGCCTTGTTCCTTTACAGCCAAATGTAGATTCACATGCTGTACTCAAGGGAAGACCCATGTACCTACAGCATCATGATGATCCAAAATCCTTTTAACTGAAGACCCAAAACCACACTGAACCTGAACCAGAACTTTCTCTTTAACAATATCCCCAAGTACCCAAGTATACATTAGAGTTTAAAATTATCTTTTCCATAGGCTCTCACTATTAAAAAAAATCTTTCTAATGTGTATTCTTGGCAGGAATTTTCTTGACAGTATGAATGAGACACTTGAATCTATACTGATAGAAACGGAGAAATAGACCATTCCTTAAGAGTCCAATTCTGCAGCTTTGGGAAGAAACACACAATCTATATTTTTAATGACTCATGAATTTTGTTGAAGCAAATTTAGGGAAGATCAATATATTGAACCTAAACATAACTTAATTCTAGTTCTTCTTAGGTATAATTTAGTCAGTTTCAAAGTCTTAAGCAGTTTAGATTCTAATGTATTAGAGTGTATTTTTCAAGAACATTGAGTAGAAATGTCTTGCCTGACATTAGGCATAAGTGTCTGTGATGTATATCCCTATATCCTTAAGTCATAAGGCCATCTTCATCTGCTACAGGGTTAACTCCCTGAGAAGAGAGTAGAAGATACATCAGATGCAATTTGATTCTCATTGCCATTTGGCATGAATACTGCCAACACTAAAATATTACACATTGTTCACAAATGCAAAAAAAAAAAAAAAAAAAAAGGAAAGAAAAAAAGGAGAGAAAGTAGAAGAGAAAAAGAAAAGAAAAAGAAAATGTCTAGCACCCAGAAGTTATATTTTTAAGAAAGTAACAATTTGATATTTTTTCTAATGTGTATTGACTATGTGTTCTTTTGCTAGATGGAAAGGAATATGATATTTATGTTTCCTATGCAAGAAATGCAGAAGAAGAGGAATTTGTGTTACTGACACTACGTGGAGTTTTGGAGAATGAGTTTGGATACAAGCTGTGCATCTTCGACAGAGACAGCCTGCCTGGGGGAAGTAGGTATCTCTGATGAGCAGTCATGGTGCCTCCCTGAACAGGAAGGGGATCCTGAGCTTTGCTGCACATATGGGTTGTAGCTCAGTGTTGGTTTTCAGATACTGAACATCCAGTTGCTTCATGTAATAGAGACATCTACAGAAAAACAGCCCTAGTGTAAGCTGTACACTGGTCAGATGTACAGCTTTAAGATAATTCCCTTGTAGTCTTTAAGTACTCCTGGTCAGAAAAGAGCCATCCTTAGCTAGTCTATGTCATCGGAAGGCAGATGTTTAAGAAGTGTCAGGCAGATGTGCCCACATACACACACACACACACACACACACACACACACACATTTCTTTTACAAACAGGAACTATAGAAAATGCGACTTTACAAAGACTGAGGTTTCCTCGGTTTCAACGGAACTGAAAGTGTAGAGCCAGTAGACTGTAGGGCAGAAAGTGTAGAGAATTTCCCTGCTAGCACAACATGCCCTGTGCTCTTCCTAAACCTTTTTTTCTCTCATCTGTGCCAACAAGCTAGTGCCACTCAAACCTGCCTTTTGTTGTTTACATCTCCTTTTCTATCAGTGTGTATAGTTGAGATTTACCTTGAAATGTGAAAGGGCAGTGCCCTCGAGCAAGTTTTACAAGGAAAAGCTTTAACTACTGAACATTTTTTTTTAATGCCTCCTCATTTTAAGTCCAAAGAGTGGGAAACAAAGTGATGGTTCATTTGGGAGATTTGTAGCAAGCACATCGGCAGCCATGTTTGATCCCTCAAAAGCCTCTCCTGTTCAGAATGAGAATTCTGCCCCCTATCTGGAGCATGGAAGCTCTTTTTCCTTATTGATCTTAACCTCTTCCCCCTAGTAATATTGTTCACATTAACTGTCTTACATGTTTTCATTTTGTTTTGTTTTTGATGTGAGTAGTTGATACGTGGGATAGACATGGTTTTCTTCTCATTTTGAGTTAGAGAGTCAGCCTTCTTATTTGCCTGACCATCACTCAAAGACTGTGCCTGTGTTCTATAGATGATCCTTCTTTACTGTTATTGTATCATGAAATGATCGCTTACATGGCTAAAGGCAAATTTCCACTCATATTCAAACTTAATTTGCACAACTCATTCGTGCTTCTCCTTATTCCTCCACAAAGCTGATCATAAAACCTTATCTACTAGGTAAAAAGTGATGAAAATTCTCCATCTGGGTAAGACCTTGCACAGGGTGCTGATGGTCCTTTGAAGAATTTTTGCATAATTATTCTTGCATCTTATAGGACCTTTTAGATCCTTTCTGCTTCTCTTCCTGAGGCCACTCTGCCTTTGGACATCTTTCTATGCCTTTGCATGGTCTACCATCAGTGGAAATGCTTAGAGTAAACACATACCCATTCCTCCATTCTCCTCAGAGCTGCTCATGTTAGATTTTAATTGGCAAGTCTTTCCCCATTACTTCTGCACCTATGGAGATTAAACTGGGGGGGGGGGAGGTTGAGTGTGATACAGTTTTCCAGGACACCACTGCCCGGACTGCAGCTAGTGTCTCTCCTCTGGGTGAAGGATTATATGGGTCTCCCTCTGCATCTCTGAGGAGACAGATTTGTCGAAGAATTTAGTGACAGGAATTAATCAGAACCCTTGAATAAAATTAGGCTGTATTTCCATTTTCTGCACCACTTTTTTTTCAACTTGGGGAAAGAAATTGAAAGTAAATGCAAAACACATCAGCTAGCAGTTGCTGAAGAAGGGCTGCCCAGTGATACTTGGTGGTTAAAGAGAAATATTCACGTTTGACTTTCATCTCCACAGCAGAGAAAACTATGGAGCTGGTGTGGGAATACACTGCTAGACAAATTGCCATTTCTTATGATACTAATCTAGCAGCAGTGATATCAGTTGGCATCGGGAAAGAATCACATCAGCAGAAAGGGGGAGAGGAGGAGGGAGAGAGACTCAAATTCAACATTCTCCAGTGTTGTCCTTGGTTAGCTACAACTGCAACTCAGAGGCTTTGACTCTACCGTTCATATGTGTTTAAATTCTTTCCCTAGAAGATGAGTTTTCTATCAGGAGTTTGTTTGGGTTACAACACTCTCCGATGAAACTGATGTCACTACACCGATTCTATTCCATCTGGTTCAAATAGTGCTTTTGAAGACTGAGTAACGACAGCTTGTCACACTCACCAGATTTTCATTTATTTGGAAACGTTTGGGGACTGGGGCATTTATATATGACTCCATTTTCCCTCAGCAGAGTGACATTCTGTGGACAGTGTGATTAGATTAAACAGGAAGTCACTAGGAGTGTCGCCGATGAAGCCCTGTCAGCCTGGATTCCCAGGCTGTTGGTCCTCTGCTTTGCAACCTTCAGCTCTGTGTGTCCAGTGGTTCTTGGCCAACACTAATCCCCATGGTGTTTTCTTTCCCAGTTGTCACAGATGAGACCCTGAGCTTCATTCAGAAAAGCAGACGACTCCTGGTTGTCCTAAGCCCCAACTACGTGCTCCAGGGAACCCAAGCCCTCCTGGAGCTCAAGGCTGGCCTAGAAAATATGGCCTCCCGGGGTAACATCAACGTCATTTTAGTACAGTACAAAGCCGTGAAGGACATGAAGGTGAAAGAGCTGAAACGGGCTAAGACGGTGCTCACGGTCATTAAATGGAAAGGGGAGAAATCCAAGTATCCTCAGGGCAGGTTTTGGAAGCAGCTGCAGGTGGCCATGCCAGTGAAGAAGAGTCCCAGGTGGTCTAGCAGCGACAAGCAGGGTCTCTCCTATTCATCCTTGAAAAACGTATGAAAGGGAAAGTCAGGGGGCGTAAAGAGCAAAGGGGTTCATGGGTGGAAAGGGCCCCTGTTCCCTCCTAGTCTGTGGCTTCATAGACAGAACAAGAGTCCTGTCTAAGCTCCCTTGGAGGAAAACATCCCAGGGACTTAATGTCCGGGTGGCAGGTCTGCTTCTCAGCAATACTAAGGGTTACATTGATGGCCTCCTCCGTCGGAAACCAGTTCGAAAAGCCATCATGATCTTTGCAAGTAAAGATGTACCTGATGCGCCCTCCACCTTCTTTCTTCTCTGTTTTCTAATCTTTTTGTAAAAAAAAAAAAAAAAAAAAAAAATCTCACCCTTATGAAGTCGCTTTGCCCAGTGGCTCGAAACCCCTTTTAAAGAGACACTGCCTGCTGACAGGAGTATTTCCTGTTCCTCGGTAGGACTGCATTTAATTCTCTTTTATTTTCTATCATCCATTAAGCATGTAATCAGGGACTAAATCCGTGTGAGCTGAGGCTAATTCACTCCTTTGCTTCTGTGTCTGTTGAATTCACCACCTCAGCAAGACTAACAGTCAAACTACAGCTGTTCCTCATGACTGATTACGTGGCATACTGCCTTCCTGCTACTAAACCCCATTTGCTCTCATCTCAGGTAATGGATATCATATTTATAAACTTGAAAAAGCCATGGCTTCTGTTTTATCATAGTCATTTCTCTACTGTCTCCAGATAGGTCTAGACATGTCCCTTCATCTCCCTACCCATTGGCTCAATCATTCATATCTCATAGGCGGCGCCCCACTTGGTGCAGTCTGAGGGGAAGCTTTTAATGGTGCTAATGGGGAGTTAGAAGATGCAAAAATGTTCTCAGGGCATTTTTCACATGGGGAGGGAGCTTGCAATTTGTGCGTTAAATTCTGACCTTACTGATGGGAAAACAGGGAAAGTGGTTAAGCCTCACTCATTCACACACCTCTGAATTATGAAGTGGAAGTGAGAGGCACTGAGTTTCCTTCTGGCATTATTATGCCAAAAGAATGACCATTCCCGATAATTTATTGTCCAGCACCTGTGCTATCTTGCCCCAAATGAATCACCTAGCAAGTCATCGATAATGAAGTGGTTTGATCGGTTTCAAGCAGAATTTCACTATTGCTCAAACCAAGTGCAACATTTACATTTAGAGAGGCCAGTTTATGTTTCATATCTAACATATGTATATATGTGTACACATGTATACATGTATATGATCTCTGTACACATGAATTTTATATGTCTATGTATATAGAAGTATCCACAAATTTGCATGCATGTATGTATATCCACCTGACTATAAATTATCTGTGTGTATACATAATACATAATCACCCACATACATCTTTTAGTAGACTTTGGAAAAATTATTAAAAGCTGGTAGAACTATTGTTCAGTCTTTAAATTATGTTAATAGTGCTTTGTGTTGATGTTTTCATCCTTCCTGTCTCTCTGTGTATTGTTGTAATGCTTATTGCATCCCCTAAATTAATATGAATGACATAATGCTTCAACAGCTGATCTGGGTTGCAAGGGAAGTCTCTTGTCTGTGAACCTCCTGTTCCACTACTCAACAGCCATCATCTAATATTGCTTGACTTTCTACTTTATACCCTAAAGTTTTATTCAAAGTTTTATTAAGCTATGTGGACTGGTTAAAAAAAAAAAAAAAAACAAAAAAACAAAAAAAAAAAAAAAAAAAAAACAGAGCTATAAGTGAGCTTTTCGGTCCTATGAAACATGACTCCTCATTTAAGGAAGACTGAGTTATGTTAATAATGTTAATAAGCAATTCTAAAACTATCACTTACTTTTAAGTGCTCATCAGTACTTCAAAGTCCACAATAAACCACTGCTTTTTGTTAGAATCACTGGTTACTTAAGTTGAAAAGGGTTCCCCTCTGAACTATGACATAGTGTCCTTCTTGCAGCTAACCTTTTAGAAGTGCTAATGCTTTTTTGGCATTTCAAATAATTGCCATTTCCATTAATAACCCTTTAACCCGAGTAGCAGATGAGTTCCACGTAAGCTTTGAATGTTACTACTGCATAGGCTATGGGGAAGCAAGGCTTGTCACTAGAGGCTGCTCTCTCTGGACTGCGCACTTTCTGCGTGGTTAGAGTCTGCATTCAGTGTAGCCACTATTATGTCATGACCATGTTTTTCTATTTATAATCTCCTCTTCATCTGAGCCCACTCCAGTGCTAGAGCATTAATTTCAAGTCTCTTGCCATGTTTCCGATGCTCCAAACAGAACAGCAGAGAGAGGGGGGCACACACTTGTACTTTAGAGGACAAGAAAATACATCTTGTCTCTTATTTTAAAATAGATCCTCCATGGTTTTATATTTATGACAATGAGAACTTCTGCACCCAGGTTAACAAAGAACGATGCTCTAGGGAGTGTATTCTTATACAGCCACCAGTGCTTTATTTCATTCTCTGTTGTAACTTAGATGAATCCCAGGAATTCTAATAAAAAAAAGTACTGTCTTGTATTGAGAAACAAAAGGATCACTCCATTTGTTAACTACCCATTTGTTTCTATAGGTTTTGGTACTTTAAGACCATGTTTTAATTTTATTCATAAGCATTTGTATTTTATGTTTTTATTTGATTTGTGTATTTACATATTTTTACAATAAACCATTTATTTTCACCTTTGAATTTTATTTTGTGCATGTGTTTTGTGTCCTTATCTTCACGTTTGGGCTTGAGCAGTGAGCGTACAAAGAATGATTATACTTACAAAAAAATTGAGAGACATTACAACGCTTAAATATTTATTGAGAAAAGGCTAAGAAAATATGAGCTTTATGTCAAGAGCATTTCCTTTGCCTAAATGAAATGGGCATCTCAGTGATCTAGGATAGGGTTATTTATGTATGGGTTGGGGATACAGAAGGCACAGTCGGTGATGCTTTAAAAGAAAAGCACACTTATGTCTCTGGTTCTAGTTTCAAATTCTGCTAATATACAGACAGCTCTTCCCAATCACAGAACGATGGACCCACGATCCATGGAAGAAACCCATGAGCTAATAGGTTTCTACTCAGTTAATAAACAATTGTCAGGCAGAGTTGAAGATAACAGAATTCTCTACCATGCACATTTAGATCCCCATTACAAGAAATATACATGCTGTTACGTTTTCTGTCTGGGTAGTTTACATTGGATGAACAGTAACCAGTGTTAAGTTGCTTTACCCTTCAATGGTGACCACACAGGAGAAGCCTCAATAATGTTATTTTATGAGTGTCATCAACCTGTGTATCACTTGCTTAATTCAATTTCTTAAGACACTTTTCCCATCTAGATGTGTGCAACATTAACTAGATATTTTCTTGAAGCAGAATTTGAAGCATGGTGTGGAAGACGTGGTCAGCAGCTAATCTCCTTTATTCAAGTGTTTGTTTTCCTTTCAAGGATTTAAAAAAATAGATTGTAATGTGTCTATTTTCTATCCCCAGCTGTGGTGTGTGGGGTGTGAGTGAAGGGTGGGGACAGCTCACAGGAGCTAGTTCTCATACCCTGCTCAGGGATCAGACAAAGATCAACAGGCAAACCAATCTAATGATCACATTGTCCTCTTTCAAATGGAAATCTACTTCCTTATTTTCCCCATTTTTTTATTGGATATTTTCTTTATTTACATTTCAAAAGCCCTCTTTCCTGGTTTCCCCTCCAGAATTCTCCAATTACAACCCCTCTCACCCTTCCTCTATGAGGGTACTTCCCCACCCACACCATCCGCTCCCTCCCACCTCCCTACCCTGACATTCCCCTACACTGGGGCATGAACAGTCACAAGGCTGAGGGCCTCTCTTTCCATTGATGCCCAATAAGGCCATTCTCTGCAACATATGGCTGGAGGCCTGGGTCGCATCATATGAACCCTTTGGTTGGTGGTTTAGTTCCTATGAGCTCTGAGGGATCTGGTTCATTGATATTGTTGTTCTCCTGTGTGGTTGAAAGGTACCTTTTCTTTCTTTCTTTCTTTCTTTCTTTCTTTCTTTCTTTCTTTCTTTCTTTTCTTCCTTTTCTTTTCTTTTTTTTTTAATCCAGAAGACCCTAAACAATGTTTAAAATATGTGTTTTACTTTCATTCATGGCTACCCCATTGAAAAGAACAGACATTTTTCTAACAATCATGTTGATGCTGTTGCATATAAGTTTGTGGAATCTGATTGCATATGTCTCCTGTGTTCAGTATCCAGCCATGTGATCCTAAGATTTCTCTTGATGCAGGTAAAACAGTAGAATCCTCACACATGAGTTCTCCAAGGTATTGAAGGCAATTTTATAAAATCTAAGTAGAAGGAGATAGGATAAGGCAATCACCCAAGTACATATGTGCACATGTGGATGTCTGCATCCACACATGTGATTTGTGAGAACTCAAAATATACCTTTATCTTTTAACATCAAAACAACCAAAACCTTCCCATTTTTACTTAAGGAAAAAAAAATTGCTCATTATAAAGATTGATTGAGAGATAAGGATCCTGACTCCCCCATTCTTGTATTCGTCATGAATACTAAACTCACTGTAAATTCTCAGGGTCTCCATAACTGAAGAAAGGTAAATAGAGACTCAGCACTGGCTGGCATGTGTTTTGAAAATTTGGGCACTTAAAGTCACATAGGTTGACTTTCTTTTCCTTATCCATATTTTCTAAGCTCCTGCATCTCACAGTGAGTTAATAGTGCATGAATTTGAAGACTTTTTTTCCCTCCGGGGCCTGTCCACATCACACCAGCTAACACCAGAATAGAAAGCTCTGCCAGAAGTCTCAATTGATTCATTCGTAACCACAATGGTGGTATTCTGCTCTTTAATTGATCTTTAGGCTGCTAACACACACACACACACACACACACACACACACACACACACACCCGAACTCACAAAAGAAAAAAGAAAACCGAAGCAACAAAGCAATGAAGGTGTGAAGGAAAGTAGGAAATTTTGGTTGATAAAAGACCAGTACTGTGTCCAAAAAGTTAAGTACCCGAGGCTGGCTGTAACTCAGGATGTGGGGAGGTGGTAATTCCCTTAATCCTCAGCCAATCAAAGGCTCTGAAGAAGTAACTATGTTCATTTTTATTCAACATATTATTCTAGAGGACATATATACAAATCAAATTACTCTTCAGTCATGTGGTAAGGGATGGGTGCTCTTGAAATTAAGTCTTGTATAGAATACGAGGAAATAGCTGAAGTCACTTAACCCAGAGATAAGAAGAAAATTCAGTAACATCACAATAGTGATTAATCCTGGAGAAGTTTGAAGATATCTGACCTAAGACCACCAACTAAAACTTATGGAAATAAAAAATTTTAAATAAAGTTATTTACAAGCAGATTAAGAGATAGAAAGTCAGATAAATCTTGAAATAGTTTATTTAATTCAAATTTCTAATAGGGGAAGATGTTTTTATGAAGACCATATCTTCAATGGAAAGGGATATTCTGTAAGGAGAGACATTAAATTCAACATATCCTTCTTTTCATTTTTCTTTTCATATGCTAATTGGCTATATATATATATATATATATATTCTTTTCCCCATTATTTATTCACTTTACAACAAAATTGCATCTCCTTCTTCTTCCAATACCCACTCACACACACCCTCCCTCAACACATTTTCCTCCTCACTTCTGAGAAGGCAGAAGTCCCCCATGGGCTCCAATCCACCCTGGAACCTCAAGTCACTGCAGGTCTAGGCACATCCTCTCCCACTGAGGGCAAACCAGGAAGCCCAGTTTGAAGAACAGCATCTACAGGCAGGGAACAAATTCAGAGACTGCCCCTGCTCCAGTTGTTGGGGGACTGAAGACCAAGAGGCACATCTGCTACGTATGGAAAGGGGGCCTAGGTCCGGTCTTTGGTTGGTGGTTCAGTCTCTGTGAGCTCTCAAGCGTCCAGGTTAGTAGATTCTGTTGGTCTTCTTCTGGAGTCCTATCACCTCTGGGTTCCTCAGTTCCTCCTCCTGGGTTTCTCAGTTCCTCCTCCAACTCTTCCGTAGACTTCCCAGTTCTCTTTAATCTTTATCTGTAATTCTTTGCATCTGTTTCTGTCAGCTGCCGGGTAAATCCTCTCAGAGGACAGTTACACTAGGCTCCTGTCTGCAAGCATGACAGGGTATCATTAACAGTGTTAGGGGTTGGTTCTTGCCCATGGGATTGGTCTCAGGTTGGGCCAGTCACTGGTAAGCTATTCCCTGAGTTTCTGCTCCTTGTCCCTGCACTTCTTATAGGCAGGATACATACTGGGTGGGAGGATTTGTGGGTGGATTGGTGCCCTTGTCCTTACACTACAGGTCCTGCCTGGCTACAGGAGGTATCCACTTCAGGCTCCATATCCTCACTGTTAGGAGTCTCATCTAGAATCACCCTCATAGTCTCCCTGGAGCCCCCCCATTCCAGGTCTCTGGCACTGAACCCTCCTTGCTATTATCATGTACTCCCTACATTCCATTCCTATATCCTCAGCTCCCTTTATATCTGATCTCCAGTTCCCATATTCATCCCTTTTCTCTCATCACCAAGTTCCCTCCTTCCACTCACCTTTGATGACTTAATTCTCCTCTTGAGTGAGATTCAAGTACCCTCCCTTGGAGGCCCCTCTTTCTTTCTTATAAGAAACAAAATCTTCCCAATTGTAAGGGGAGTATGGATAAAATGACTTGATTTCTCAACTGAATAGATTATCTAGTAATGATACCCTATTTTTTTTCCTCCAAATTTGTTCATTCCTGTCTTTTGTGGCTGGGACAATGACCAACGGGGTAAGGAGACATTATTACCAGATGCTATGCTATCTTTCCATTTCCCTGTAGATACTGTGGAAGCAGTGTTTGATTTCATTCAGCGGAGCCGAAGGATGATTGTAGTCCTGAGCCCAGACTATGTGACAGAAAAGAGCATCAGCATGCTGGAGTTTAAGCTGGGTATCATGTGCCAGAACTCCATTGCCACTAAGCTCATTGTGGTGGAGTACCGTCCGCTTGAGCAACCCCACCCAGGCATTCTGCAGCTGAAAGAGTCTGTGTCTTTTGTAAGCTGGAAGGGAGAAAAGTCCAAACCTTCTGGCTCCAAGTTCTGGAAGGCCTTGCGCTTGGCTCTTCCCCTGAGAAGTCTGAGCGCCAGCTCCGGCTGGAATGAGAGCTGTTCTTCTCAGTCTGACATCAGTCTGGATCATGTTCAGAGGAGAAGTCGTTTGAAAGAGCCCCCAGAACTCCGAAGCTCAGAGAGGGTGTCTGGAGCAGCGCCAGCCCAGGGCACCTTGTCCAAGCACCGGGGGAAGCCCTCGGCAGCCTGTCGCTGCTGTGTCACCTACTGTGAAGGAGAAAGTCACCTCAGGAGCAAGAGCCGAGCAGAGATGCACAGCCATCCCCAGTGGGAAACACACCTCTGTAAGCCTACTCTCCAAGAGTCTGAAAGTCAGTGGATACAAAATGGCACCAGACCCGAACCCGCTCCACAGATCTCAGCTCTTGCCCTCCGCCATTTTACAGATGTATCCAATAACAATGACTTTTATATCCTATAACCACGTTCTGTGGAGGGTGGTGGCTGCTATTTCTACCAACTCTCATTGGGTCACAAACTTTTTGGGAATAATTGACCTTTGTAATCATTTAATAGACTATCAGATTTGTGTCCCCTTTTATTGATTTTTTTTAAAACCTATTTATTTCTAGGAGACAAAAGACCTGAAGCACGTGTACCCAGTTATTGCCTCTAACGGCCTTGGAAGAGCACACTCTTCTCGGGCCCTAGAAGGTCAGTATGTAAAAGTTCCTTAGAGTCTGATCTTGCCCAGTGGTTCAAAGGTGACTAAGGATTGGTGTCTCCTTGTGATACGCGTCAGTGTAGTGGGATTTACATTCATAATGTGTGTGCACCCAAAAGACCAGGGCTGTGACACTCACAAGGAGTGACTTGGGAAGGAGCAGGTTCTGACGAGCATTGTAGGACAGAGCTCAGTAGCAAACCAACAGCACATTTTTTGCCCCCAGGGACCAAATCTTCCCATAGGAATTCTTGCTTCCCATTGTCCCCCCCCCCTGTAAATAGTGTGGCTTTTTGTTGTCAGTCTCAATAAAGGTATATTTTTATGCCATGTCTTTTGTACTAACATATTTTTAATGTTCTCTCCTCAATTTGCATTTTCGGGTGTTTCTATTCAAGTCTAAAGAACATTACAGTTCAGAAAATTGAGATTTAGATTAGACAGGAAATGGAAGGAAAGGACCTTTGTTGTTCTTGCTGGTGTTGTTTTCTTTTCTTTTCTTTTTTGATGTCATCTGGAAATCTATGGAAGTACCAAAGCCAGTGAAAATTCTGAGAGAGGTTCAGTTGATGTAAGAATCTTGTGTGGTTCAAATGATAGAAGTAAAATTCAGCCCTGGCAGAAAGAAAAAATAAATAAAAAAATAAAAAACAAAACCAAAAACCTGCAGGAAGAGTTTGGTGCCTACATCCTTTCTTCACTATTCTGAAAATAGATATTGAGTTTAGCTTTCTCCGAGGGCCAAAAGGTAAGAGAAAAGGGGAAAAGAAAAGGAGCAACATGGACGGACAGACTGCAGCTTCAGACAAGTAGGGCCTTTCTGCTGTCACATGCCAATCAAAGACACAGGGATCTTTGCTGTCAAATCAGGGACCTATCTGGAGCCCTTGAGCTGGCAGATAACTCAGAGCACATGAGTGCTTCCTTGCCTCTGCGTGTTTGCTGCACTGAGTTAGCATTTGCATGACAAATTGCCAGTTTCTTTTATGAGTTTCAAAACATTAATATTGGAATGCGTGCTTTCAATTAAATTCTGTCTTAAATTTGTAAAATAAAGTCAAATAATCAAAACAAACATTTTTAAAAAGTCCTTCATGTGTGAGACCGATTCATCGTGAGGATCACTAGTGTGTAATCTCAGGCAAAAGTACTCAGCCAAAGAATATATGCAGAAATATGGGTCTAGGTGTCACACGCAATTCTGGCTTTGGGACAACACAAGTGAGAACATATGGGAGATGTATATTCCTTCTCCCAGCTGTAAACATCTGGCCTTCATAACAGTGCTTATCTGATGAATCCTCCAGCCCAGAAGCTAGCTGAGAGTCCTGTCCTCTCTTTCAGCTCTATCTGTTCCCTGCTTACTATAGGAAACTCACAAGCACAAAACCCAATGTTTTTATAAACAGAAACAGATCTGAAACAGTAGGAGGTGACCTTAGATGGGGGGAGCTGTCACTTTAGGTACAGTAGCCTCTACTGCTAGCTTAAGGCAGAGTTCTCATTCCATGTTGCATTACTTTGAGCAGAAAGATTCGAAGGTGTCATGTTAGCCATCAGAAAGTGGATAATACACATGGCTTTCAATCTGAGGAGGAAAGAAGGCTGTGGCTCACAACTGTCTGAAACTCACATTCTAGAGAATTCAATGACTTTTCACTTCTGGAGATTCCAATACACAAACAGTGCACATACTATACTTCATGTACATATACACACAAAAATAAAATAACTGTTTAAAGTATTAGTAGATAAGGAAAGGAGAAGTTCATGTATGTATACAATGAAAGATAATCATATCTATCTCCAGCTATTTTCTTTAACCAGTTCTCCCTTGATCCTGTTAAGTCTTAAATTCCAACTTCAAGTCTTAAAAAAAAAAAAGATTTCACACAGAAAGTACAGCTACCAATATGTGTGTGGATGTAGAGCCACCCACTGTGGCAGAAGCCAATAGTGCCACTGCCCCAAAGAAGAGCTCAACAGCTTGTCCAACAGCGTGCTAGAATTTAGTTGGATTTTGCCATAACCACAACTGCTGTGAGTTTTAAGTATAACACACACACACACACACACACACACACACACACACACACACACACACATATATGCAAACACATATATATGTATAGACACACACTTATATATATGTGTGTGTGTGTGTGTGTGTGTGTGTGTGTGTGAGAGAGAGAGAGAGAGAGAGAGAGAGACAGACAGACAGACAGACAGAAAGATAGAAAGACAGAAAGT
Source organism: Micromys minutus (assembly GCF_963924665.1). NCBI lineage: Eukaryota > Metazoa > Chordata > Mammalia > Rodentia > Muridae > Micromys > Micromys minutus. Next base: position 65,604,856 of record NC_137976.1, on the reverse strand, counting down.
CTAAGAGTCACATACACACACATATGCTTCCTCTTCCATGGCGTTGCCTAAGTTTCAGTAGGGCTATTGATAAAGGTGCTCTATTTAGGACTGAATGTTTACAATAATTTATTCTTATCAATTTGACTAGTTATGAGTATCTTCAGGGACTCCATCCCACCATAAAAGGGAGGTTTTCTGATCAAAGCTGAAAGCATCACGGGTCCATTGTTTTACATATATAGGTTTCGTTTTGACAACCTAGTCATTTAACAGTTTAACAATATAAGTTCCATCAACGCATCTCCTCAGCCATGAGATTTGACCATATTTTAAATACTAGAAATGTATTAAAAACCAGACATGTAGCAAGCCTCAAATTCAATCAGAAAATATTTGGTTGTCCCATAAGCATCACACCTCCTTTCAACAGTGGGTATGTCTTACCTGGGAAGCTGGTATTGTATTATCGGGGTTCAGTGTGAGTAAATCAGTTGTGATGTCTTTTCTCTCTAGCAGCCTGAAGTAAACCTTCTGACCCTATAAAAGCTAGGCAGCAGGGAGAGGTGCTCACAGTAGGTGTGAGATTGAATTCTCTGGGTCCTACAGACAAAGTATTTGGACTCAGCCTCTTAGGAGATAAAAATAAAGAACTAAAGAAAGAAGTATGGATGTGAAATACAAGTTCTTTTAAATAACTATGTAATTTTGGTATTCTCAAGGCTAAATTTTGATATTGATTTTCTTTGAGGATGTTAAGTACAGGCTTAGCAGCATAAAGTCATATTTGGGAGCATGTGGCAATGAGTCTGAAAGATAATGACCTGTATACTCAGTATATGAAGAAAGACCCAGAAATTAATGTGATTATTCCCTAACCATCATTTCATAACAAAGTTATATTTATTGTCTTATTTCAGCAATGCAAATAATAAAAATTTTTCTCAATGGCTATAATGACTTATCACTAAAGTGGCATAATTATCGGTTAAATATACATACCAATATGTAAGAAATGTTGTCTATTTAGGATCACAAATTTAAAGTCAAATACAGTCCCTCTCCTTCTCTTAAAGTATAATCTTTCAGAGCCTTGATATTCTGCAATCTAAATCAGAACTAATATTATTAATCTCACCAGATGTTCTTTCAGCATTAAATGACATGCTATAAGCTTAATACCTATGCACCACTTTTTTTTTATTTTTATAATGTACCCTAATTCAACACAGAAAAAGAAAGTATTTTCCAGGGTAAGTGGTTTTCCCAATGTTGCTTAGACAGTTACTGATATACGTAGGTCTCTAATTTAGGCTTTTAACATACTTTCCAGTACCAAATCTGAAACTAGCCCTGGTGGATCTATGTGAAAGAAATTTTATTCCAAGTCATAAGTGGAACAATCTCATCACAATAGAAGAAGCAGGTAGCTTATAGATCTCCATGGAAACAGAACGAATGGAATGAAGTTTGTGTAAAGGGAAGGATTCTATAATAATGGTTTATAGGTTTGGGTCTAGGTAGTCCAGCAATGACTGTCTCCCAATGGAAAGGCTAAAAATGTGGAAGTTGTTCAGTCCACAATACTGGATGACTCAGCAGTCTCAATATATTTCTGGAGTCCTAGAAAAATCTTAAAGAATTGCTGGTCTTTTGTCTACAGTGATATCTTAAATAAATGGGTTCAACTAGCAATGGGAAAATGCCTCAGCAATATATAATATAGAATAATTTGTTGGTGAGAGTGTGGGCAATCAGACAAAAGTCAAATGCTTCCTTCCTCAATGTACATGTTTGTAGACTGCACACAGAAGGTGTGGCCCAGACTTAGTGTAGGTATTTTTACTCCAAATGACCTAATTATGAACATCCCTCACTGGCATGCCCAGCCACTTGGGCTTTAGTTGATGCTGCAAATATTTACATTATCAACTAAGATTAGCCATTAAAAGAACGCTCTAAACCTAGAGGCAGGTTATAGCAAGTGTCTAGTGTACTGTCTAACTGTGTATTATGATTTTATACACCTTTTTACATATTATACATAATTTTAAAGGCTATACTTGTTATAATAATTTCTCCAGACTCTCACATCATGGTTGAACTTTTTCAAAGTAAATAAATGTAAAAGTGCATTAACGCTGTACTTTAAAATCAAAATGTAATTTTTGAAGCTGCGACACACAGTGTGAGTTCCAGAGCCACCTCATTTTACTGCTACTAAAATCTCTATCAGTGATATATTTACTTCCCTAGGGGCTTTATTGTTATTTGATAACCTCAGATTCCAATTCTGGAGTAAACTTCTACTAATTGTTCAAACATGCACAGGATGAATAACTCCTGTGATAATGGTTGCAAACTTTGATGTATCTAAGAGTCCCATTTCGGGCCCCTCCACACTGAAGACAAGAATGCAACTCCTTCCCTGAGTGGTTCTTGCTGAAGTTAGGGATTACAGTTCATCACTTGGCCTTGTTAGAGTATACCCTTCATAATTTTGAAGAAGGTAGGTATCCCATGAGTCATACTTGAAAAACTATTGCCTACAATGTTCTTGAACACTTTTCATATTTACTAGAGTGTTGTTCAGATCATAAGTGGAAAAGACTGAACTTGCCCTAACCTTGACGAGCCGTATTCCTTGAATCGTTCGTGTAGCAGCCGTTTGTGCTCATCTGGAAATGCACACTTCCTGCTGCTTCTTCAATAAAATAAATGAGCTTCACAACTGCTGGGCAGAGCTCCATGTAAACTTCTTGGGTGATTCTGATACACAAATTGTTTAAGAACCATTAATTTTTACCTCTCTTTTACCCTTGTAGGCTCTGATTTTCTCCAGCCAAGGAGGACTACAAATCATCCTTTTAACAGTGTTTGCAGGCAATAGCTGAAAATGAAGGGCCTGTTTAGCCCTTGGAATTGTCTCAGCATAAGAAAACAATCGATTAGAGTGGTTGGTAGAATGTATTTATAATCTATGAACACTGCTTTTTAGAACTCGGTGGGAGTGTTCCGGGCATTGTCTGTATTAGAGTAAGATAAGTTATGCTGGGCTAATACTTCAATAACTTCCCATTACACATCTTATTTCGCTGATGCTTAGGGTCCAGCTTAGGGGCTTGCAGTTTTCTGTCCTTGCCGTGTGAAATGTGTAGCTTGCAGTTGTCCTATACTTGAGCTTAAATTGACACGTTCCATTTTCTTTCTCTCATATTTTCTAAACTAGAACTATCTCCAGGGTTCTGACACAGTCATAGAGAAGGCTACAAAATGTATTCTGGTGTCACTGGGAAGGGAAGGTTACATTGAATTTTATGAACATGTGGCATAGTTTTCTTCTACAAATGAGACGAGGATGAGATTTTTGTGTAAGCTGATGACATGAGGAAGGACTGTCAATCTTCTATTACTCCAGATAATAAAATGAACAAAAGACTTTGGTGTTCACATCCAACTTCAGTGTGCCAAAATATCAAGATGAGACCCCGCGCCAGGAAGAATAAAGCTTGCACATAAGTGTTCCATAGGTGCAGGTTGTTGACAGACTGAATTATAATGATTATAATGATTATAGTTTCTGTAAACTTGGTTGAGAAAGAGTTGAAAGTTGCCATATTTGGTTACTTTCTATTTGGTGGCTTAGGTAAGTATTCTAAGGATGTGAGGCTTAAAGCTTAAACTGTCTGTAAATGAGCCATTTCATTTTGGAAATTCAGGGAGCCTCAGAAGAATTGAAGGCATTTAGAACACAGCAGAGCATGTAACATGGTCATTAGGAAACACCATTGATCCATTTATCTAAAGACTTAAACAGGGAATAGCTCAGATGAAGAAAGGGACCAGTACCCATGTGGGTGTCACGATGTCTGTGACTACTCTCCTTGTATTTTCTCTCTTTCTGATGGGGTTCTGTTGCCATTAAGTATTTGAACTTTTATATGGATTTTTTTTCTAATATACACAGTATTATTTGAGAATAATTTAAAGCTCTCCTTGGTTTGGCAAAGATTAATATTTCAGAGTCTGGAGACATGAGAACAGGATGTAGTGTTGAACAAAGAAAGACTTGTGTCTTGAGGAAATTGCTCACCATCCAAAATCCTTCTAAGAATAGTTCACATAGTTTCACTATGAATATTTCAAACATTTCAAAATTTGAAATGGAAAGAATGGCTTTCTGAAAAGTATGCATGCATAGAACGATAAAGATTTGCAAATATCGACCAGCAGATCATGACCTGCACTTCTCTCTCCATGGATGATGGTTATTTGAATACTTCATCAACATATGGCAAAAACTATTTTAAATCTTGTAATGGATCATCACGCAGTTCCAACACTAGGCCATTCTGCTTGTCAGAGTAAGTTAAGTTTTAGGCCAGCCTGAGGAATATAGTGAGATCACCCACTCCAAAACAGGATTAAAATAGCCCCTTATTTTCATTTATTTAACTCATTTATTTTAAATTGTGGTAGCTATATCTTAGGCTTCTCTTGTTTTAGATCCATGGACAAGTGGTTCTGATATAGAAGTGAACTTAGAATTTGAGGCCAGTTTTACCTGTCTATGGTGTGCCCCAGACAACCAAACATCTCTAAATTATTTTCTTTTTTGTTCTTTTAAAGAAGGACTGCTTTAAGGACCTTTAAAATTCCTGAGTCAAGGAAAATTCAGTAATGATATTATGTATATACTGAATGAAAGGGCAAAATAAATACTAATGTCATAGAGAATATTCTTCCTCCTTAGAACATAAAACTTGAAATGTATTACCAAATGCTGGAGCCAAATGATTTGTTTATAGGAAAGTATAAAGAAGTCTAGTGTTTACTGTTTTTCTCTTTCCTATTGTCTCATATTGATCATGAGATAGTGAGAAAATAATAATAAAGAACATGAAATTACAAAAGTAAATAGGGTTGCTGACTTGAAAAGCCAAAGAAGACAATGGTCTCAGTGGTTATTATTTTCTTATGGTCAGTTCTCTAGAGCAGTCACTTGGTTATTGGTAAATTGCATTAAACGATGTCTAAGAAGATACCGAAGACAATCAAGCCCCATTGTCCTACTTCTAAGCACCAAGATAAAAAAAATGTGTAAAATCTCCTCAGTGCTCACTAGTGTAAGATATTGTGTGGATTTCAAGGCTTAGGAAACAAAGGTAAATAGTCATCCCCATTGTAAGCTTTACATTTTATACAATATTACTTCGGAGTTGGGGCATATGCTTTGGGATAACAGTTACTATAGTGAATGTGCATTTCAATAGCACATGTTTTCTCTCAGATTCTCAGTTTCTTCATGTTAAGTGGAAATAATATCTACCTCATTGAATTGTTGTAAGGGAATAATTATACAATAAATGTGAACTTCTAAAATCTGTAATTACACAAGTGGTGGTATTGTTTTGTCGTCGTCACCATCATCTCCACCATCATCATCACCATCATCATCATCTCCATCATCATCACCATCATCATCATCATCATCACTGTCTTTATCAGTGCTTCAATATTAGAGGAACCTGATGGAAATGAAGACCAATATGGGTACTTTCCAGAGCACATTGCCCAACTACAATCTTTCATAAAACATAGTAGAGCACTAGAAAATCTAGTTCCTTATTACTATACACATTAGAGACAACAAACGTAGTATCTACAAAGTAAGAAGTCGGACAAGAATTGTATTTTATGCTTCTTTATAACAGGAATTACACTAGAGAAACTTAGAACAATGAATACTTATTACATCACTGTTCTGTCGGCCAGAAATATGGCAGAACTTTGACTGTCTGACTCTTGTTCAACATTACAGATAAAGAAACAAAGTTTCTGAAAATCTGTGGTTATCTGAGACTCAAGTGGGGCTCAAGGCCCAGCTTTCAAGTATGGTCTTATAGAACTTAAGCAGTCCTCTTTGTCATCTGCATGACCCATAGGAACTCCTACAATATGGATGCTTATGTTTCTTGATGACACCTCAACAGGTTTCTTGTAGAATATGTGGCTTAGCATAACAAACAAGGAAGAGTCCAGCATGCCCTCCATAATTTGGTCCACTAAGAAACTATATTTCATCTGGTGACTATTCTCTGTGTAAGAAACAAGCCTAGAACAGGAATGAGGATTTGTGTGTGTGTGTGTGTGTGTGTGTGTGTGTGTGTATGTTTTGTCCTACATTACTCCTCTTTGTCTTTGTCTTTGTCTCTGTCTCTCTGTCTCTCTTTGTCTCTCTGTCTTTGTCTGTCTCTCTTTCTCTATTTCTCTCTGTCTCTCTTTCTTTATCTCTCTGTCTCTCTGTCTCTCTCTGTGTCTCTCTGTCTCTCTCTGTCTCTCTCTGTCTCTCTCTCTCTCTCTCAGTGTGTGTGTGTGTGTGTGTGTATATCCTGAACCCTACTTTATTTTCTCCTAATTAAGACACAGGAAACATAGGCTGTGTAAACTAGGCCTGAATCAAATAAGTGGGACGGTTAAGCCCAATACTTGGTCTGGAATCCAAGGGCTAAAATATAACTTTTATTTCAGGCCTATTTATAGAGATATTGAAAATGAGTATTTTCAATTAATATTTCCAAAAATATTAATCACTAGGTAAAAAGAGCATGCAGTTCCTTTCTTTCACATCACTCATGATTTTGCTATACTTTGAAATAGAATGGCATATACCAATAATCAAGTCTTTTCTGTAGCTCAGACTTCTGAGTCTTCAAAACAAGGGATTTTAGGGCAGGGATTAGTTGAAGAGCATCATTCTGGTTCATTGAGTAGCAGTAAACCAATCCCCTCTCCTTTTTACATATACCCTGTCAGTAGCACTTCACACTTGCTGATATAGGGAAACATTTAAGAAGCATGAGGGTTCTTCTCTAAAGGGAGTGGCATTCAGCCTTCCTGCTCTCTGTAGCCTGCTCGTCTCACTGCAAAGCGGAGCAGCTAAGTAATGTCCATCATCCCCCGAAAGCACTAGCTACAAGCAAAAGTACTCCATTATATGAGACTTACTCATAGGTCAACACTGGAACTGTAACTTTTTTTTGTCATTTTATGTCCCAAGGTCTAAGGTTTCTTGTTTATAAATTTGTTTAAACATGCGCTATATCTTTCTTTCCTTAATGGAGCACCTCACTCTGTCTTTTCCATATGAATCCCTAGCGATCCAGCTGGGTCTTATACTCTGTCTATGTCATGGCACAATGCTTTTGGAGCTTGATTTTAAAATCACGCAGTGTATCAGTAACAGCATCCCCAGAGCTAGGAACTCTAGGTTTAAATCCTAATTGTATTGTGAGGATTTGAAAGAACACTAACTGTGCAATCATTATCCGATCATGATGCTCTATGAAGAGGAGCAAAGGTGGCAAAAGAGACTTTTGTGTAAGTGTTAGGACTCAACCTGGCGATCCTAATCCAGACATCCTAAGAGTGTGCATAGATGCTCTTACAGGAAAGTCACTGAGATGTCATTGCATCCTCAAAAGTCACTTACAACCTTCTTTCCTATTCTCTTCAAAATGTCAAGAATTGAATGTATGTAACACACTTGATTATATTTATGTGTGCTTTCATGGTTATATCTGCATTTCTAACAAAAAGCTTGGAATGTCTACTCCATTTCTTCTTTAGACAAGGGCTCTTAGAATTCTCCAGGCTCAGTTCAAAGGCTACCAAATCTATCAATTTTTCCCCCAGGCAAGCAGGATGTTACTCCTTACACATGTATAATTCATAATAGTCCTGATACTGAAATATAAACTTCCAATGCCTACTTTACCCTCTGTTTTCTAGTTTTACTGAGAAGGAATTCTATTAGGTCTCTAATTTGAGCATTTAGGATGGTGACTAACATGTACAATTTTCCCACTAATGTTCCTATGAATTAAATACCATGACAATTATCACTGAGAGCAAAATAAAAGAGCCTTGTCTATTCCTTTCTCCCACTTCCCTTTCATTACAGATGCTGTATTCTATCAAAGGCACTGCTTCAGGCCTTTGTTCATCACGGTGTGAAATGAATTCCAATATTGGAGTCCTGGGGCTTCCTATACCATCTCCAGCACCAGTAAACTCAGACTTCAGTGTAACTTGAGGACAGATGATCCATGGCCAAGCAAGAGTGGAAAGATGGCCAGCTGCGTTTTGCCTGGCCTGGGTGCCTCTTCACATTAGGATGGCCAACCTGTTCCTTTTCATCTACACTAACAACTGACACAGGGCCCAGCATCAGGCTCATTGGCAGATGTTCTGCTTGTGATCTTGCTATTAAATAGCTCAGAATGATAGTACATTGAGCTGTAATAAGTACTTTTCTACCTGGAGTGTAAATTGAGCTTCTCAGGATAATGACTTGAAGCCATAATAGTTAAACCTGTCTGTTAGTTCAAAGTCTAGATTGCTTCAGCAAAGTGAAATTGAGTACAGTGTTGATGTAGATCAGGAGAACATGAAGAGTTATGTTCTACACACCCTGTATTGTATTGTCCTCTAAGGGCATAAAACTTTCAAGATAGCCCATCTTACAACCACTCTCCAGGCTCCAAGTCAGTGCTGAAAGCAGGAGCTGCTTCATTCCCTCGGTGACCTTGTAGCTCTTCCCTAACTCTACCATAAATCCACCACAAATGAATCAAGAGTCCCGGCATGGCACTTCCATACTAAGAGTTGATCCATTTTGGCTTGCTTTATTTTGCATTGGGAGCTGTGAATTCTCAAGCCTTAACCCAGTATTAGAAAAGGATTTTCTTCTATGTTCATACATACACACCCACCACTCAATATTAAGTTGTTTTGCATCCGGGTGAACATATTCAAGCTCTTATTATGATCTAGGAAAACCTATTCATCTCAGATATCCATTTTCAAAGTGACTTTCAGATGACATTTTGGCATTGTCATTAGAAACTGTTTCCTTCTATTTAAATATCTCACATAGCATTCTTCTGAATTTACACTACCTCATTCATTCAGCAACATGAATCAGGCATCTACTCTGTGCTCCTGGCCCTTATAAAAATCAGGATCATGAAAGAACAAAACAGGGTAAGTTTCTTCTAGTTAAACTTACATTATAGTGGCAAGAGTTAAAAAAACCACACAGGCAAGTCCCCAGAAACCATGTAAGGCTGCATGTGGCAGTGTATGTCTGTGCTCCTAGATTAAGATGAGAGGGGGAGATAGGGATAGCCTCAGGAGGGAGACAGTTAGTATAGGCTGGAGCAAATGAGCCTGTCTCAACTAAGGTAAGGTTGGGGATGGAAACCTTAAGTTCCCTCTGACCTGCACAAACATTATCAGCTACATGTACACCCACACTCACACAGTATACAAATACATCCTACACATACAAGAACACACAATGCCTTTTGTAAAAATCCTCATCACATAATTATGATGAATCAGCCATGTGGATGAGGTAATAGGATGGAACCTGGAGCTCCTAAGAGTGTCCATGTGGACTGCTCTAGAACGACAGCATTTTAATAAAGATTTGGTTAAAATGGGAGATGGGAGGGATTTAATAGACAATGTAAAACCGCTTAGACACCAAGAGAAAGAGCAAGGACCCTGTGCTTGAAATACAATAGACAAGTGCAACAGTATGCATTATATACTTAGATACTGAGAAACTTAGATACTGAAAAGAGATAACCTTAAGGAATACTTTATAGGACATTGTAATAGTGCTTCCATTGTTCCTCATTGAATAAGAAAGGTACCATCCCTGGTCCCATTAGAAGTAAATACAAAAGATACTGAAACTGGACACGTAAGGCTAGTTCAAAGCAGGCTTGGTGGTGTATGACTTTAGTCACAGTACTGGAGAAGGGCTCTGTGAATATGAGGCTAGCTTATTTTACTTAGTGATTTCCAGGCCTCTCAGAAATACATAGTGAGACTATGTTTTAGAGTTCTGTTGTTGGGAAAAAAGCACCATGACCTCAGCAACTTTTATAAGGAAAACATTTAACTGAGTCTGACTTACAGTTTAGAAGTTTAATCATCAGAGGCATGGTGATGGTGGGAACAGTGGCACCACACGAGCAGACAACGCATTGGAGAGATAGCTGAGAGTTCTTTATGGGCAGGCAGCAGGATGAGTGAGTTACACAGGGCTTGGCTTGAGCTTCTCAAATCTTGAAGCCTACCTGCAGTGACACACTTCCTCCATCAAAGCCTCACCTACTCCAAGAGTAGCATACGTTATTCATACCTCATAGCACCACTCACGAGGAATCCACGGGAGCCATTTTTATTCAGATCACAGTATATTCCCTTTAAAAAGTAAAAGAATGAAAGAAAGAAACATGGAAAGATCCGCAAGAAGACCAGCAGAGTCAACTATCCTGGACCCTAGGGGGCTCCTTGAAACTGAATGACCAAGCAAAGAACATACAAGGGCTGGATTTAGGCCCTACATACATGTGTGACACATGTGCAGCTTGGCCTTCGTGCAGGTCTCCTAACAACTGGAGCAGCGAATGTCTCTGACTCTTTCCTGCCTATGGCTGTTGTACCCCTAACCGAGTTGCTTTGTCTAGCCTGAATAGGTGAGGATGTATCTAGTTATGCCATGACCTGATGGGCTCTGGTAGGTGGTATCCAATGCAAGGCCTCCCCTTTTACCGAAGAGACGGGAAATGTGGAGAAGCTTATATGAAGGAGGACTGAGGTGGCTATGATGTAAAGTGAATAAAGAAGTAAGTTAATGAAGAAAAGAGAAGGAAGGATGGGAGAGACAGAGAGGAGAAACAAGGGAAGGAGAGGACAGTCTATTAAAATTTTGGTTTACTGATGTGGGAAAATGTAGGAAAACTGGTACGTGAAAGTATAGAAACTAGTATTGTAACAACACAAGGGCCACAAACCCAGACCTAGAGTGACACGGGGCAGCAATAGTAACAAGAGGTGACCAAAAAGTAGACAGAGCTGTGAGGCAGAAGTCATATCCTGTAAGGGGGACTGTCAGCGCCTGTTAACAGGGTAGAAACAAGGAGACTATCTGGACCTCACTCTCTCTCTGACCATGAATTCCTGGATAACGTCTTTCCTTAATGAACCTAAACCAATCTAGAGACCACGGAATCGTTAAAATATTCCATCCTTCCAGTAAATATATACAAAAGAGCAGAAAGGATGTGGAGAGGTTTTAGGTTTGATGGATCAAAGCCGAAGAATATGTTGTTCTTTGTATTTTGATAAAATAGCTCTGCCAGTTTTGTGGACAGTAAAGTTAAGAATGAAATAATGGAGTCTAGACAAGACATGAGACAGTGGAGCTCTGGATCACCTGCTAGAAGGACCGTAGTGAGCTGCCCCTGTGGTGAGGTATGCCTGGGTACTATAGATGTGAATGTTAAACTGACGTGATCTTCTGAGAGATATAATCAGTAACAGGGAAGCAGAAGAAGCTGAAGAATGATGCCGTACTTTGGTCCGAGCAAGCAGAAAGAACTATCTTTTGATGGGAGGGGAGGCTGGGAGTTCAGCGTTTTGTTGCTGTTCTTGGTTTTGTTAACTTTTAGTGTAAGATTCATTGGGTCTTAAGATGATGATGTCCAAGAGTGAACTTACTGATGCAAACATGCCTTTTCATAGAAAGGTATGAGAAAGCTAAATTCATACTTCATTCATCAGAAATTATCAGAAAAGCGCGACTCATACAAAAGCATGAAAGTTATCAGGGATGATAATGAGAAGAAGCTAATGCGAGTCTAGATGGAGAAGATCCCTGGGAATAGAGAGTCTCTGAGGAAACATAGTGACAGAAAAGATCGAGGTCAGTTTTCTGCTGAGATTTAACTACTGGTTTGATCATTTGGGACTTTAATGGCAAAATTGACAAGAAGGGTTTTGTGGAATGATGGGAGAAAATTTCTATGAGGTGGTATTTCAAGAAAATAGAGCACCAGAAGGAGGTTTGGGGAAATTTGAAATACTCTGTGTGTGGGGGTGGAAGGAACCAGAAAATTAAATTGTTAGAGGTGGAAAGGGGTTTCAAGAAAAAGTCTGTCACTGCTTTTTGTTCATCCTTCTGGGAACAAGGAGATTCTACTTCTGAATCACAGTCTAAGTTTGGTGCAAAGATATTTACCACATTTATGTGCTTCTCCTTAAAGCTGCATACAAATAGGAAGGAGTGAAATTAAAGCTGCAGGATAGGGAGGAGAAAGCTGATTAGAGAATGATCCAGAGTGAGTGGAATCCCATGTAGAAGTTTGGAAAGTGTCTGTAAATGCCACACCTTTGAAAGAAGTGGGAGTCATGGTAGAAGACATTATGCTAAGAAGTTGAGGGCAAAGTTTTCTGGGTTTTGTTGTTGTTTTTGGTTAGTTGGTTGGTTGGTTGGACTTTTTGTTTTGTTTTCTGTTCATCTCTAAATTTCAAAACAGAAGAATCAGTTTAGAGTGCAAGTCAGAGAGGGAATGATGTTTGACGGTTGTGGGAATGGAGACTGAAGAACATTTGAAAGGTAGGAGAGTCAATAACTGAACGCAGGTGGTAAGATTTGGAAAGAACAATAGCAGTCTACATGAGAGTTTCAGTTATGGAATTTATAAGAGCAGTCGGCACAGTTATGTGTCTCATCACATGGGTTGTGTATATACAGAAGGTAAGAGGATGAAGAATGGGTTAGTAAGTGGGGATTGAGAATGCACACTAAAGTATGGTTGTGTTCATTGGCTACATTAAACTACATAAATATTGAAACTAGTGTATAGGATTAGGAGTAAAAAAATGGTGTAAGAACAATAAGTCAATGATTGTGTTAAGGAAAATCGGATGCTGCAGTTGCATAGATTGGGAGTAAGATCAGAAAAGAATGAAATGCAGAACATGTGTAAATTGATGCTAGAAGAAATGTGGTTGGAGACTGGGTCATGTCGAGAGAAGTAAAGTGTCATGAATGATTTTAATATCTTAGGGCAGACTGCAGAACATCTCTTTTTTGTCATAGTTAATGAAATAAGGACATTGCATGGTGGGATTATGGGATTAGTTACAATATTCTCTAAGTAAAAAAGCACAATGAGGCGGTGCATCTGCAGTAGAGAGAGCTTTGCAGTTCCGAGGCTACTTATAAGCCAATGTGATGCTAGTATGTGAGAAAAGAATGAGACTCTTAGCTTCCTCACCTGCAATGGGTGATTAAATTTTATGTTCCACAGTCCCTTGCAATAGTTCTTAAATCATATAGTTGTATAAATAGTACTTAAATTGTAATTGATGCAGCTTTGTGAAGGCCTCCATCTCATTCAATGTCACACAGAGAAAACACTTCAAAAACCATTTTGTTATAAACGCAAGCTCTTACTATTGAATAGTAAAAGTTCTATACCTCTCAAACTTTGTGCATATATACATAAAAATGTTTAAATGCTTATTTTAAGATTCCTAGATCTGTGAGATCCCTACCCATGCAGGGATGATCCTGCATAGTCAGTCACAAAACTTAACCACAAAACTAACTCTTACTTCTCCAAGTAATTATATTGCTCCAGTAATCTTTAAATATACAGGTTCCCTTTTTCTCTAATGCTCACTGTTTGATTACCCTAAAAATTTGTGTTCAGCAACTGATGCTAAACAGAAATCATCACATTCTTGCCAAAACATGTCAACAGAATTTTATAACTCAATGCCCACTCCACCATTTCAAAATAACAGTCTATTTTTATGGAATCCCAGGTCTTCCTGTTCTTAATCCTTATTTAATGGCTAGAAGAGACTGAGAAGAAAACGGGCTTAAGATCATTCTGTAAGTGGATGTTCCTGGCCATGGTAATAAGTTCATAGTAGGCAAGTCATTCCAGCTAATTCAAAGACATTCTGCTAGCTTTACTCTTTCAAGTATGACAGGAAATTATATTTTCATGAAGTTTCTGGGACAATAAACTCTGCTAAGTAATTCTTCACTGTGCATCAGGGTACCATCTAAATTAAGCCAACATGGGGGAAGAAACAAACTACTAAGAGAATGGCCTACAATATGTTGTTGAGTCCCTTAGTTAAGCACTACCTAAAGCTAGTTCTGCCATCAGAGGTGTCAAACTTGTATATCAGTAAATTTTCCATTTTTCTAAAAGCAATCAGAATGAGTATCTTGTGTTCATAAGTAGTTGGTCATGGTTAACATAATAATTTTGATCTATTATGAATCAGAAGTCATGAGTCAATTAATCAAAAGCCCAGATCGGGAGAGTTTTTGACCTTGTAGGACCTGCTTATAGGAACGTTAAGTGTCTTTGACAGTAGGAAGAAAAGACCTTGTCTAGGGGTGTGCTCCTTGGCTCTAGCCCTCCCTTTATGTGATGGATAACAGCAGTCAGGCCATTAATGTAGAGATAATTAACCAAAGATAATTAAAGGGAAATGATTCCTTTTTTTCAAAGCCATGCAAAGTCTACAATTAAAGATTCATTCAATTATGACGGGGCCCATATTCAATACAAGTCACACAGTCTTAAAACAAAAGCTGCCCTTGAAAGAAACAGAGCAAAGTTTAAAATCAAAACATGTCAAAGGGCATCTGCTTCCCATTGCATTTCATCAAGCCACATGCCCGGAGGAAGACGTTCCAGCATATTTCAGTCAGAAATTTCAAGCTTTTATTCAAAACTATGAATGAATTAATTAATTAACAATAATTAATTCAGAGACAACCAAGACTAGATCAATGAACAGTTACAAAGAGGCACAGGGAACACTTCTGAGTGCATTTTAAATATAGTTTGAAAATTTGAAAAACAGATCAAAGACATATCCTACTAGCTGATTTGGGGACACATACTATCTTTTGAAGAATTACTAGAGAAGAAAGAAGAAAATGCAGGCAGCCTTCAATTGTGGAGAGTGACAGAGTTATACCTACAGAGTGTCTATCACAGGTAACATTATTTTGTCACACATCCCTTGATCTGGCAAAACTAGGCTAGACGTTTTGTTCAGAGAACAGCATAACTGTAAGAAACAGGGAATGGTGAATAGGCCACAAGTCCAGATCCAGGTTGGTAGTGTCCTGCCTCCGAAAGCATGTGTAATTGCTTTCATAGATAAGAAAATCATGAAAAGGGTTTCAGCACTGCTTTTAAAATTTACTTAATAGGTGTGTTTTTTTTTTTTTACATTTTAAATTCAAACTTCATTATAATATTTTCCCCCATCCATTTTTTTCCTTAAGCCCTTTCCAAATCCCCCCCCCTCCAGATTCCTTCATTCACCCACAAGTCTCAAGTAGATAGCTTCTTCTGGTTTTACACATGTCTATATCTGTGTGTATTCATATATAATAATGCATGGATATAAAGAAAAGCTGAAGAATCTAATTTCATTGCTTATTTGTATGTATATGGCTTCAGCATTGAAGGAACTGATTCCTTGGAGAGGTTAACCGCCCCTCTCTAGGAAACTATTAGTTTCTTGCAGCTCTTTACTTAGGAATGGGCAAGAGTTCCCTCTTTCACATTAGCATAACGATTGATATTGCCATTGTCCCTTTCTTGCTTCTGCAGCAACTTCTAGGATGGATTGCTTTAGGGTAGAAGTCCTGCTTTTTGGGATCTTTCTAACTTTCCATCCCTTCTTGTGAATGGTCATTGAGCCATAGATATGAAAGATTTGATGTAAACTGTACTCACTAGACCTGGGATCTCTACAATCCTTTGATCTCTGTGTGGTATCCAATTATGGTTTTCTGTGATGATTTCCACATGCTGTAAAGAGAATTATCTTTAGCGAGGGGTGATAGCTACACTCATCCATCAAGTACGAGGATATGGAATGAATGCATGTATGCTCGTTTTCTGCATATTTGGTGCCTACATGTTTCAGAAGAGGGTATCAGATCCCCTTGATCTGGTGTTACAGACAGTTTTGAGCTACCATGTGGGTGCTAGCAACTGAATCTTGGTCCTTTGCAAAAGCAACAAGTGCTGTTACCCACTGATCCATCTTTCTAGTTTCTTAATTAGTTATATTTTCAGACAGCCTTTTTTTAAAAATGATTGATCTGTTTCTACTACATAGTTGTTCTCTATTTCTCTGAACGTAAAATTTCATTTAAAGAATTGTTTGGGTGGCTTTAGGAACTAGATGAAGAGAGGGAGGTAAAAAGTGGCTAGCTCTACTATACTCCGGTATAGTATACTATGTGCTATTACTCATCATGTGATAGCAAGAGGCCAGAGAGCTGCCCTCCCTTCATGGGTGTGGAAAAGTAGAGTCAGAAAAATAACTAACTTATTCAAGGATCAAAAAAACCATTAAAAACTAGACAAATCTCAATCCAATGTCTAAATCTTCCCCACAAATCAATCTTGTCTCATAACATTGCAAACCAAACAGGTTCTTATGTAGTTGTCTACATTTTGGAAAGGATGACATATTGTGATGTTATTAAGAATGGCTTCACAATTTCTAAGCCTTACTATTTCGTCATTACCGACTATCATAATAAGGCTGCCTAAATAGTCCTGTGAGATAAAATATAGCTTTTGCTTGCTGTTATGGCAAGAGCAATAAATCACACTCACATACCATTTTACAGTTTCACAATATTTCCACATGTTATGTCTCCTTTTGCTTCCATTTTTATAACATCCTGTGAAGTAAGGAGAGCCAGTATTATTCTCTCTGTTTTATAGTTGGGAGGCTGAGGTAGAGAAGTTTGTTTCACAAAGTAAAGAAGCTATATAAAACATGGGTTATTTATTCATTTATGTATTTAGTCTTTCAGCAAATATTTTTACACATCCATTGTGGAAAGCAAACTCTTATTTTTAGACAACATTCAGTCCAGTAGTATTCCAGTTTGCTTTCTACTGCTGTGATAAACACCAGGACCAAAAGCAAATTGGGGAAGAAAGGGTTTATTTGGTTAACGTGTCCAAATCATAGTCAATCCTTGAGAGCAGTTGTGAAAGGACTCAAATGTGAGCAGAGGCTTGGACCACAGAAAAGTGCTGCTTATGCATTTTCTCCTGTGACTTGCTCAACATACTTCCTTACACAGTGCAAGACCACGTGCCCGAGATGACATCTCCTGCACTGGGTATTGTCCTCTGATATCAGTCACTAATCAACACAATACCTCAGGAACATGACTATAAGCCAATATGGAGGTGTTTTCCTGAGTTGAGATGACCTTTTCTGTGGTGACTGACTAAAAAAAATGGCCCAGTACAAATCCTTACTTCATTAATTCAAACAATGCATTAGAAATCATTTGTCTAGGGACAATTACTTTGAGTATAACCATTAATTTTCACTGACAAACAGAGCAATTTACCAAACTATTACTAATATGTAATGGGGTCTAATAGGAAGTGTCTGCTCACAAAACAATGGTGTTGGATAGGGTAGTAAAATAATTTTCCTCTGGAATTGAAATAACAAAATATTGAAGAAAACACAGTGGTTTACAGGATGAGAGCAAAGAAGAAGGCATTAGAAGAGGGACTGAGAAAAGAAGAGATAGACATGTGGGCAAATAGAAGAGCTATTAAAGAAGATGCTTTACCTGTTATGATGAACAAAAACCATTTCTCCATCATGTATTTGAAATGAATGAAAGGAGCTGTAAAGATAGGAAGCAAAAAAAAAAAAAAAAAAAAAAAAAAAAAAAAAAAAAAAAAAAAAAACAAAAATTCCCAAGAAAGAAAGAAAAATAGTCCCAAGGCGATGAGTTGAAGCCATGCTGCCTGGCAGAATATAGCATTGTCCATTACTAGAGTTTGCTTAAAAATATCACAATATTACATTTGCAGAAATTATGCAGGGGTGCACTTCACAATGCGATAGATGCACATTTAGTGTAAGACAGAAACCAAAATTAGTGCAGCCTTAGAATAATAGTTTTCTAGCATTTCTGTTTACTGACCAATGGCAGTCAAGATCATTGGCATGCAAAAGTTTATAAGCAAGAAAATGGTATCCACACTAGACTGAGAAATACCTTTATCCATAGATTCCATATTTGTATTAATATAAATATTTTACAGAGAAATGATTTAAAAATTTGTGAGAAAAGAATTGGATTAGCCCACCCTATATATACACCATGTATCCACATAATTAATTTCAGAGATAAAAATCTCATTATTTAAAATTTGTAAGACTTTCTAAAATTTGGTTATGAATTTTGTGTTTAGTAATGTATCAAATAACTAGACAACAGGCTTATCTAGTACAAAAATTCATTTGATTATGACTACAAGAAAAAACAGATAAGAAAGAGAATTTAAAATAAGCATGCTGCTACATTTCTAATGCTCAGAGGGATGAAAGGAAATCTATTAAAAAAAGAAAGAAAAAAGATCATGACACAAAAATAAATACATTTGGCTGTCAGTGAACTTTGTAACAGCAAAATTTGATGCTAGTCAACTTTTGGAATAATATTATGAAAATACTGAGGAAAAATAAGTAAGACTGTCAACCTAAAATTTATATTCAGCTAAGCCATAATTCATCACCACGAGGAAGTAATGACAGTCCACCATAATAAATTTAAAGAAATGGTAAATAAAAAAGTCCTACCCATGGAATTAATAAACAGACAATATATCAAAGGGAAAAGGCAGAGTCAGCGGGAAGCACAAGTGTGGGAGAAACAGATATTGGTCAAAAATGATCTAAACATAGCAAAAAAGGCAAATTTAAAAGAATTTATGGGAACATTAAAAGATAAAATTACAGAAAACCCAAATAAGAGATAATTAAAATGGCCATTAAAGTATATTTGTCTTCTTTGATGTTGCTCAGGACAAAGAAATATTCAGAAACTGTCAGTCAGTATATTATAGAGACTATTAAGAGAACATATGTATTTAGCCTGGAGAACAATAAACAAAGAGGAAAATGCAACTAATACAAAGAGGAAGACATCTTAACCTGTCCACCTATGAGAAGAAAAGGAGAGAGCAAATTCACATGACAGGAGGTAAGGTTCAGTTATATGAATGCTTGTGAAATATGTATAAGCCTAGAACACCACACACATATACATGCAAACACACACACACACACATATTTTGCAATAACCGTTTACTTCTGAGCATGAGGCTTGTGTCTAGGTCCACATGTCACTCCTTACCCTGTCTGGTTTGGATCTGTGCAGACCGTGAGCATTTGACAGTCTCTGTGAGTTCATATGTGCATCATAAGTCTTGTTGTGTCTCAAAGACAACATGTGTTTGGTATCAACCATCCCCTCTGGTTCTTATAATCTTTCTGCCTCCTCTTCTGCAGAGCTCCCTGAACCCCGAAAGAGGAATATTAGTCGGGGTTCTATGGAACTGTGATTCTCAACCCTTTCACAGAGGTTTCCTTAGAACATTAGAAAACACAGATATTTACATTGCAATTCATAACAGTAGCAAAATTAAAGTTAAGAAACAGCAGCAAAATAATTTTATGTTGGGGGGGTCACTTCAACATGAAGAACTTTATTAAAGTGAGGTGTAGAACCACTGTTCTAGAGGACCAAAACTTACAGAATAGAATTGTTAGCAAATGTGAGGGCTAGCAGGCAAAGAGGGCAGGCACCTTCGTTCATGTCCTTTATATAGGACGTCATCAAAAGGTCTGGTCCAGAATAAAGGTGGTTCTTCTCACCATAAAACATCTAGATTAAAAGCAGTTCTTTCCTCAAAAGGACATCGGTGGTGTATACTCACTTATAAGTTCATATCAGCCACAAAACACAGGATATTCATAGTATACTCCACAGATCCAAAAAAGCTAAGCACCAAGTGAGGGTGTTTGAATCTCACGTAGAAGGTGGAATAAAATAGTCATAAGAGGCAAAAAGAACGAGGGAACTGGGTGGGAGATGGGATGGGGAAGAAAATGGGGAGATGGTCCAGGATCAGGTGTGGGGAGGAACAAGAGAAACAGCCAAACGACCATGGGGATAAATGGAAATCTACAACTGATGAGAATGGGAAGGTGGGAGCACTTCGGGGATGTGCCAAAAACCTGAAATAAAAGAGACACCCAAGAATCAATAGAGGTGACATTAGCTGTGACTCACAGCATTGGGGATATGAAACTTGAAATGCTGCCCTACCTCATCTGGATAGAAACCCCAACCCATTCACAAAACTTTGTACCCCAAATCTATCCTGTCCACAAGAAATGAAGAGAGAAGGGATGGAGAAGAGCCTAATGGAATGGCCATGCAATAACCTTTTCAACTATTGACCCATCCCATGGGTAAGCACCAATCTCTATCACTATTAATGATGCTCTGTTATTCTTGCAGACAGGATCCTAGCAGTGTTTTTCTCTGAGAGGCTCCACTCAACAACTGACTCATATGGATGCAGAGACCCACATCCAAACAGTGTCTGGAGCTTCGACACTCTTATGGAAGAGTTGGGGCAAGAACTGAGCACCCAAGAAGGAATAGGAATTCCACAAATAGACCAAGAAAATCAGCTAACTTGAGCCCCTGGAGCTTTAAGAGACTGCACCCCCACCCAAAGGGCATACCCTGGCTAGACTTAAGCCCTCACACATATGTAGCAAATGTGCAGCTCATTCTTCAAGGGGGCCTGAAAACGTCATGTGTGTTCAGAACAACTAGAGCAGGGGCTACCCCAAAATCTGTCTGTGGTATAGGTTCTTCTAGCTGGACTGCCTTGTCTGACCTCAGTGGAAGAAGATACACCTTGCTGTGTATAAATTTGATGTGTCAGGGTTGGGGAATATCCAGAAGGTGCTTCCATTGAAGATGGCATGTTAGGGAGTGAGGGAAGAGATTGGGATGCAAATTAAATTTTAAAACAGTGGGTCTTTCTCACTTCAGATAATTTAATTAGGATAAAAATCCTTTACAGGTATACCCACATTTAAATTTTAGTTAATTCCAGTTGTAGTCAAGTTGACAACCATGAATAGCTATCATGTTATGGTAAATTCCATGTTTTTCCTTTGATTTTACTGATGTCTATAAGAAACTGGAATTAGTAATTTCATGTTACTTTGTCACTGTACTAGGTTGAGAACTCTTGCTTCTACCTGATGTCAGCAGGTACCTCCAGCCTACAACATCCAGAAAAAAAGAGCAGTGGGCATTCTCAGGTACCTCTGAGGTGGAAACACAAATGTCTCTAAAATCTGTTTTATGTAAACCAGATTAAAATGGCCAACTTTTCATTTAAACAATGTAATAATATTCATAGATATGTAAGTCTAAGGAAATCTAATAGGGGATATTTTTATACTGCTGCTGAATGTTAAATACTTAGTGCAGGTGTTCCAATCACAAATAAGGATGGGATTGCTTCATTTTAAGGACATAATAATAGAATAGAGCTGGAGTTGTGATGTTAAGGGAAATAAGCCAGACTCTCAAAGACCAAAATGCTTTCTCAAATATTCAGAAACCAGAACACACACACACACACACACACACACACACACACACACACACACACACACACATACACACACACACATTTGTGACATAAATGCAAGAGGAATTACTTCAGAAGAGAATGGGAGGAAGGGAAAGAAAGGTAATAAAAAGTGAAGGTGATCAAATCATATTTACACAAGTGTAAAAATGTCAAAATGAAATCTAGTGTTTTGAGATAGGATCTCATATAGTTATACCAACTTCAGCTTTTCTGTGTTCTTAAGAATTGTATGCAAGTTGTTACAGTAAAGAAACTACAGACAAGTACAAGATCATCCAATTATAAATGGGAAAGTTTTATTATAGATGTGTATGTGTGTCAGAGAGAGAGAGAAAGAGAGAGAAGAAGGAGGTGGAGGAGGAGGAGGAAGAGGAGGAGAAAGAGGAGAAGGAAGAGGAGGAGGAAGAGGAGGAGGAAGAGGAGGAGGCAGAGGAGAGGACAGAACAGGACAGGACAAGACAAGATAAGACAAGACAGAGAAGTAAGGGAGAGGGAATATCCTGAGGCATCTGGGGGAATCTGACCTGGGTACCCCTAAGGGACAGAGAGGAACAGAGAGAAAAGATCAGGGGAGAAACAGACTGGCAATTTCTAGGGATATAAAAGCAAAAAGTAGAGTAAAAACATTGGGAAAGTCCTGCTAGCTATAAGAAAATACTCTTCCATAGAAGGAGGGCAGGATAGCTGGAACAGCTGGAATCTAGCATGGGGCTCTGATCTGTTGGAGGCTTGTTTGAATTAACAGATGCTGTTTCTCGATATTGTGGGTCTGTAGGAGCAGATAAGAAAGTAATGACTTTTCCAGGCAAACAGAATCCCACTATACAAGGTCTCTGAGATATATAAAGCTCAAATGGTGAAGAAAATGAGAGGGTGATTTTCTCTGTTTTCTCTTGCCTACTCTATTCCAACATTCAACAAAGTGAAGAACCTGTGATCAACAAGGAAAGAATCCAAATGCTAACTCTATCTGGAAACATCTTTGGATACATGTACATAGTACTTAATCTGGATATTCTGTCTTTCACCTTGATTTGTAGGTTTAACCACTACCCTTACCATTTAGCTAGAGAATTTGGCATCACCTCCAGCAGTGTTAGCATTCAGAGGAGGTGAAATTAGTGTCTGCCTTAACTCCATACATGTCTTCAGAATAAACTGTCTTCTTAATTTTTGTTTATTTTATTTTTAATATTAACATTTTTAGTTTTTGAGATGATCTTAGCCAATGTCCTATTGCTAACCTTGACAATTCTTCCTTTTCTATTTCCTCTCATATTGTGGCTGTGGTTAATTGTTTCTCTGCCCCAGACCTCCCACCTCACCTCAGAAAAGAGCATATTTCCCAGGGACTTCAACCAAGGCATATGCTGTTGGGTTTTGGTCTGTTGTTATGTATTCAGATGATAAATTTTGTATCCTAAGCTCTGGTTGCCCCAAGATGAATAGATTACTCCCTGATGATGACACATTCAAATATATGAGCTTAGGGGGGCATTTTCATTCAAACTATCATGGAGATTATAATATTATTATATCATTAGTCCCCTTATCTTGCCTCCATTCAACCCCTCCCACGGACTCTCTCATACTCTCTTTCAGACTTGTAACTTTTTTCCCTTAATTGTATGTATGATGTGTGTATGTGTGTTAGTATTTGTGTGTATATATATATATATATGCATATATGTGTGTATATAAATATATTAAATATATAAATATAATATGTTGAATCTATAAATATAATATTCTTGTATTGTATGTTTCCTGGAATGAATGGTTTTCATAGGGTAAGGAATTGGGGTGCTCTTCCTACATTCATCTCTCTCAAGGAAAACACCAATAAACATACTGACTTCAATGGATAATATTCAGATACTTCAACCCTAGACAAAGAACTATTAGCAGTTAAAGAGCTGAAAGTATGAGGGACAGTCTTTCTCCTGACTTCTTAATGTGCTGGTCTTGTTTTGTTTGGTTTTGTTTATTTTTCCATTCAGTGAGACCTTCATCTGTAACATACTTTGTATCTTAAGTCATGCTTCCATGTTTGAGTACACACACGCACATTAGTTTTCTCTTATTTAATATATCCTTTGCATTTTACTCTAACATTTAAGACCATCTGTGTTCTATGTTTAAGATATGCTGTCGGTAATGAACACATGGATCTAATCTTAATCCACTTTCACAATGTTCTGTTGTTTAATTGAAGTATAATCATTATGTGGACTAAATTCTCCCCTTTCTCAATTAATCCAATTACTTAGTTGCTTACTGAACGTCTTCAGGCAAAATGGACCAGAATTACTAGCATCCCGTTTCATCGTTTGAATTGGCTTTCAGCAAAATTATGGTTATATTTTTTTTGAATTATTGTGTTAGAAGGGAAAATAAATGTTCTGTAAGCTATGACAGAATGCATTAAAGGAATATGTGGAATTCCCTGAGGATATTTTAAGCTATATGATTGGTTTTATGCCCTCCACCTATTACAGTGTAGTTGTCTTATGTTTTACTTCTGTATTTTCAAAATATCTACCACAATACATTGTTATTATGTTATTTTGAATAGCTAGTAGCATTTTGATAGTGCAGATCTCCTGCAAACAAATTGCTTCAGTTTTTTTTTTTTTTTGTTTGTTTGTTTTAAAGGAACATTTTAAAACTGATCTTGAAATAAACCAGTAGGTATTGGCCAATTATTTGTTTCACTATTGTCCTCAGTGACAAATCTATTTCTTTTATTGGATGGGAAAAATAATTTTAGATTTATAAGTATTTACACACACACACACACACACACACACACACACACACACACACAAACTCATATTAATTACATTGATCTACCAGAATATCTATATATTTACAACCATAAGTCAGGCAGCCTCATCAAGGTATAGAATATTTCTATCATATTTAAACAAATCTTCCTCTGACCATTTTCCAGTCAGTATACATGCCTCTTTTCCTAGTTTGCTTCTCTGTTGTTGTGGCAGATTCAATGACCCAAAGAAACTTGAATAAAGAATGCATTTACATGACAAGCTATAACCCCTTATAGAAAGACACCAGGTCAAGAGCTTTTGGCAAAATCCTAGAGGCAGAAGCTTAAGTAGAGACTTTATATGATAGTTTGAGTGGCAATGGCTCCAGTAGGCTCACATGCTTGAATTATTTGAAAAGAATCACGAGGAGTGATCGTGTCAATGAAAATGTGTCACTTGTAAAATTTGAGGTTTTGAGAAAAGCATGCACCCCCATTGTGTTTTCTCTGCTTCCTACTTTGGAATAAGATGTGAACTGTTCCCATCTCTATTCCTTTCTTAAACCATCTTAGACTCTAAGTATGTGAAGTGATGAATTAGAGGAAGATTTGACAGTATAGGATATGCCCATCTCTCACAAGAAGAGAAATGGGAAGCTACTTGAGGGGCAGTGCAGAGGAAAAGAGAGTAGGTGGTTTGACCAATACACTTACAGAAAGACAGGTTGCAGAGAGAACAAGCTAAATGTAGATGAAGACTGAACCAGGTAGATAATGAGAAGGAACGAGAAACTTAGAACATATTGCCAAAGTTAGTATAAGGCCAAGGGGACCAATTCCATCAGAAGTTGAGAGAGAAGACACATCTAATCTATCAGCTTGGAGAGAAGTTTGAGCATAAAGAGCTGAGTTGAATCAGCAGCCATCAGGGCCAAAGAAGCCTTCGCTTCGGGAAACTCACCTGTCTTCTTTAACACTTCACTGTTCTGGGGCTAAAAGCTGCTGTTTTCCAGTGATTAAGTTTTGCTGATTCCAATAAGGGATAAAGAATAAAGACTCAGTTACTAAGGCTCTCTCTAGCTCAAAGGTTCCTTGCTTGCCAGGCTCAAAGTTGTTAACTCTTCTTGAGCCAGAGAGAAAAGAAAAGAAAGAAAAAGAATGGAAAAGAAAAAAAATTCAGGCATACACAGACACACATACTGGATGAAGCTGAAGAAGGCTACAGTGATGCTTTGTTGTAGTTTGTGGTTTTTATACTTGATTGATCACATGATTTTCTATGCATATTTACATTCTATAAGCTCATACTAAGTGGAAGGCAATAGTCATGTAGTGTGATAAGACTTAGAGAGTTATAGCAGAATTGTTTATGTGTCTTTCCATTAGAGTAGCACCTGACTGAGCATCCATTATGGAGTTATTAGCTCCATAAATTTATTATAAGTTTAAAGAAACAATTTTTATGTTTGTCCAATACAGGAATCATTAGTCTATACAATAGTGAAAGGAAAATCCATTATCAGCAGCAAAAAGAAATACTGGAATGAAGTCTCTTAGGACTTTACATCTCAGAGCTTACCTATCACAGCCATACCAAATGGTGGTCCATCTCCAGAAAACTCAGTTCTTAGATGGCTTCAGACACTGACCCCCACACATGTACAAAATTTGTGTATACTTTAATAACAAAACATACAAAGGAAATGATTGCACCAATGTACAATTTTGTTAATAATTAAGTTTTTTAATATTTGAATAAATTTCAAATTATAATATAATTTTAGTGTTTTCTTTTCTTCACATCTTCAACCCATTCTATGTTCTCTCCCTTGTTACTCCAGTTCAAATCCATGGCCTCTTTTTTTTAAACCAGTTGTTAGACATAAGCTGTTCAGTGTATTTAGTGTTACTTGTCTGCATGACTTCAGCATTGCATATTTGGTATTGAGTAACCAATCGGGACTCAACCCTGGGAAGGACTAGTTCTTCAGAGTTCAGCTTTCCTAGTTTTCTGTAGCCCTTTTTCTTTAGATAAAGTCCTCTGGGATTACTCCCTTCCATTTTAGCAATGAGTTTTTTGTTTGTTTGTTTATTTTCTTTTTGTTTTTAATTGGGATTGCAAACAGAAGGATGGGTGCAGAATTACTTAGAAGGGGCAGGGATAACTTGGGAACCATTGTATAATCAGAAACACCAACATGTGTGATGACTTTCCCAAAGTCCCAAAGCTTTCTATGTCATTTGCAGGCATTATCACATAGTAACATCTTTCATTTTCTCCTCTAGATGGTCTGACTAGGTGGCCACACCCAAAATCTGTTTACACTCAAACCTGAGTGATGACTCCAAGAACACTCCTGAAGCTCTCTATACAGCTTGTAGAGAGCTTGACAAGTTAAAGTTCCTTCCTTCTGTCCTTTGGCTGGCCAGAGTTCCCACACTTATCGGCTGTTTACTTCCAACCGTATAAAAGATATTGTTGGTTATGGCCATCAAGAATCTGAGTTTTTCTTCTACAGAATCCATTTGCTCACCTCCTATTTAACCCCCTAGACTGGTGAGCTTCCTGAATTTCTCCTGTAGGAAAACTTGCAATTTGGAAAGAATGTTGCAATTCAGAGGAACATGCCATCACACACACACACACACACACACACACACACACACACACATGCACTCACACACAAAAACAGATAACACACACACACACACACACATATATATATACACAAACACACATGACATACAACACACACACATACACTCACACAGAAACACACAACCCACAGCACACACATGTACACACACACAAAGACACATGACATACAACACCCACACATTCACACACATGCACACACACAAAATCACTTTTCTAGTTTATTCCTTATATTGTCTATCACAACTCAGAATATAATCTATACCATGTTTTCTTAGAGATTTTTTGTTTTCAGTTTTTACTTTTCTTTATTCTTTATTTTTATTGAATATTTTATTTATTCACATTTAAATGTTTTCATTTTTTCCCAGTTTCCCCTCCCCAAATCTCAATGAGGTATCCAGCCTTCACAGGACCAAGGGCCTCTCCTCTCATCTATACCAGATAAGGCCATTCTACGCTGCATATGCAGCTGGAGTCATGAGTTCCTCCACGTGTACTCTTTGGTTGGTGGTTTAGTCCCTGGGAGCTCTGGGGGTTCTGGTTGGTCGATATTGTTGCTTTTCTTAGGGAGTTGGAAAGCCCTTTAGCTCCTTTAGTCCTTCCTGTAACACCTCCATTGGGGTCTCCCTGCTCAGTTCATCTGTATTTGTCAGGGACTGGGAGGGTCTATCAGGAGACACCCATATCAGGCTTTTTTCAGTAAGCACTTCTTGACATCAGCAATAGTGACTGGGTTTGGTTGCTACATATGAGATGGATCCCTGGGTGGGTAAGTCTCTGAGTGGCCTTTCCTTCAGTCTCTGCTACACACTTTGTAATCACATCCCTCCCACCATTTACCTATGTGAATATTTTGTTCCCCCTTCTAAGTAGGACTGAAGCATCCACACTTTGGTCTTACTTTTTCTTGAACTTCAAATGGTCTGTGAGTAGTATCATGGATATTCTGAGCTTTCTGCCAATATGCACTTATCACTGAGTACATACCATTTGTGACTGGGTAATATCACCCAGGATTATATTTTCTAATTTCATTCAGTTGCCTAAGAATTTTATGAAGTCATTTTTTTAATAGCTGAGTAGGACTCTATTGTTCACACATAACAAAATTTCTGTATCCATTCCTCTGTTGAAGTACATCTGGGTTCTTTCCAGCTTCTGGCTCCTATAATTAAGGCGACAATAAACATGGTGGAATATGTGCCCTTGTTAGATGTTGGAGCTACTCTTGGTTAGCCCAGAAATGGTACAGCTGGGTTCTCAGGTAGTACTATGTCCAATTTTCTGAGGAATGGCCAAACTGGTTTTCACAGTGGTTGTACCAGTTTACAGCCCTACCAAGAGTAGAGGAGTGTTCCTTTTTCTCAACATCCTCTCCAGCATCTGCTGTCACCTGAGTGTTTGATCTTAGCCATTCTGACTGGTGTGAGGAGGAATCTCAGGGTTGTTTTGATTTTCATTTTCCTGATGACTAGGGATGTTGAGCATTTCTTTAGGTGCTTCTCACGCATTTAGTATTCCTCAACTGAGAACTCTTTGTTTAGTTCTGTACCCCACTTTTAATAGGATTATTTGATTCTCTAGAGTTTAACTTGAGTTTTTTGTGTATATTAGATACTAGCCCTCTATCAGATGTAGGCTTGATAAAGATCTTTCCTCAATCTGTTGGTTGCTGGTTTGTCCTTTTGACAGTGTCCTTTGCCTTACAGAAGCTTTGCAATTTCATGAGGTCCTATTTGTTGATTGTTGATCTTAGAGCAAAAGTCATTGGTGTTCTCTTCAGAAAAATTTCTCCTGTGCCTATGTGTTCTAAGCTCTTCCCCACTTTCTCTTCTAATAGTTTCAGTGTACCTGGTTTTGTGTGGAGGGATATGATTCATCCACTAGGACTTGAGCTTAGTACAAAAAGATAAGAAAGGATAAATTTGCATTCTTCTGCATGCGGACAGCCATTTGAATCTAGGAATTGTATAGTGGGCATTCTGAGCTTCTTTTTGGCTAATGCCATATGTGTTCTTTTATGAGTTGGTTACCTCACTCAGGATGCATTTTCTAGCTCCATTAATTTGCCAGTGAATTGCAAAAATCCTTGTTTTGAATAGCTGAGTAGTTCTTCATTGTGTCAATGTACCATATTTTCTGTATCCATTCCTCTGTTGAAGAACATCTGGGTTCTTTCAAGCTTCTGGCTACTATAAATAAGGCTGCTACGAACAGAGTTGAACATGTGTCCTTGTTATATGTTGAAGCATCTTTTGGGCTTATGCCCAGGAATGGTATAGTTAGGTCCTCAGGTAGTACTATGTCCATTTTTCTGAGTAACTGCCAGACTAATTTCCAGAGTGCTTGTACCAGCTTGCAATCCCAAAAAAATGAAGGTGAGACTCTCTTTCTCCACATCCTTGCCAGCTTCTGCTGTCACCTGAGATTTTGATTTTAGCCATTCTGACTCATTTGAAGTAGAATCTTAGAGGTGTTTTGAATTGCATTACCTGATGACTAAGGATGTTGAACATTTTCTTACTTGTTTCTCATCCATTTGACATTCCTCAATTGAGAATTCTTGTTTAACTTTGTACCCCATTTTTAAATAGGGTTATTGGGTTTTCTGGAATCTAACGTTTTGCACTCTTTGTATATATTGTATATTAGCCCTCTATCAGATGTAGGATTGGCAAATATCTTTTTCTAATCTGTTGGTAGTTATTTTGTCCTTTTGATAATATCCTTTGCCTTACAGAAGCTTTGCAATTTTATGATGTCCCATTTGTTGATTGTTGATCTTAGACCATAAGCCATTGTTTCTCTGTTCAGGAAATTTTCCCCAGTGCCCATGTGTTCAAGGTTCTTCCACACTTTCTGTTATATCAGTTTCAGTGTATCAGGTTTTATTGAATGGTCTTTGATTCACTTGAAGCAGAGCCTTGTACAAGGAGAAAGGAATGATTCAATTTGCATTCTTCTACATGATGACAGCTAGTTGAATCAGCACCATTTGTTGAAAATGCTGCCATTTCTTTTCTACTCGATAATTTTATTTCCCTTTTCAAAGATCAATTAACTATAGGTGAGTGGGTTCATTTCTGGGTCTTCTGCTCTATAACCTTCATTTACCTGCCTGTCTTTGTACCAATAGCATATAATTTTTTATCACTATTACTCTGTAATATAGCTTGTGTTTAGGGATTGTGATTCTCTCAGAAGTGTTTATATTTTTGAGAAGAGTTTTTGCTATCTTCAGGTTTTTATTATTCCAAATGAATTTTCAAATTTCTCTTTCTAATTCTATGAAAAATTGATTTGGAATTTTGATAAGGATTAAATTGGAGCTATAGAATGCTTACGCGAAGATGGCCATTTTTTTTTTTTTTTTTTTTTTTTTTTTTTTTTTTGTATATAATCCTGCTATTCCCTGTGCACAGAAAACCTTTCTTTCTTTTGAAATCATCTTAGATTTCTATCTTCAGAAACTTGAAGTTCTTGTCATATAGATCTTTTACTTGCTTTATTAGAGCCACACCAAGATAGTTTTTATTATTTGTGACTATTGTAAGCGTTTTCTTTCCCTAATTTCTTTCTCATCCTATTTATCCTTTGTGTAGATAGGCTACTAATTTTTTAAAATTAATTTTATATCCTGCCACTTTGCTAAGGTTGTTTATCAGGTATGGGAGGTCTCTGATTAAATTTTTGGGGTCACTAAATTTTGCTATCATAGTAATCTTCAAATAGTGATATTTTGATTTCTTCCTATCCAATTTATATCTTTGGTCTCATTTTGTTGTCTAAGTTCTCTGGCTGAGACTTTGAGTACTATGTTGAATATATATATATATATATATATATATATATATATATATATATATATATATATATATATATATGGAAAGAGAGATGGAGGGGGAGAGAGAGAGAGGGAGGGAGGGAGAGAGAGAGAGAGAGAGAGAGAGAGAGAGAGAGAGAGAGAGAGAGAGAAAAGAGAGAGAGAAACCATGTATTGTCCCTGATTTTAGTCGGATTGCTTTAAGTTTCTCTTCATGTAGCATGTAGTTTGATGTTGGCTACTTGTTTCCTGTATATTGATTTTTACTATGTTTAGGTATGGACCTTTGTGGGGCTTTGTGCTGTGAAGGTATCCTTATTCCCAAAAGTGATAGGTCGAAGCCTCAGTACCCTAAGTAAGAAGCTTCCTAATCTCCCAGAAGATCAGGCCCCTCTCATATACCTAGAGCTCTCCCACTGCTCCTGTAGAGAGGTTTGAGACAGACTAATTACATAGGGCAGTACCCCAAGTCCCTCCTCCATAGGTCATTTATGCTCAGGACAAATGAGTCCTGTAGAAGCTGAACAATGTCTCCAAATATGTAGATCAGGTATTCACAAGCTCTTGCTCCAAGCCAATAAGAACTACCCGTTCTTAGACTCTAACCCATCCCAAAATTGTATATAACAATTCTTTCCAGAAGAACTAAATGTGTGCAGGATTACTCCATTGTCTAAGAGCTTGCAATAAGAGCTGTAACATTTTTGCTTGGGGAAGAGATCTGCTTTCCAAAAACTGCTGCCATAAGCTCCCCTGAACCCCTTCTCTAGCTAGTCAGTCTCTTGCTGGCTCAGTCCAGTCTGACATCCTGCTTCAACAGCAGAAACAGAGGTGGAGCAGCAACAGCAGCAGAGGAGGCAGAAGTAGTTCCTCCTTCCTTCCTGGTCCTCTCCCTTTTGCCTTAACCCATGCAAATAGCCAGACCTGAGATCTCTGTGTGAGGCCTCCAGAAGGAAGCCCCTTGGACTGTGAATTTCTGATCTTTCCAAGATATTTAACAAGAAGGGGTGTTGAATGTTGTCAAATGCATTCTCAGCATCTATCAAGATGTTTCTGTGTTTTTCTCCTTTGAATTTGTTTATATAGTGGAATACATTGCTGATACTCCTTATATTGAAGCATCTCTGCATTTCTGGGATGAAGCCTACTTGATCGTGGTGAAAGATCATTTTAATGTGTTCTTTCATTCACTTTGTGATAGTTTTGAGTGTTTCTGCATCAATATTCATAAGAGAAATTGGTCTGAATTCTCTTTCTTTGTTGGGTCTTTGTGTGGTTTAGGTATGAACGTAATTGTGGCTTCATAGAACAAATTGGTAGTGTTCTTTCTGTTTCTACTTTGTAAAATAGTTTGAAGAGTATTCATATAAGTCTTTGAACTAAAACGTTCTGATCCTGGACTTCTTTTGGTTGGGACACTTTTAATGACAGCTTCTATTTATTTGGGGGTTATTTGAAATTAGAATGGTTAACCCACCTTGTTTTTGGGGACCATTTGCTTGGAATTTTATTCAGACTTTTAATCTGATTCAGTGTCTGTCTTGTCACTAAGATATGTTTCCTGTATGCAATAAAATGATTGGTCCTTTTTACATATCCAATCTGTTAGTGTATATACTTTTATTGGGAAATTGAGTCCATTAAGATTAATAGATTTTAAGGTTTGTTGCTTCCTGATATTTTTGTTGTTAGAGGTGGAATTACATTTGTGTAGCTATTTTCTTTTGGGTTAGTTAAAAAAAGACTACTTTAAAAAAATTTAGGGTGAAGTTTCCCTCCTTGTGTTGGTGGATTTTTTACCTAATATATTTTGTTGGGCTGTATTTGTAAAAAGATACTTTGTAAATTTGATTTTTGTCACGAAATATCGTGGTTTCTCTATTTATGGTAATTGAGAGTTTTGCTGGGTATAGTCACATGGGCTGGCATTTTTGTGTTCCTAGGGTCTGTATGACATCTG
Organism: Micromys minutus; assembly: GCF_963924665.1. NCBI lineage: Eukaryota > Metazoa > Chordata > Mammalia > Rodentia > Muridae > Micromys > Micromys minutus. The sequence goes on along the minus strand of NC_137976.1, from coordinate 65,572,240 downwards.
CCCAGGATCTTCTGCTTTTCTGAGTCTCTGCTGAGTATTCTGGTGTAATTCTGATAGCTTTGCCTTTATATGTTACTTGACATTTTTTCTTTACTGCTTTTAATATTCTTTATTTTGTGAATTTGGTCTTTTGACTATTATGTAATAAGAAGAATTTCTTTTCTAGTTCAATCTATTTGGAGTTCTATAGGCTTCTTGTAAGTTCATGGTCATCTCTTTCACTGGATTAAGGAAGTTTACTTCTGTAATTTTGTTGAAGATATTTACTGACCCTTTAAATTGGGAACCTTTACTCTCTTCTATGTGTATTGTCCTTAGGTTTGATCATCTCATTGTGTCCTGAATTTGATAGACGTTTTGGGTTAGGGGCTTTTTTGCATTCTGCATTTTCTTTGATTGTTGTTTCAATGTTTTCTACAGTAACTTCTGCACCTGAGATTCTCTCTTCCATCTCTTGTATTCTGTGGGTGATGCTTGCATCTATGACTATTGATCTCTTTCCTAGGTTTTCCATTTCCAGGGTTGTCTCCCTTGATGTTGTCTTTAGTGTTTCTAATTCTACTTTTTGATCGTTGACAGTTTTGTTCCATTTCTTCACCTGTTTGATCATGTTTTTTATTTTATTTCTTTAAGGGATTTATGTTCTCTCTTTGAGGGCTTCTAATTGTTTAACTGTGTTCTCTTGTATTTCTTTAAGGGAGCTATTTATGTCCTTGTTAAAGTCCTCTATTGTCATCATGTGATGTGATTTCTAATGAGAATCTGGTTTGTTGGGGTTTCCAGGGTTTGCTCTGGTGGGAGAACTTTGGTGGGAGAATCTTGGGAGATGCCAAGTATCCTTGGTTTCTGTTGCTTAGGTTCTTATAATTGCCTCTCACTATCTGGTTATTTCTGGTGTTATATGTTCTTTTTGCCTCTGACTGGAGGTTGTCCATCCTGTGAGCCTGTGAACCTTTGTTCTGTATGCTCACAATTTTAATATTTCAAGGAATTCATGTTTCATTTCATGAGTTCTATTTACAAAAATGATTTAAATGTTGCTAAACTTTTAACATAAAATTTTTTGTCTTGCCTTTTGCTTTAAATATTGTTAGTTATGCATTACTGAATTTCCATTATTAATTTATCTTGGGCTGCACTATGCTAGTTTTTCTGTCTTGTTCTTGCACTATATACTTTAAGTTGGCTACTGTTGCTATGTATATAAAGAGAAATCTTAGATCATTGATTTGTGACGATATAAGACCATTGTATATTTCTCCAGAGAGTTTTATACCCTTCCTAAACTTGTCAACAGTTGCCATTTTCTACTCTTTTAATTTTGGTTATTCTGAGAAGAGTGAAATGACATCTCATCATGGCTCCTTATATTCATTTATCTAATATTTAGAGAAAGTGATCAATTCTTTAGATGCTTAGTAGCCTTTGTCATATGTTCTTAGGAATGCTTATTTGAAGTCTATATGTCTTGATAATCAAATGTTGAAATTGGACCTTGAAAGTGATGGTATTATAAAAAAGATAATTGGTTCCTGAATAAAAAGCATTCATGATGAGTTTGAGTCCTCAGAAAAGAGACATTATTGAGCTACTAATTCTTTCTTCTACTTGAGGGCATAGAGACAGCTCCTACATAGAACTAAAAACATTGTTCTATTCCTGAAAAACCTGCTGGTGCCTTGGTCTTGAACTTCACAGTTCCTGGAGTATCAGAAATCATTTTTTTTTCATAGGTTGCTCAGTTTATTCTGTTTTGTTACTATTGGCTCACAGACAATTAATTCTAGGCTCTGCCCAGTAGCTTCCTACATAGCTTGAATCAATGTGTACCACCATGCTAGCTAGGAGCAGCAGCGTATAAGAGGACTGCCTCTCTCACCCTTTTCTCTCTTTATTTCCCTGTCTCCCTCTCCTGTTTTCTTTCTGTACCTTTCTGTTCCTGCTTTTTCCTGGCTCTACCCATTTAGCAGGTCTCTACTCTTCTCTCTTCTCCCAATAAACCTTTATATCAGGTCTGTTTGTCGTGATTTCTCAGAAGGATACCTTGGCATGGGCCTTCAGGTACCTCTTACTCCTGCTGCTACTGCATTATATTACATTATATTTCATAACTTTTACAGCAGTCAGCATGTATTAGAATGAGTACTTTGCACAGTTTAAAATAAGATGTATGTTGTTATTGAGAAGCTGTGTAAGTCTTTAATATTTCATGTGTATAGCTCATCTGTAACAATTCTCGTTCTGCAACCTGGTTTTCATTGTGATGACTGTTTCCATTTACATACAGATGTTTTAGTTTGGTGTAATCTACTTTGTTCTTTTTTTTCTTAAATCATTTATTTTAATTTTATGTGTGTTGGTATTTTTTTCTGCATGCATGTTGTTCAAGGATATCAGGTCTCCTGGAACTAGGGTTACAAACAGTTTTGAGCCACCATGTGGGTGCTAGGAATTGAACCCAGAGCCTCTAGAGCAGCCAGTGCTCTTAACTTTCTGCTCTCTAGTCCCCGACTTTGCTCCTTTCAGTATTCTGCTTGTTCTTTTCATTTCCTGTGATAGTGTTCCCAACACCAGTGTTCTGACATTTTCTCATGATTTATACCCTTAGTCATTTAATAATTTTGTGTTTACATTTAAGTCCTTAGCATATTTTTAGCTAATTTGTGTATAAGAAGAACAGTAAAACTCCAGCTTATTCAGATAATAGGGACTATTTCATAACTTTTGGCAGAAGATCACCTACATGTCTATTCTACGAAGCTGTTATTTTTGAGAATCATGAGGCCATGCAGACAAGGGCTTACTTCTGATGCCATCTATTATGTGCCGTTTATTTATCTGTATTCTATATCTTTTTTATAGCACTAGGAGGTCTTAATTACTGCTCTTTGATAGCTGTTTAGTAAACAGATTCAAAATCAAGATTTGTGAGGACTCCAACTTTATTTTCTTTGCTCAAGATTGCTTTTGATCTTTGAATTCCTTGTAGATTTTAGGATCTATCTTTCTTTCTTTCTTTTCTTTTCTTTTTTTTCTTTTTTTAAATGACTTTATTTTACAAAACAAAGATAAATGTACAGATTTTAAACATTTTTTGCTTAAAATTATACATTTTTGTCAGTACTGTTTTTTCAGATATTAAAATAATTTTTACATAAAACTGTGAATATATTTTTTAGTCAGTACTTGATTTTACTCTGAGATAGTGTCTGTCTCTGTCTCTGAGATGAGTTTCCTGTATGCAGCAAAAGGCTGGATTTTGTTTATGTATCCAGTCTGATAGTCTATGTCTCTTTATTGGGGAGTTGAGTCCATTTATGTTAATAGATATCAAGGAATAGTTGTTTCTGTTTCCTGCCATTATTGCTTTTTTGGGTTGAGTTGTGTCTGTGTTTTTTTCTTTTTTTAGTTTTCTTGTTTAGGAGTTTTCTTGTTTTTACTAGGCTGTATTTTCCCTCATTGTATTGGGTTTTCCACCTATAATTCGTTGTAGTGCTGGGTTTGTGGTCAGATATTGTGTAAATTTTGATTTGTCTTGAAATATCTTCATCTCTCCACCTATGGTGATTGATAGTTTTGCTGGGTATAGCAGCTTGGAAAGAACCCAGATGTCCTTCAGAAGATGAATGGATTGAACAACGTCCCTGTCACTTCATCTTGCCGCATATCGCTGGCAGTGCCCATTCCTGTGTATATTAAATTAACTATTCCCAGACATGTCCAAATTACAGCCCAAATTCTAGTACATATTTAAATACAGTCAAGGCAGAAAGTAGTTTAAGCATCCCCCTTTCCTCAGGAAGGAGGGTTGCGGCTCTTACCACCGGGAAAGAACTCTGACAACACAGTTACAAGTATCATTTCCATAATTGGCTGATTTCATTGGCTTATCCTTGTCTGGGATACAAGGACTGTCTATATTAACTCATCTGTGGGTTTCTTGCAGAGGCATTTGCAGTGTTTGCTACATTTTCAATCTATTTTGTGAGGGAAGGCCTAGATCCCTTAGCTGTGTTATTTTTATTTTATTGTAATTTTCAAGTACTTCATAACAGCAAAACATCATCTTACTACACGGAATATGACAGTTCTCACTTTATAGTGTTTGAGTTTAGACATTTACACTTGACAGGGATACAGAAGTTGTAGGGAATGGTGGAAAACACCTTTATTCTGAGCACCTGGGATAATAGAAAAGATGGATCTATATGAGTTTGAGGCCAGTCTAATCTAAATAGCAAGTTCAAGTTCCTTGTGTCAAAACCAAAAACAAATACAAATCAACAGTAAAATCTGTGTCTATTCTGTCATCCTTCCTTTTTACTTACAGTAAAGCATGCAATAAGTTTCAATAGATATTCACTATTTTATTATAAAGTTGGATTGTGGTGGGTGATATTGTCCAAGTAGAAGCTAACTTGTAAAAATTTGTAGATTATAATCAAGATTCATGGTTTTCAATGCATTTTTAATTTGCATTACTTTCATTTGGTTCATTGGGATTAACCCCTTGCATGTGGACATACACCTCTATCACCAGCATAGGATCTCAAGAATGACCATGAAGGAGACAACTCAACTGTGAAATGTAATGGTTTGTTTCTTTACAGAGGTGTAGAGATAACGTTAAGCAAACTCCATAGTAGGAGTATCAGCACCTACTAAGTGCTATGGTGGGTGAACTGTGTTCTCTAGAAAATTTGATCAGGTTGCTGTGACTGAAGCACAAAGTATGAAAAAAAAGCAAAATTAGTATTAAAATAAACTTCTTTGTGACTTATTATTTAAAAATTACATTTAATATATTAATGGTTGATCAGGTCATGCAGAATTTCATGAGCTACAGTATGTGGAATATTAATTTAAGGGAAATGAAGAACTTTTTGGGAAAGAAAGATGCATAATGTGACTACTTTTTGTAAAGCTCACTCTGCCTGCAGGAAGAATGATTATAGATAGAGATGTGAATGAGAAAGACAGTCCAGCTGGGAGGCTATTTTGGTAATGGTGCAAGTGAAAGCTGACAGCCATTTAGAGTAGCTGGGGCTTGTGCTGTAACAAATTTAAGGACCATCAAATGGTAAAGATGTTGGGGGTTGATGGATATTGGGTATACCAATAAATATGAACAAAAAGAAGCATTTCCCTTCATGTGGATGGAAAGTTTCATGTTTTATTTGATGTTATTCTAAACACAAAAGGCAGTGTTTGTCACCAGAGCTTATTAGTGGGCAAAGGGACTTGTGTGACATGATTGAATGAATTATCCCAAATTTTACCACAACAGGGATCACTGACAAACACTGACACAAATGGGTCTTTTCCAGTCGTGGAGCTTGAGAACCATAAGAACAGCCAAGCTGACTGTCACTTTGGCAGCTAGCTTTATCATTCTGCAACTCAAGAGACAGAAGAGATGGCTCCACAGTGAAGAGCACTACTAGATGTTCTTTCTGAGATCCGAGTGTTTAATCCCTAGCACTTCTCTAGTGACTCACAACCAATTATATCTTCAGTTCCAAGGGATAAGCTGATCTTTTCTTGCCTTTGAAGGCATCACACACACAAATGGTATATAGACATACATGGAGAAAAAAAGTCTACACATTAAATCAATCAACAATTGAAAGTTTTAAAAATAATCCTATAATTCAGAGAAAAAAATTGGGGATACTGTGCTATGTATCCTCTTCATTCAATGGTAACTAGGCCCGTGGGTTCAAAACTAGATCACTTACAATGCATGGCTATGGGAAATGAGGAAGTGTGCTTCAAGACAACTTAATCTTATATACTGATGGATTGAGGGAACTAAGACAACCAAAAATAAGTATTGATCGTTGCATGCTATGAGTAAAATGAGCAGAGCGTGCTTCTCCAAAAGTCAGAGAGAGTTGCTCCTTTGAGAAAGAAGCTAAAGATGGGCATGCACATGATTTGTTATGTGTCAATCACTCTAGTGTAACAGAAACATATTTTGTCCTTTGTCAAAATCCACCTACATCTCATGATACTTTAAATTCTAAAATAATGTTAAGCTATGGGACACAACATCCCGTCAGGAACCATCTATCTACATGAAGCTAAGGTGAGCATGTGGCCTTCCTGTGAGTGGTCCTCCATTTTTGCATGGTCTACAATGGGTGAGTTCAATGGCAAGGTTCTAAAGAGTCTTCATCTCAAAACTGCTTCTTACAGCTGATACGCCTTTCCTGTAATTAGTAAATTACTACGAGAATCTCTGGGTATTATCCCAGTCTGCTGATCAGAATTTCTGCAGATCAACAAAGAGATGAAGTTTCATAAATTAATGATGCTTAAATGAATTATTGATTCTATAAAATCTTGATTTAATTTAAATAATTTTAGAAAAAAATGTTTTAAGAGATGGTCTTAATTGCTTTGCTAGGAATATGTAATAAAGTTAGAATACAGAATAGAATGTGTCCACTTCTCATATAGTAAGTAAAGGCGTCAAATTAAGAAAAGTAATGAGCTTTGATAATCCCATTAAAATATAAATGGGACAAATTTGTGTTCAAGAAAAAACATGTAGGTTCAAGGATAAAGTCACAGGTGTGCCCTAAGATAAGGTAAGACAAGGTCATGTAGAAACTGTTGCTTTAAATTCATAGCAAGCATATATAATAGAACACAACTTTGAACTTAATATCAATGCCTTTTGTAACACCTACTTTATGTAACATTTTATCTCTGAAGAAATTATCTAGAGAAAATTTTGACTAAGAATGTATAAAAGAACCATAGAAAAGAAATAAACTTGTTGATTGGATGGTTTTTCTGTGGGGGCTCTGTGCCATCTATCCATTTACCCATTCATCCAAATGTATGTGTCTGTCTATGTGTATATGTGTATACATACATACATACATACATACATACATACATATATATATATATATATATATATATATATATATATATATATATATACCTACATATATATGTTTGGATTCATGAATACTTGTGGAGTTGATAATGACAGTCAGTTGGGCTTAGCCAGAGTGTGGGTCTATGAATGTACATGTGTCTGTGCATATTTACCTATATAAAGCATTTTGATCCCTCACCTTTTCTTTCTCTCTGGTTGACAAACAGTTAAATACCCTACCTAAAGAGACTTCTGGTTGCCTGAAAATAGAAAGGAACACTAGTAATAAATCTCTTTATTAGTTCCTTGCTTCTAAGGGGCATACACACACACACACACACACAGAAGCACACACACACAGGTGTGTGTGTATACATACACAAGATTTTAGCACTTATTAAAGCACTAGTAATAAGAGTTACATTTCCCCAGTGATTAGTGAAACACAGAACAGTAAGAAAGAGTTAAGGTTTTAGGACAGAACATCAAGAGTTAATCTTTCCTAGCATTTATTTAAGCATAAAGAATTAAATACAGCATATAGTTATAACCTTATGAAACAGAGTTTGAAGGAAAAGAAGCCAATGGGTTTTAACCATAGAATAAGCAATAAAGATTTTAGTATATTTTAGAAGTTCTCAGCAAACATTCAGTATAGTTAGGTAGCTAAAAGGCCAGAGACCATCAGTATCCAAAGCTACGCTCTATGCTGTGTCCCAGTTCAAACCATTCCAGGCCAGATTGTCCCGCAGCACTGTTGCAAAACATTACAAAATATGCTGGGATTGTTTTAGGAAACTATAAAAAACTAAGTGTAGTTTGAGTAGGTGCCTTTCTATGAAGAAGGAAATCTACATTACACAGATGAGGCAGAGCAGAGACAATGTCATTGGCTGTACAATGGTGAAATGCTTATTCTCAGTGCATTTTCCTGTCTACCTCCCCTGCCTTGTTGCTAAGCGCTTCCCCCATGCCCTGCCTCCTGCTGTAAGTACACAGAGCTTAATAAGCGTTGGTGTCTGGCTGTCCCTTTGAGTCCCACAGTTTTGTGAGACTCCTGTGTGAATGTGTGTGATTAAGCATAACTTTTATCTTTTTAACTTGTCTACCCCAATTTCATTTGTAGCCCAGGCCAAACAACTTAGGAGGGAGAGGAGAGTTGTTTCCCTTTTCCTTATAGTGGAAATGTGTTTAATGTGAATGCACACATACGTATACATACATACACATATTGATATATATATATATATATATATATATACTTACAGATGTATACATACATATAAACACATATGTTTACATACATATGACATAAATATATTTGAAAATTACTCAAATATATTTTTTACTTTTTTCTTCTGTTACAATAGATACTTTTCTCAAAAAAATATATCATGATTAAAGTTTCCCCTCTCTCTACTCTTCCTAGTTCCTCTCCACTTTCCTTCGTCCCCTGCAAACCACTCCCTTTTTTGCTTTAGATGCACTTATACTTTGTTTTTAAATTGTCCAGACAGATATTTTGGAAATACAGAAATATTTACTGTGCTGGTGTTTATAGGAGTAAATTTTGTACTCATTTTTTTTTTTACTGTTTCTCCTCTCTCCTTCCAGTCTCTACCAATGTACATTTTCATGCTATATGAGAATGAAAAACATGAAGGTTAAAAATACTTTCTTAACAACTATTGTTACAATATTCTCAGTTCAAATCATCTGCAGTTCATTGCAGTTAAAGAGAATCGGTTATTTTACTAACAAAGATAATTAATGAAGAAAATATTCTATAACTAAGTAGGTCTGTTATCATGCCCTAGAGCTATTATCTCCTAAGGTCTTGGTGATTTTAGGATCCCACAGTGGTAATAGGAAAAAGTTTTTCAGTCTAAAGAGCTTTTGAAAATAAATATTTTACTTCAACCTAGTTATTGATAGCTCCAGAGGATAATTATATATTTTTAATCTGCTTGGCTAAATATGATGAGGAATAAACACCTCTTCAAAGAAGGAAGTGTTGACTAGGAATGCCAGAGATCATATTAATAGCACAGAGACATTGGTCTTGCTCATCATGGTTAATAAAGTGCTTCCACAAGTATTCCCTTGCTGATCTTGATTCTGTCTGTGTGAAGAGTGGGAAGACGATCAGTGTTAATATTTTTACTCTACACATTGACAACCAGACCCATAGCAGTTAACAGGACTGCAGAGAAATGAGAAGAGAGAGACAGAGACAGAGAGAGACAGAGAGAGAGTGAGAAGACAGAGAGAGACAGAGAGACAAAGAAACATAGAAACAGAGAGACATAAAAACAGAAACAGAGACAGAGACAGGGAGAAAGAGGCAGAAGAGAAACAGCGACAGAGAGAACAAGAGTAAAAGACAGAGAGAGAGGACAAGCTAGAGAGCACAAATCCTCAAGTTCTCAAAATTCATGTTGCTTTTTCCATCTTATGTTCTCTCCTTTGAGAGTCAATAAACATAGGCCAGGGATTCTGGGTCACTAATCATGCCTATATAGATACTTACCAGCCATGAGGCCTTCCCTATCAGTAGAGGTGTAGGATCTTTTACCCTGGTCTGCTCTGGTTTTATTGTGATTATGATGATGATAATAGTGGTGATGGTGGTGGTGGTGGTGGTGGTGATGATGATGATGATTATGCTCTAACTTGAGAATCACTTGAGGTAGTTCAGGTACTCACAGCATCAGAAAATACCTAACTGGTGACTCGGGTTGGGAGGAATAACATTGTTGACACACTGGCCCACTCTGAAATTAGATTCTCTGCTGTGCTATGCTGTGAAGGGTGACCTCCCTCCAGTCTTTCTTTGTTGCTTGAGTCTTCCTCCTTTTCTCTGTGTAATTTTCTTATCAATGGAAGTTATATAAAAGGGTTTAAAAAATGGAACAGGCAGATCAGCCAGCTTAAGGAGCATCTTGTGGTTCTAGATCAGATGTTAATCAAATGCATTTTATAAAATGAGTTGAATAAGAGGCTTTTTCTGGTCAAAGTGATGATCATGGTTTTCATGATCAATTGAGTCAATGGTCAGTTGAGTCAATGATAAATTGAGTCATGATCAACTGAGTTGAGTCAATGTCAAAAAGATGTTTAGAAATAAGTGTGCCCATTTGATGGCTTCAAAACTCTATGTGTGTGAAGAGTATAGATTAATATTTCGATTATTTTTATAGAAATTGATTGAAAATACTCTCTGCAAATCTTAGCTTGAAGATGGCTAGGATTTGGCTAAGGTTTCTGTAGAAACCTGAAGCCAATGTAACACAGTTACATACGTTATTATCTACCTCTCCTAAAGACGTAGAGTCTAAGAATCAACCAGTGATACGTGATGTAAATCATTGAGGTAAAGGAGAAGAGAGAATGATGATCCCAGGAGTCACAGTACAAGAGAGAGGGCTCCTAAATTAACTGTGAATTATGACTGATGGCCAAAAACCATCATGAAAAAGCTCCATGCATTGCACTTTAGGGCATCTTCCAGAGAAAAGGGCCATTTTATGTTGGTAGCATGAAGTTCCTCTTGCCTACAGATCTCTACTGAAACCATAAATGTTCAGCAGATAAAACAACCTAGTTTTCCCACCCAGAAACCTGGGAGTGGGTAGTTATATCAACCTGGTAGCTTTTTACTAACTCTGGTGGCAGACTTAACCCATGTCTTCCAAAATGTTTGTCTAAGACTTTCCCTTCCCGGACCTTTAGCTTTAGTTGCCAGTTAATAAAATCCAATTTTAGAGTATATTTCATATGTAATTCATAGCCTGCTTACCTCTATGCTATCTTAATTGGAGACTGCATATAGTGGTTTAAATGGGTATGGCGTCATAGACTCCTGTGTTTGAATACTTGGCCCATAAGACAAGGCATTATTAGGAGGCAAGGCCTTCTTGAAGTAGGTGTGTTCTTGTTGCAGAAAGTGTGTTATGGTGGAGGCAGGCTTTTAGGCCTAATATATATGCTCAAGGTCTGTCCAGTATAAAACACATCCAGTATCCTCTTAGCGGATGATCAAGATGTAGACGTCTCAGCTCCTCGATCACTGTCTTCTTACATGTTGCAATGCTTCCCTCCATGATGCTAATGGACTAAACCTCTGAAACTGTAAGCCATCCCCAAATTTAATGTTTGCCTTTATAAGACTTGCCTTGGTCATGGGGTCCCTTCCTAGCAATAAACCTTGCTGAAACACCAGATCAGCTCATAGGCCCTTCATCTATAGAACCCATCTTTAAGGTCACATGTACCTTGCAAAGAAGTTTTCATGTAGTCACACTTTGAACTTTATTGTGCAACTGGAATTTAAATGATTGTTGCCTGGAAACCTTTTCTCAAATTCTACTGTGTTTATACATTTTGATAAAAATGCCCTAGCAAATGACTGGTCAAAGTTTCCGGGTTAATAAAGTCAATCAGAAATGAAATTTTCTCTTCTCCCTTCTTCACGGATCACTACCTTCCTTGACACCTACAGAAACTCCATCAGCTATGCACATTCTCTCTTGGCCAGAAGTTTACCATATAAGGATTTAAGTTCCTCACTTTTCTCTGTGTACTTTTTTGGACTCAAGAATTGTCTTACAGCTTCCCATTTTCATCATTGATAAGATACATCTAAATGGCCCTGAGTAGTTAAGATCATGTCCTGCAATTTGAGTCAACCCAGTTCTCTTCTAAGGAATCACATTTAGCAACTCACAACTGTAGCTCATAATATCCTATAAGTCAAGCTCCAAGAGACTGTGACATCCTCTTCTAGACTTTATGGGCACTTGCACTCACAGATGCAGATGCTCTTCTCTGCACTACACATGTACTTATAATTAAAAATCAAAGAGAAGTGTCTTTAGTTGGGAAGAAGATATATTATAGAAGTATGAGATTGTCAGCTGTTTTAGTGGCATGGGGGATACTGTGTCCAAATAGCTGCAGAAAGAGCAGGTGAGACTGAATGAGTCTAAATGGCCCACACAGGGTACCTGATAGAGTACTTTCTCTGTTTTTCACCTTCTTCGCCATATCTAGTTGCTTGCTCCAAGTGTCTGATTTTTGTGAGAGCAGATGTACTGTCTCTGTCAGCTTGTCATCACATATATCTCTCCAGGTTGACTACTGAATGGCATTAGATGGAAAGATGGTAACCAAGAGAGATCCTAGAATATATTTCATGCCCTAATACATCCATTAATGAGAAGATTATCAATAATTGCATTCTTATCTTCTCTAACTACCTTTTATTTTATCTTTTCTTCTTCAAACAACATAGTAGCTATTATACATTGTTGGGCTAGTGAGATCTAAGCCTTTCATTATCTTCATGGTCTGTAGTAATGCGATCGCCAGTTCTCTGCTCTCTAGTATAAAATTGTCATAGCAATTCTAAACACTTCATCTGTCAACGTTTAGCAGGAAAAATATCATGGGCCTTAGTAAATTGTGATGATTATGGCTTTGTCACCTCAAATGCTTTCTTAACCTACTGGTCTATGAGATTGAGGAGCAAAAGGATAGCACAAGATAGGTGAAATTAAATTTATTTAAAAAACCTCACTGTGGACCCTGGAGGAAATGCTTAACTTCCTGAGATCCAGACATTCTAACTGACAATTTTTAAGAATGTATATAGTCAACCTTTCAAAATTATTCAACTGGGACTACCTGGTGATGAGATAAGGGAGGGTCATCTTTCTTACCTTAGTTCCCCAGATACATATATATTTTTTGATATTGATTTCCAGAAAACTACCTATCAGCCTTTTCTCTTTAAAGAAAAGTGAGAGTATGAGTAGGAGGAAAAGGGGAACAAATGTATGTACCGTGTGAGCATTTTTCTTTGCTTTCATTTAGGCCAAAATAAATCAAGCTGTTGTTTGTTATGGTAAATTGTGAGAAAAGAAAAATTGTAATAGAGGAGTGTGTGTGTGTGTGTGTGTGTGTGTGTGTGTGTATGTGTGTGCGTGTGCACGTGCATGTGCATGTGTATGCACGCACCCATGAATGTGCACACACAAGCACCATTTATTTATATGTCTGACCCTCCACGCATCCGAATGCAATCCAAAAGGGAATCTGATAGAGGCTTACGTATGCTGCATATTCAGTTCTTCTTACTCACATTCTATCTTAAAATGCCCTGTTCTTCTGGTTTCCTTCTTCCCTAGACACACTCCCATGGCAGTCTGTTGCAACATCATGATCTAAAATTGCATTTTATCCTTGTTATTTAAGGAATTCCCCCCCACACATCTGTGCATCTTCCTTAAGACAAAGTGCAGGATTTTTGTTGGTACGTGTTGTGTGGGTTTTCCAAGTGGAGTCCTGATTTGCAACACCTACAGCTTGCTCAGCTCATTCTGATGCTAGGGTGGCTTCCTTCTGTGAATAGATGTCAGTGAGGTCCCCCAGGCAAAGCTGTTGCTTTCACAAGCTGATGAATTTAGTTTGTTCCAGGAATAGACTCTCAACTCCTATATGTAAGTGAGCATTTGGAGCAGGTAAATTAGCTGAGCTACCTTTAGAAGATTAAAAGAAATGAGTCTCACTGCTAAAGCAGTGTTCGTATAGAATTGGTTCAAAAGAAGCATTTTAATGTATTGCAAAGCACGGTTAGTCTTTAGCAGCGAGACTTTTCTTTGAATCTTCCAAAGGTAGCTACATGGCAGACATGGGATATTTTGTGCTCTGTGGATATTTATGCCATAAATTATGAGGCACACATTCCGCTGATAGTGGACGAAAAATAAAGACATGTAAAAGACATGTATAAATTATTAAGCATGACAGGACAAGCCTAAAGAAACCCTGGCAGCTAAAACGGGTCAGGTAATTAGTATAAATTAATAATCGAGAAATATGGGTTTGGGATAAAGTAGTGGATCTAGAACTTTGAGTCCTCTGCAGCACTTGAAACCCCGGCAGAGTTTCCTTGTGTAATATTGGGTCAACCCTTGGCTTCAGGTTGTTATTTCTGTTTCATTTCCTTCTCCTCTCTTCACTGTAAGCTGTTTTGGGCTTAATGGAGTCAGTGTCCTTCTGAAGAAAGGATTTGCCAGCTAGCAAACTTAACTTGTAAGCATGCTACCTTTTTGGAATTTCGCATTCTAGTGTTTTGTTTCTTCCTTAAAAGATAAATATGTTTGCATATCAGAGTGACTCCATTTAATCGTGAGATACACACATGTCACACTCTCTCTGCAGCTTACCCTTGTGTGTGTGTGCAGTCGGAAGCTCTGCCTCACAGCCCAGTTTGACACAGGATGGTCACTAAGTCATTTCAATATTAGTTATCCATAAGCACAGACTAGTAATGTCTGTCGGACCAGATGCATTAGGTTTACAGCCTATAGGATAGACAATCTACACTACGGGTAGCTGACCTGCATTCAACCAAACTCCATTCCAAAGAATTGTTAGGTTACAATATCTGACAAACTGTTAAGGAATATTAAAAAAACATCCTATCAAAGAAGAAAGACTTATCTTCATTTAGGGCCATACAGTCTCAGACTGTCATCTTCTAATGTTGTAGAAAGCCATAGAGGAACTGGAAAAAACCTGAAAAGAAACCCAATGTGTTAGTCTGTTTCTGCAGCA